>NC_133457.1:99664707-99975243 GCF_048565385.1 Saimiri boliviensis | reverse complement strand
GCGTGAGTCACCATGCCCAGCCATATTTTAAGTTTTATTTAGCATAGTTATACCATGCATATTCTATTTGTTAGTTCTTTTTGTTTCATTCTTTCATTGATTCATTCATTCATTCATTATTTGGTGGGGAGGTTTGAGGGAACAGGGTCTCTCTCTGTTGCCCAGGCTGGAGTGCAGTGGCACAATCTTGGCTCACTGTGACCTCAGCCTCCTTGGGTTCAAGCGATTCTCCTGCCTCAGCCTCCTGAGTAGCTGGAATTACAGGCACCTGCCTTGACGCCTGGCTACTTTTCATCATGTTGGCCAGTTTGGTCTCAAACTCCTGACCTCAGGTGATCCACACACCTTGGCCTCTCAGTGCTGGGATTATAGGCGTGAGCTACCATGCATGGTCTTTTTATTTATTTTTGAGATAGTGTCTCTGCTGCCCAGGACTTATATTTCCAATTTAAATTTAACATTTTAGGCTGGGAGCAGTGGTTCATGCCTGTAATCCCAGCACTTTGAGAGGCCAAGGCAGGAAGATCACTTGAGGTCAGAAGTTCAAGACCAGCCTGGCCAACAGGGTGAAACCCCGTCTCTACTGAAAATACAAAATTAGCCAAGCATGGTGACACGTGCCTGTAGTCCTAGCTACTTGGGAGGCTGAGACAGGAGAATTGCTTGAACTCGGGAGGCAGAGGTTGCAGTGAGCCATTGATAGCACTACTGCACTCTAGCCTAGGAGACAGAGCAAGACTCTTGTCTCAAAAAATAAATAAATAAACTGGAAATATCAAAGTGAACTCACAATTTTTCAAAAAATATACTTCTTAGCTCCATCCACTAAAAGGTTAAGACAATGACATCCTAGCAGCAATAAACACACCCAGTGCCCAAAAATTTGGTTTTTTTTAACCAATGTTTTATTTTATTTAGAAATAGATAGAGGGCCAGGCATGGTGGCTCACGCTTGTAATCCCAGCACTTTGGGAGGCCAAGGCAGGTGGATCACGAGGTCAGGAGTTCAAGACTAGCCTGGCCAACACAGTGAAACCCCATCTCTACTAAAAATACAAAAAAATAGCTGGGCATAGCAGCAGGCACCTATAATCCCAGCTACTTGGGAGGCTGAGACAGGAGAATCACTTGAACCTGGCAGGTGGAGGCTGCAGTGAGCCGAGATCACACCACTGCACTCTAGCCTGGGCGACAGATCCAGACTCTGTCTCAAAAAAAAAAAAAAAAAGAAAGAAAGAAAGAGAGAGAGTCTTGTTCGTATCACCCAAGCAGTGGTGTGATTATAGCTAACTGCAGCCTCAACCTCAGCAGTCAATTTATTTTATTTTATTTTTTTTGAGACAGAGTCTCACTCTGTCACTCAGGCTAGAGTGCAATGGCGCCGTTTCGGCTCTGCAACCTCCACCTCCCAGGTTCAAGTGATTCTTTCGCCTCAGCCTCCTGAGTAGCTGGGACTAAAAGCGCATGCCACCACACCTGGCTAATTTTTGTGTTTTTCATAGAGATGGGGTTTCAGTATGTTGGCCAGGCTGGTCTCAAACTCCTGACCTCGTGATCCGCCTGCCTCAGCCTCCCAAAGTGCTGGGATTACAGGTGTGAGCCACTGTGCCCAGCTCAGATGTCAATTTCTAAATACCCTTTCCCAATTAAAGAAACCAAGCCTTATATAACTGGCTGAGTCCAAGGTCTGGGATGGAAAAAGTGGAAGGTAAGTTTGGGGTTTCTAATACTGCCGTAAAACAAAAATATGCTAAGGGACTAACATGAATGTGTCAAAAGAACAAAGGAGCTAGTTTAAACAACCTCCCACTGGCCAAATTTGGGATAATTCTAGCAAAAATAATAATAACAATGAATGGAACAGACTACACCTCCATACTGAATAATCTTATTCCTTAGTGCACTTTAAAATAATAAAAATAAAAGCTCTTCTTACAGAAGAACATCAGCTAATAAAACAGAATGACAAAACTAGAAAATTGCCATTTTTCCATCTCCGGTGTAATAACTGATTGAGGTAAGGATTATCAATGGATGTTAAATCATTAGGTAAATGGTGTGGGAGGATAATAGGATATTGACAGGTAACAAAAGTAACCCCACAGATTATTTACTACTTGCACAAGGAAAAATATACCTTTATAATGGTGAGAGATGGAAGTCATTACCTTATCCAAGTGATACACGGAACAGTGGGACGACCTAGCTTTATGTGTCCCCCGATGTGATGCAATATGAAACACGGCATTACCACTGAAACACTCTGCAAAAAAAATGTTTAATCTGAAGTCTAGACCTCATTTCCAGTTTACAGGAAATAGAAGAGAATACAAGGAACAAGTTAAACTCAGCATGATAAAAACCATGTGACCAAACCAGAATGTGGGACATTCTACAAAACAACTGTTCAGAACTCTTAAAAATTAAATAAATGATGCTGTGAAGGGGAAAAAAACTGGGAAGGGAGAAAGATTACCATGTAATCAAAGCAATCAAAAAGACATAAAAACAAAAACGTAACATGGATCCTGTCTGGAAAAACACTATAAGGGACATTTTTGGAAGAACAAGAATATCTGAATATCTCTGGATATTATATAGTATACAATTATTGCTAAATTAAATAAGTATATAAAGCAAATGCGCTAACAACTAGTGAATACAGGTGGAATGTATAAAGTTTCCTCAACTTTTTATTATCTTAGAAAATTTTCTTAATAAAAAGCTGGGACTTAGTTACTTTAGGGCCAAAAATAAGAACAAATAATTCAAGGATTCAGAGGCAAAAAGTCACAAGGAAATAAGCAATTAAAAAGTGAACCCTGGCAGGGCATGGTGGCTCATGCCTGTAATCTCAACACTTTGGGAGGCCAAGGCAGGCGGATCAGTTGTCAAAAGACCAAGACTATCCTGGTCAACATGGTAAAACACCTCTCTACTAAAAATACAAAAATTAGCTGGGGATGATGGTGCATGCTGTAGTTCCAGCTAATTGAGAGGCTGAGGCAGGAGAATCGCTTGCACCCAGGAAGCAGAGTTTACAGTGAGCTGAGATCTCGCCACTGCACTCAAGCCTGCACTCGACAGAGAAAGACTATGTCTCAAAAAAAAAAGGGGGGCGGGACCCTAATTCCCACACATTTCATTTTGATGGACTGAAAATATACACATATACACACACACACAGAGACACAGACACACACACAAAATATGGCTCTCCCTTGAAGCAATACTACCTACTATAATGTAAACAGATCACTTATCAGGGTGAAAACATAACCCCTTTCAGTTTAGAGATAATAAAACAAACTCTCTATTATTCTTGGCAAAGCATTCAAAGTCAAAGATTTTACCAAAGAATTAAATGTCCAGTACTCTAGATTAGGAAATCAGGTGAACATTTTTAGAATGCATTTTTCAGTGTTTTTTTTGTTGTTGTTGTTGTTGTTAAATTTAGGACTTGGGAACATTCAGATACTCTGGAGAAATTTGGTTATTACAAAAATGCTATGAACACAGTCTACCTTGATTCAAATCCTAGTCCCACCACTGTGTGACCTTGGGCAAATAACTTCATCTCTCTGAGCCTCCTTTTTCAGACAGCTAAAATAAGGCTCATAACAGCACCCACGTGAGGATGTTCCCCCGCCTAAAGTCGGGTAGTCTTCCTCTCAGTGTGGCAGGGTCAATCTCAAAAACAAAAAGAAAATGTTCCAGAAAATAATGGGAAAAACCAACATCCTTATGTTCTAAGACTAGTATAATAATGCTACACTAAAACTGAAAACAGAGAGCACAAGAAGAGATCAAAAACCAAAAGCATAATGAACATGTATCTCAAAATCTCAAATAAAAAATTAGTAAACTAAATCTAATAATTTATTATATAAATGACCTAAGAAGCTTATCCAGGAATACAAGAAAGAATTGTTCAACATTACAAAATCTGTTAATGTCATATACCATACAAACAGATAAAAGGGGAAGCAAAAGAAAAGTAAAAGAAAGATTAAAGGGGAAAATACACATGGTCAATTAATTAGATACCCAGAAAGCATTAAATTCAGTATTACTCAGGCACTGAAAAAAAAACTACCAGCAAACAAGGAATTGACAGGAACTTCTCTAATCTGATTAAACACATCTACCATGATCCTATGATAAACATCATACTTAATGGTGACATCTCAGATGTGTTCCTGTTAAAATCAAACAACAAACTATGGAAGGCTGCTATCATCACTATCATTCAACATCATGCTGCTAAGATCCTGGTCCACGACCATGGGAGGGAAAAAGTGAAAGAAAGACAGGAAGGCAGGAAGGCAGGAAGGAAGAAAGGAAAAGAAATGAGAAGCAGAGGACTAGAAAAGAAGAGGCAAAATAGTTGTTTGCAGATATATGATGTTCTATATAGAAAATCCAAAACAACCATTAAGATGAATATGAAAATGGAGAAAGGTTTCTGTGTAAGACCAGCATATAAAACTCAACAGCAATAAAGCCTCATGTACCCATTACACATGGCCGCTTTTGCTTCCTCTATCTTCCCACCCTTTCCCCTTCTTCCTACTGCCTATATAATCCCAGAATCTTCAATATTATCTTGAAGCAAATCACAACATATAATTATATTCATAAATGTCAGTATATAATCTCTAAGAAATAAGAACTTTTAAAAAAACAAAACTATAGTTATCATTTCCACATCTAAAATGTTAACAACGATTCTCTAATATCAACTAACCAATCAATGTTCAAACTTCCAACAATCTCATAAATGTCATAAATCTTTTTTTAAGCAGTCCGTTTTTGTTTTCAAACTATATAAAATCCACACGTTGAATTTAGTTAAAAACAATATTCCTTCATACAAACAATAACCAAAGAGAAACATAGTGAAAACCTGTCTCTACTAAAATACAAAAAAACTAGCTGGGCGTGGTGAGGCACACCTGTAGTCCCAGCTACTCAGGAAGCTGAGGCGGGGGAATCGCTTGAACCCGTGGGGCGAAGGATGCCGTGAGCCGAGATCGTGCCACTTTACTACAGCCTGGTCAACAGATCAAGACTCCATCTCAAAAAAAGAAAGAAAGAAAGAAAGAAAGAAAGATCCAGGTGGGGCACGGTAGCTCACGCCTTTAATCCCAGCACTTTGGGAGGTCAAGGTGGGCAGATCACAAGGTCAGGAGGTCGAAACCGTCCTGGCCAACATGGTAAAATCCCATCTCTAATAAAATCTTTTTTTTTTTTTTTTTAATTAGCTGGGCATGATGTCGCATGCTTGTAGTCCCAGCTACTCCAGAGGCTAAGGCAGGGGCATCGCTTGAAACCAGGAGGCAGAGGTTGCAGTGAGTCGAGATCATGCCACTGCACTCCAGTCTGGGCAACAGAGAGAGGCTCCGTCTAAGGAAAAAAAGATCCGGCCGGGCACAGTGGCTCACGCCTGTTATCGCAGCACTTTCAGAGGCTGAGGTGGGCAGATCACCTGAGGTCAGGAGTTCAACTCCAGCTTGGCCAACAGGACAAAACCAGATCTCTACTAAAAAAATACCGTAATAGGTGGGCGTGGTGGTGGGCACCTGTAATCCCAGCTACTCCGGAGGCTTAGGCAGGGAATACTGCTTGAACCTTGGAGGTGGAGGTTGTAGTGAGCCGAGATCACGCCACCGCACTCCAGCGAGGGTGACAGAGAAAGACTCCATCTCAAAAAGAAAAAAAAAAAAAAAAAAGACCAGGCACAGTGGCTCATGCCTGTAATCCCAGCACTTTAGGAGGCTGAGGCTGGCAGATCACAAGGTCAGGAGTTCAAGACCAGCCTAGCCAACATGATGAAAATACAAAAATAAAAAATAAAAAATTAGCCAGGTGTGGTGGCAGGCACCTATAATCCCAGCTATTCTCGAAGCTGAGGTAGAAGAATCGCTTGAACCCAGGAGCTGGAGGTTGCAGTGAGCTGAGATCCATTGTACTCCAACCTGGGACACAAGAGCAAGACTCTGTCTCAAATTGAAAAAAAAAAATCCATTCATAGAAGCAACAAAAACTAGACAGTACTTAGGAATAAAACTAATAGATGATAAGCAAAATCTCCATAGAGGTTATAAAACATAACTAAAGTTCATAAAGTAAAACATGAATAAGTACAAAGATATATTTTCATGAACGAAAATTTTTTATCATTAAGATACCAATTCAATACAACTTATTTCAAAACTCCAAAAACACTTTTCAAGAAACTCAACAATAATACCAAAATTCACATTGAAGAGTAAAGGTCTAAGAATACAAAAAATAAAATAAAAACCTGTCTTACCAGATAACAACAGTTCTGTTAAAGCAGTATCAATTAAATAATGTGCCAGTATATATGAATCAATGGAATAGACTAAAGAGCTGAGAACAGGCCTATGTAAATAGGAGACTTAATACATAGAAGTGGTATTGCAGGTCAATGGGGAAAGGATGGACTATACTAAACATGATATTGGGGCAACTGGTTAGTCACTGGGTACAAAACAATAGATACAAGTTCATACCATACATAAAATGAATTCCAGGTGGATTAAAGACCTAAATATACGCTGGGCATTTGGCTCATGCTTCTAATCCCAGCACTATGGGAGGCCGAGGCAGGTGGATCACCTGAGGTCAGGAATTCAAGACCTGCCTGGATAACATAGTAAAACCTCATCTCTACTAAAAGTACAAAAAATTAGCCTAGCATGATGGAATGTGCTGGTAGTCCCAGCTACTTGGAAGACTGAGGTAAGAGGATCACCTGAGCCCACAAGTCAAGGCTGCAGTGAGTTGTAACTACACCACTACACTCTAGCCTGGGCACAGAGTGAAACACTGTCTCAAAAAAAAAAAAAAAAAAAAAAGAAGGCCGGGCGCGGTGGCTCAAGCTTGTAATCCCAGCACTTTGGGAGGCCGAGGCGGGTGGATCACGAGGTCGAGAGATCGAGACCATCCTGGTCAACATGGTGAAACCCTGTCTCTACTAAAAATACAAAAAATTAGTTGGGCATGGTGGCACGTGCCTGTAATCCCAGCTACTCAGGAGGCTGAGGCAGGAGAATTGCCTGAACCCAGGAGGCGGAGGTTGCGGTAAGCCAAGATCGCACCATTGCACTCCAGCCTGGGTAACAAGAGCGAAACTCCGTCTCAAAAAAAAAAAAAAAAAAAAAAAAAAAAGAATAGAAAACACTACCAGAGTATAATGCGTGTATTAAAGTTAAATACTATTTCATAAAATTTGTGTTTCAGTTCAATTTATATAGGTCACATATGGTGACTCATGCCTGTACCCCAGCATTTTGGGAGGCCGAAGCAGGAGGATCACCTGAGCCCAGGAATTCGAAACCAGCCTTGGCAACATAGTGAGACCTCATCTCTAGTAAAAATTTAAAAATTAATCAGGGGTAATGGCACGTGCCTGTGGTCCCAGTTGAAGGAGAAGGACTGCTTAAGCTCAGGGAGGTAGGTAGAGGCTGCAGTGAGCCGTGTTCCCACCACTGCACTGCAACCTGAGCAATAGAGTGAGATCTTGTCTCAAAAAATAAAAATAGGCCAGGCGCAGTGGCTGAGGCCTATGTCCCAGCACTTTGGGAGGCCAAGTTGTGTAGATCACCTGAAGTCAGGAGTTCAAGACCAGCCTGGCCAAAAAAAACCCCAGCTCTACCTAAACTACAAAAAAAAATTAGCCAGGCATGGTGTCTCACAATGGTAATCCCAACTACTCGGGAGGCTGAGGCATAAAAATCGCTTGAACCTGGGGGGCAAAGGTTGCAAAGAGCCAAGATCACGCCCCTGCACTCCAGCCTGGGCGACAAAGTGAGACACAATCTCAAAAAACTAAAACTAAAAATAGATTTTTATGTGTATATGGGTGAGTACCACACTGGATTTTTTTTTTTTTTTTTTTTTTTGAGACAGTCTTGCTCTGTTGCCCAGGCTGGAGTGTAGTGGTATGATCTCGGCTCACTGTAACCTCTGTCTCTCAGGTTCAAGTGATTCTCCTGCCTCAGCCTCCTGAGTATCTGGGATTACAGGCATGAGCCACCATACTCAGCAACATTGGATTTAAAATACATTTCTGGGCCGGGCGCGGTGGCTCAAGCCTGTAATCCCAGCACTTTGGGAGGCCGAGGCGGGTGGATCACAAGGTCGAGAGATCGAGACCAACCTGGTCAACATGGTGAAACCCCGTCTCTACTAAAAATATAAAAAAAAAAAAAAAAAAATTAGCTGGGCATGGTGGCGCGTGCCTATAATCCCAGCTACTCAGGAGGCTGAGGCAGGAGAATTGCCTGAACCCAGGAGGCGGAGGTTGCGGTGAGCCGAGATCGTGCCATTGCACTCCAGCCTGGGTAACAAGAGCGAAACTCCGTCTCAAAAAAAAAAAAAAAAAAAAAAATCAAAAAAAAAAATAAAATACATTTCTTACTGGAGGTTGCGGTCAAAAACGTTTAAAACCCACTGCCCAGAGCCAGGCGCAGTGGCTCACGCCTGTAATCCCAGCACTTTGGGAGGCCAAGGCAGGTGGATCACGAGGTCAAGACATCGAGACCATCCTGGTCAACATGGTGAAACCCCGTCTCTACTAAAAATACAAAAAATTAGCTGGGCAGGGTGGCGCATGCCTGTAATCCCAGCTACTCAGGAGGCTGAGGCAGGAGAATTGCCTGAACCCAGGAGGCGGAGGTTGCAGTAGGCGGAGGTTGCGGTGACCTGAGATCGTGCTATTGCACTCCAGCCTGGGTAACAAGAGCGAAACTCCGTCTCAAAAAAAAAAAAGCCACTGCCCAAGTGAGTGTTTCGTATGTGCACAAAAAGACATTCACAGCAGCGCTGTGTCTCAGGTGAAAAACGGGAATCTAAGAATACATTTAAAAGAAAAGACACAATACTAAATAAAAACTAAATAAACAGGCCGGGCATGGTGGCTTACATCTATACTTCTGTATAAAACTCTATACAGAAGTTAAGGTCTAGTCCCAGCTACATGGAGGGCTGAGGCAGGAGGATCATATGAGCCCAGGAGCTGGAGGCCGCAGTGAACTATGATTGTGCCATTACACTCTAGACCAAGCAGCAGAGTAAGATGCTATCTTAGTGGGGGTGGAGGGAGGGGGTGGTTAGGAGAATATTGTATGTAACAATATGAGTAAATCACAGAAACATACGGAACATAAAAAACAAAGACACAGAAAAAAAAGTTATATGATACTACTTATATAATTGGTTTTAACTTTTTTCTTTTTCTTTCCCTCTCCCAACATTCTCAAGATACTACTTATAAAAAAGGTTTAATTGGAACAATACAGAGAAGATTAGCATGGCCCCTGCGCAAGGATGACATGCAAATTCGTAAAGCATTCCATATTTTTTTAATTAAAAAAAAAAAAAGATTTAAAACTCCCAAAGTAATTGTATTACTAATGGATACACATATGCATAAAGTATTAAACACGTGAACATAAAATACTGAAAACAAAAAAGGAACTAATTATAGATAATACAAATAGCCCAAAAACAGGCTGGGCACAGTGGCTCATGCCTGTGATACCAGCACTTTGGGAGGCCAAGGCAGGCAGATCACTTGAGGTCAGGAGTTCCAGACCAACCTGGCCAACATGGTGAAACCCAATCTCTACTAAAAATACAAAAAATTGGCCAGGTGTAGTGGCAAGTGCCTGTAATCCCAGCTATTAGGGAGGCTGAGGCAAGAGAATGGCTTGAACCTGGGAGGCAGAGGCTGCTGTGAGCCGAGATCACACTGCTGCATTCCAGCCAGGACAAAAAAGCAAGACTTCTGTCTCACAAAAACAAAAAAATAGCCCAAAACAACTGTGTTGAAAAACTAATTGTTTTTGTTTTTTCAAGATAGGGTCTAGCTCAGTCAACCAGGCTGGAGTGCAGTGGCATGATCTCAGCTCACTGCAGCCTCCACCTCCCAGGTTCAAGTGATCCTCCTGTCTCAGCCTCCTGAGTAGCTGGGACTATAGGCACATGCCACCATGCCCGGCTAATTTTTATATTTTTAGTAGAGACAGGTTTCACTATGTTGATTAAGCTGGTCTTGAAGTCCTGACCTCGTGATCCACCTGCCCTGGCCTCCCAAAGTGCTGGGATTACAGGCATGAGCCACTGAGCCCAGCCAACAAGTATACCTAATTATTTTTCTTTTTTTTTTAAAGGAAGTCTCACTCTTGTCCCCCAGGCTGGAGTGCAATGGTGTAATCTCAGCTCACTGCATCCTTCACCTCCTAGGTTCAAGCAATTCTCCTGCCGCAGCCTCCCAAGTAGAGCTGGGATTATAGGTGCGTGCCACCCCACTTGGCTAATTAGACAGGGTTTCACCATGTTGGTCATGCTGGTCTCAAACTCCTGACCTGAGATGATCCACCTGCCTCAGCCTCCCAAAGTGCTGGAGTGGTGGGATTACAGGTGTGAGCCACCGTGCCTGGCCAAGGGTACCTAATTCTAATAGCAAAGACAGTTTTCTGAACCAACTGCTTCCCTGCCTCTCTTCTCCTGTCTTAGATTCCTATACCCGAAGAGCTGGTCAATCTGTCTATTTTGAAATAATCTCACAAAGGGTTAAACTCTCAAAAAGGAATTAGCCAGATGTGGTGGCACACATCTGCAATACCAGCTACCCAGAAGGCTGAGGCACGAGAATCACTTGAAGCCAGGAGGCAGAGGTTGCAGTGAGCAGACATCACACCACTGCACTCCTCCCTGGATGACAGAGAGAGACTCTGTCTTAAAAAAAAAAAAAAAAAAAAAAAAAAAAAAAAAACTATAAAGAGGCACAAGTTCTGAAAACCCCAACCCTCACCTTAAGCACTAACAAATAACCAAATTCTATGATGCCCTCGATCACAGTGATCACTTCATAGACTTTAAAGTCTTCCCCTGCATAGTCTATGATTTGATTCTCAGAATAACCCTATGAGGTCAATATTACCAATACCCACATTTACAGATAAGCCAATGCACAAAGCAGCTAATTATCAGCCAGAGGTCACAAGTCAATGACACAGTTGGGACCGTAACCCTTCAGCTTCTGAACCTAATCACCCTGACAGTGTGCCCTTATGTGATCCCTGCATTTCAACATACAACATCATGCCCAGAAAACAGGATAGGGTGTTCACAACACGTGAGCTGCTTCACTATTTCATCCCTGATCTTTCTCTCTTTTTTTCAGACAGGCAGCCAAGAGCAAGAGAGCTGCCACTATTAACTCCTCCCTACCTCTTCCCTTCCCTGTAGCCATTCAGGCTTCTTTTTCCCAGAACTCCTTCAAATGAACAGGCAAAAAGGGGAAATAAGTATGAACAAAGGGTTACAGGACAGTCACCATGACATCTTACAAGAGTCAGGGAGTAGGAAAACACCACAAAAAAAGCCTAAGCTATCACTATCAGTGCTGGCAAAAGTCCTTTACTGAAGGGCTTTAATTAACAGAAAAATGTAAAAGTACCAGTTTTTTAAACGGTCCCGGGCTTCCAACTGGGCTCCCACTTCAAAGTTGATTCCTCGTCTGTTAGGTGGATGCTTTGTCATTTTCAGTCATCAACGGAGCTGCCTTTATTCTCCTGAAAAAGCCAATTAAATATTTATGAAACTTAGGCAAAGTCTGCCCAGAGTGTAGCATCATTCACTACACATAAAAAACAAACAGGCATTATTCAAAACGCAAAGCTCCATGAAACCCTGTTGGTGCCCTCATTCTAACACAGGTGTGCTTTCCACTGGTTCCTACTCCTCCGTTGTGCAGCATCCTGTGGTTTCTAGAACTGAGAAGACCCTCCCTCAACACTGCTTACTGAAGACTCACCTACAAGGGCCACCCCTCAGAACTACAAAAAGACAGCTACTTTCTTTCCTTTTTTTTTTTTTTTTTTTTGAGATGGAGTTTCGCTCTTGTTACCCAGGCTGGAGTGCAATGGCGCAATCTCGGCTCACCGCAACCTCCGCCTCCTGGGTTCAGGCAATTCTCCTGCCTCAGCCTCCTGAGTAGCTGGAATTACAGGCACGTGCCACCATGCCCAGATAATTTTTGGTATTTTTAGTAGAGACGGGGTTTCACCATGTTGACCAGGATGGTCTCGATCTCTAGACCTTGTGATCCACCCGCCTCGGCCTCCCAAAGTGCTGGGATTACAGGCTTGAGCCACCGCGCCCGGCCCAAGACAGCTACTTTCACAGTTAAATTCAGTCACCTGCTGATGCATGATTCAACAAATATTTACTCAGTGACTATTTAAGGAAACAGTCAAGACGAAACGAGACACAGTTCCTGCCCTCAAGAACTCTTCAGTCTACCAGGGAAACACAAAAATTTAGCCAGTAAACTGATAAATAAAATAACTGCAAACTGTCATTGCAATGAAATTTAAGAGTTACAAAGGAAGCAAACAAATGTCAGGCATGGTGGTGTATGCCTGTAGTCCCAGCTACTTGGAAGGCTGAGCCAGGAGGATTCCTTGAGCTCAGGAGTTTGAGACCAGCCTGGGAAACATAGCGAGCCCTTGTCTCTTTTTTATTTTTATTTTTTATTTTTATTTTTCAAGGCTACTGAAAATCAAGAGACCTCATCTCTGTAAAAAATTAAAAACGAAGTAAACACAAGCTGAGATATTAATACTTGGTCCTACTTTTGGAAGGCTGGACAAGGTCTGTTTATACTTTGTTTTTTGAGACAATTCACTCTGTCACCCAGGCTGAAGTGCAGTGACACTATCTCAGCTCACTGCATCCTCAGCCTTCTGGGTTCAAGCAATTCTGGAGCCTTAGCCTCCTGAAGCTGGGACTACAGGTGCCCACGACCACGCCCAGCTATTTTTTTTTCTTTTTAATTTTTCTAATTAAACATCTCAGGAATTTTTTTATTTTTAATAGAGTCAGGGTTTCACCATGTTGACCAGACTGGTCTGAAACTCCTAACCTCAAGTGATCTGTTCACTTCAGCCTCCCAAAGTGCTGGTGTTACAGGAGTGAGCCACTGCACCTGGCCTTGTTTATACTTTCTTTGATCTATGTATATTTCCTATTTCTTTTTTTGTTTGTTTTTTGAGAAGAAGTCTTGCTCTTGTCACCCAGGCCATAGTGCAATGGTGCAATCTCAGCTCTCCGCAACCTCTGCCTCTCAGGTCCAAGCAATTCTCTTGCCTCGGCCTCCGGAGCAGCTGGGATTACAGGTGCACACCACCATGCCCAGCTATATTACCTAATTTTTTTTTAAAGACAGCTTCGTTTTTGTTGCCCAGTCTATAGTATGATGGCACAATCTCAGCTCATTGCAACCTCCGCCTCCCGGGTTCAAGCGTTTCTCCTGCCTCAGCCTCCCACATAGCTGGGATTACAGGCATGCGCCACCAGGCCTGGCTAATTTTGTATTTTTAGTAGAGACAGGATTTCTCCATGTTGGTCAGGCTGGTCTTGAACTCCTGACCTCAAATGATCTGTCCGCCTCAGCCTCCCAAAGATTACAGGCTTTGTAAGTGTTGGGATTACAGGCATGAGCCACATACCCAACCTACTTCCTACTTCTTGAGTCCATTCTGACCACTTGTATTTTTCTATACATTTTATCCAGATTTTCTATTTTTTTAATCATAGAACAATAAAAGAATACAAAACATTCTCATTTAACTCCTTTCATTTCCTTTGAATCTTAAGTCACAATTTGAATCTCTCCTTTCTCAGTCCTATCTTGAGTTCTTGTGCTCTAATGAATAAAATTTATCTTTATGATCAAAACCAAACTAGAAAGCTAATTTCCTTTTGAGGAAAAAAAAGAAAAAGGTGTATTGGATTAGGCAACTTACAAAAAAAGTGGCTCCCATAAAAGAACACTTCCGACCAGGTGCAGTGGCTCACGCCTGTAATCTCAACACTTTGGGAGGCCCAAGTGAGCGGATCACAAGATCAGGAGTTCGAGACCAACCTGGCCAACATGGTGAAACCCCATATCTTTTTTTTTTTTTTTTTTTTTTTGAGACGGAGTTTCGCTCTTGTTACCCAGGCTGGAGTGCAATGGCGCGATCTCGGCTCACCGCAACCTCCGCCTCCTGGGTTCAGGCAATTCTCCTGCCTCAGCCTCCTGAGTAGCTGGGATTACAGGCACGCGCCACCATGCCCAGCTAATTTTTTGTATTTTTAGTAGAGACGGGGTTTCACCATGTTGACCAGGATGGTCTCGATCTCTTGACCTCGTGATCCACCCACCTCGGCCTCCCAAAGTGCTGGGATTACAGGCTTGAGCCACCGCGCCCGGCCGAAACCCCATATCTAATAAAAATACAAAAATTAGCTAGGCACAGTGGCAGATGCCTGTAATCCCAACTACTCGGGAGGCTGAGGCAGAAGAATTGCTTGAACCCGAGAGGTGGAGGTTACAGTGAACTGAGATCAAGCCACTGCACTCCAGCTTGGGTGACAGAGCAAGACTCTGTCTTGGCGGGGGTAGGGGGGAAGAACACTTCCTGGCATCACTGAGGTAATTAATCTGCAGAGTCCTAAATGCAATCAGAGGAGCTAGTGCTGGTTCTGATGGACATGTAGCCTCTCTGAGCTCTAAGGGCACTTGAGGTTACCTCCTACAGCAGACTAACCCCAGCCTAACTCCTTCCTCCCACTAAACTTTAGACTTTTTAAAATTTGTTTTTAGACAGGGTCTCATTCTGTTGCCCAGGCTGGAGTACAGTGGCACTATCATACATAGCTCACTGCAGCCTCAAACTCCTGGGCTCTAGCGATCCTCCTGCCTCATTCTCGTGAGTAGCTGGAACCGCAGGTGTGCATCAGCACATCCAGTTGTTTTTTGTTTTTTGTTTTCAGAAACAGGATCTACGTCGCCTAGGCTAGTCTCAAACTCCTGGGCTCAAGCAGTCCTTCCCACCTGGGCCTCCCAAAGTGCTGGGATTATGGGATTACAGGCATGAGCCACTGCACCTGGCCCTAAATTTTGGATCTTCACAGCCTACACTGTCCAAGCAATGCCAGAGCACTGCCAGAGCAACACCAGCCTCTTACCACAAATACTTTATTTGCAATAAATGAATGTGGCAAAAAAATCATAGGAGTACTCTTATCTAATGTGCAATAGCAGCACATTTTATAAATAATTTGCTTGCGGCTGGGCACGGTGGCTCAAGCCTGTAATCCCAGCACTTTGGGAGGCCGAGGCGGGTGGATCACGAGGTCCAGAGATGGAGACCATCCTGGTTAACATGGTGAAACCCCGTCTCTACTAAAAATACAAAAACTTAGCTGGGCATGGTGGCACGTGCCTGTAATCCCAGCTACTCAGGAGGCTGAGGCAGGAGAATTGCCTGAACCCAGGAGGCAGAGGTTGCGGTGAGCCGAGATCGTGCCATTGCACTCCAGCCTGGGTAGCAAGAGCGAAACTCCACCTCAAAAAATAATAATAATAATAATAATTTGCTTGCAATATATAAATACCTAAAAAGGCAGGATGCAAAATTGTACCACATGGACCTCACATTAAAACTCATAAACAAGCTGGGCATGGTGGCACGTGCCTATAATCCCAGCTACTCAGGAGGCTGAGGCAGGAGAATTGCCTGAACCCAGGAGGCGGAGGTTGCGGTGAGCCGAGATCGTGCCATTGCACTCCAGCCTGGGTAACAACAGCGAAACTCCGTCTCAAAAAAAAAAAAAAAACTCATAAACAGGGCCGGGCGCGGTGGCTCAAGCCTGTAATCCCAGCACTTTGGGAGGCCGAGGCGGGTGGATCACGAGGTCGAGAGATCGAGACCATCCTGGTCAACGTGGTGAAACCCCGTCTCTACTAAAAATACAAAAAATTAGCTGGGCATGGTGGCGCGTGCCTGTAGTCCCAGCTACTCAGGAGGCTGAGGCAGGAGAATTGCCTGAACCCAGGAGGCGGAGGTTGCGGTGAGCCGAGATCATGCCATTGGACTCCAGCCTGGGTAGCAAGAGCGAAACTCCGTCTCAAAAAAAAAAAAAAAAAACTCATAAACAGCCAGATGAGATGGCTCATATCTACAATCCTGGCTACTGAAAAGACTGAGGTGGGAGGATCGCTTGAGCACAGGAGGTTGAGACTGCAGTGAGCTATGATTGTACCACTGTATTCCAGCCTGAGTGACAAAGCAAGAACCTGTCTCTTAATCTCTTAAAAAAAAAAAAGAAGAAGAAGAAAGAAAGAAAGAAAAAGAAAAAAGGAATGCCGGGCACTGTGGCTCACCCCTATAATCCCAGCACTTTGGGAAGCTGAGGTGGGCAGATCATGAGGTCAAGAGACACCATCCTGGCCAACATGGTGAAACCCCATCTCTACTAAAAACAAAAATTAGCCAGGGGTGGTGGTACACACCTGTAATCCCAGAGGTTGCAGTGAGCTGAGATCATGTCACTGACTCTAGCCTGGGCAACAAGAACAAAACTCTACCTTGTCTCAAAAAAAGAAAAAAGAAAGAAAAGAAAATAGAAACTCATACAATTTTTTTTTTTTTTGAGACGGAGTTTCGCTCTTGTTACCCAGGCTGGAGTGCAATGGCGCGATCTCGGCTCACCGCAACCTCCGTCTCCTGGGTTCAAGCAATTCTCCTGCCTCAGCCTCCCGAGTAGCTGGGATTACAGGCACGTGCCACCATGCCCAGCTCATTTTTGTATTTTTAGTAGAGACAGGGTTTCACCATGTTGACCAGGATGGTCTCGATCTCTCGACCTCGTGATCCACCCGCCTCGGCCTCCCAAAGTGCTGGGATTACAGGCTTGAGCCACCGCGCCCGGCCCTTTTTTTTTTTTAAGACAAGGTCTTGCCCCCTCTGTCACTCAGGCTGGACTGCAGTGATGCAAACCTGGATCACTGTAACCTCAATCTCCTGGGCTCATGTGATACTCCCTACTCAGCCTCCCAAGAACCTGGGACTATAGGTGCAAGCCATCACACCCAGCTAATTTTTTGTCTGGTAGAGACAGCGTCTTGCTACGTTTGTCCAGGCTGGTATCAAACTCCCAGGTTCAAGTGATCCTCCTAACTCAGTCTCCCAAAGTGCTGGGATTAGAGGCATGGGCCATGGCACCTAGCCACTAATTCTTTTTTTAGACTGGAAGAAAATAATAAGTTATAGTTATTAGTGATTGTTCCTTTCTTCTTAATTTCCTAAATTTTATAGTTTTTCACAATGAAAATCTTTTGTAAGTGTATAATGTGAAGAATTATACATTTGAAGGCAAATAAGCTGTCCAAAAACAACCCATTCCAGGCTGGGTGCAGTGGCTCACACCTGTAATCCCAGCACTTTGGGAGGCCAAGGTGGACAGATCACGAGGTCAAGAGATCAAGACCATCCTGGCCAATATGGTGAAACCCCATCTCTACTAAAAATACAAAAAGTTGGGCATGGTGGCACCCACCTGTAGTCCCAGCTACTCGGGAGGCTGAGGCAGGAAAATCACTTGAACCCTGGAGGTTGAGGTTTCAGGGAGCCAAGACTGTGCCACTGCACTGCAGCCTGGCGACAGAGGGAGACTTTGTCTCCAAAAAAAAACCATTCCGAAGGGCTAATGTTGAGAAACACATAAAGCAAAGCATACTGAGGCAGAAATGGTTGACAGCTGTAATTAAGGAAGCTGAAACCTAATAAACTAAAAAGCTGTGTTGGCAAAAATGCTCTAAATATTTGGACCCTAGGAAAGGAAATGTCAGAGGCTTAACTGGCTTTACCAAACATTCTCTAAGAAAATGAGATATTGGCCAGGCGCGGTGGCTCACGCCTGTAATCCTAGCACTTTGGGAGGCCGAGGTGGGTGGATCACCTGAGGTCAGGAGTTCAAGACCAGCCTGGTCATCACGGTGAAACCCCATCTTTTTAAAAAAAAAAAAAGAAAGAAAGAAAACGAGATATCAAATCTGACATACACATGATATACATGGCCAGGGGCGTTAGCTCACACCTGTAATCCCTGCACTTTGGGAGGCCAAACCAGGCAGCACTTGAGGTCAGGAGTTTCAAACCAGCCTAGCCAACATGGTAAAATTCTGTCTCTACTAAAAAAACAGACAAAAGTTAGCCAGGTGTGATGGTGCTCACCTATAATCTCAGCTACTCAGGAGGCCAAGGCATAAGAATTGCTTGAACCCAGGAGCCGGAGGTTGCAGTGAGCCAAGATTTGCCCCACTGCACTCCTGCCAGGACGAATAGAGCTAGACTCTGACTCAGAAAAAAAAAAAAAAAAAAAAAAAACACCTTACATATAGGTATAATTCAATCAGTAGAAAAGTCTTCATTTTGGCTTGCCTAAAATACCATGTCAAATTGTCTTGTTCTCTGACTTCATTCATGCCAAGTAATATTGTGATTATTAATTTCCCCTCCCAGATGAAATGAAAAGGTGATGCCTGACAAGAAATGGATGGAACTTAACACTCACTGAGCTGCTATTATTTGTCAGGCTCTATGCAGGCTGACAGTCTTCTTTTACCAAAGTAATGTAATTTAATGTAATGGAGTTAAATGCTTGGCCTTGAATGCCCAGCTCTACTCATCATTAGCTGAATGAATCTATATCAATTGTTTAACCCCTTATTAGCTGAATGAATTTGTGGAAATTATTTTCCTCTCTGTAAAATGGGGATGGTGATGATAATAACTAACTCCAAGCAGTAGATGTAAGGATTAAATGAGATCCATTTAAAGAGCTCAGGGCTGGGCCGGGCACGGTGGCTCAAGCCTGTAATCCCAGCACTTTGGAAGGCCGAGGCGGGTGGATCACGAGGTCGAGAGATCGAGACCATCCTGGTCAACATGGTGAAACCCCGTCTCTACTAAAAATACAAAAAATTAGCTGGGCATGGTGGCTCATGCCTGTAATCCCAGCTACTCAGGAGGCTGAGGCAGGAGAATTGCCTGAACCCAGGAGGCGGAGGTTGCGGTGAGCTGAGATCACGCCATTGCACTCCAGCCTGGGCAACAAGAGCAAAACTCCGTCTCAAAAAAAAAAAAAAAAAAGAGCTCAGGGCTGGCACAAAGCAAGAACCAGGCAGTTAGTAGCTGTTAGTAACTATGTTATCACAAATGAGGAAATTAGCTCTAAAGTAAACTTGGTTAAAGTTCAGCTGCTAAGTGACAGGCCCCAGAACAAAAGCCCAGGTCTACCTGACTTCTGAATTAATTCTTTCTACCACACTACTTTCCCCCAGGCACTCCAGGAGGCCTTCCATTAAAACACAGGAGTGAGAGAGTGAGGCAGAGAATGAATGAAGATGAGCCAATTATTCCCAAAATCTCAAGAAAACCAATTCCTCTTGAGGCTGAATCCTCGGAATTCTTGCTACTCATGAACTAAACCTGTTTCATTGTAACTCTTGATCCACCTGTTTGAAGTTTCACTCTCTGGTATCACACAGAACATAAAACTAATCTGGCTTTCCCATCCCATTACAATTTCCCCTCCATCCCTCTGAGGTAGCAGAGTTTGTTTTTAAATTCACATTAATTCAGCCAACAAACCACTAACAAGTACTATCAGTAAGTCATTATGCTGCAAATGCTGAAAATGAGGAATCCAACTCAGTCCCAGCTCTAGCCCACCCAACAAGACAAACAGCAACACTGAGAAGAGATCAATGAGCTCTAGCAAATGGTGAGGGGAGGGACACAGGGGAAATCATCTGAAAGTATCTATTTAATTTGACAACATCTACTAAAGAATAATACAGAATTCAGTACAGAAGCAGAAATTTCAAAAAAATTACATAAGTATTATATTTTTACTTTCATTTAGTTTTAAACACAATTTTTCTGAAGATGCAATAGGGCTAAGATTCTGTAGCTTTTAACTTTTCTTCAAGGCCTTAGCTTTTCTTCCAAAAATCTTCAGCGTCCAGAAAAAGAGGAAAAGGGAACATGTTCGAGATGGATATAGAGAGAATTTTAAAAACCAATGCAATCTGTATTTACATAGGATTCCATTTTAAAAGACTTTGGCCAGATTTCAAATTACTCCTTTACATTCAAATTTCCCTACAGTGGGAACCCCCAGCTACACAGGAGACACAGGGCCTAGTTTATTTCCTTAAATACAGTATTCAGTCAATGTCCCCCTCCAACAATGATAATGAAAGCTTTAAATGCACACTGTGCAGCACAGTTTAAAGGGCACTTTCACAAATGACAAACTGGGAGAAAATAACTGCAACCCATATGACAAAGAGCTAGCTTCCATTATTAAGAAAGAATGCATACACACCAAGGACAAAAAAGTCAAACAATGGCCAGGCACGGTGACTCACGCCTATACTCCTAGCACTTTGAGAGACTGAGGCGGGCGGATCACGAGGTCAGGAGATTGAGATCTTCTTGGCTAACACG
The DNA here is from genome assembly GCF_048565385.1 of Saimiri boliviensis. Taxonomy (NCBI): domain Eukaryota; kingdom Metazoa; phylum Chordata; class Mammalia; order Primates; family Cebidae; genus Saimiri; species Saimiri boliviensis. The sequence goes on along the minus strand of NC_133457.1, from coordinate 99,954,862 downwards.
GTGAAACCCTGTCGCTATTAAAAATTTAATAAATTAGCCGAGTGTGGTGGCAGGCGCCTGTAATTCCAGCTACCTGGGAGGCTGAGGCAGGAGAATCACTAGAAATTTTTTTTTTTTTTTTAGATGGAATCTCGCTGTCACCCAGGCTAGCGTGCAATGGCATGATCTTGGCTCACTGCAACCTCTGCCTCCTGGGTTCAAGCAATTCTCCCGCCTCAGCCTCCCTGGTAGTTGGGATTACAGGCACCTGCCATCACAACAGGATAATTTTATATTTTAGTAGAGACAGGGTTTTGTCATGTTGGTCAGGCTGGTCTTGAACTCCTGATTTCAGGTGATCTGCCCACCTTGGCCTCCCAAAGTGCTGGGATTACACAGGCTTGAACCACCATGCCCAGCTACAATTTACTCTAAAATGAGCAAACTGTAAGATCTGGCAGATTTGGAGGTCGAGTACAGATACCAAGGTCTAATAAACATGTGATATTATATACACATAACCTCACCCAAATTAAAGAAAATGCAAATTAAGATAACAAATTTTCACTTCTCAAATTGGCAAAAATTTAAAGATAGTGTTAGCAGGGATGAGAAGAAAAGACCATGCTCAAATGCTTCTACCAAAAGCATAAACTAGAAAAGCTTTCTAGAGGCAGCTTGGCATCACCTACAAAAACATACTCTCTGCCCAACAATCCCACGACCAGTAACTTATAATAAAGACATACCTTCAAAGCCTACCAAATTATCTATAACAAAGATCAATAGAGCTTTGCATTTCTGCAACAAAATGTACAGTGGCTCACGCCTATAATTCCAGCACTTTGGGAGGCCTAGGTGGGCGGAGCATGAGGTCAGGAAATCAAGACCATCCTGGCCAACATGGTGAAACCCCTCTCTACTAAAAACAAAAAGTTAGCCAGGGTTGTGGTGCACACCTGTAGTCCCAGCTACTCGGGAAGCTAAGGCAGGGGAATCGCTTTAACCCAAGCCAGAGGTTGCAGTGAGCTGAGATGATGCCACTGCACTCAGACCTGGGCAACAGGACAAGACTCCGTCTCAAAAAAAAAAAGAGGACGTGTATCTAAGCCACTTGGGAAGCTAAGGTGGGAGGATCGCTTAAGTCCAGGAGACCGAGGCTGCAGTAAGCTACAATCATGCCACTACAGCTATTAAAAGGAATGATGGGCCTGGAACAGTGGCTCATGCCTGTAATCTCAGCATTCTGGGAGGCTGAGGCGGGTGGATTGCTTGAGCTCAGGAGTTCGAGATCAGCCTGAACAAAATGGTGAAAGACCATCTCTAAAAAATACAAAAAAAAATTAGAAGGGCATGGTAGTGCATGTCCGTAGTCCCAACTATTTGGGAGGCTGAGGTAGGAGGATGGTTTGAGCCCAGGAGGCAGAGGTCACAGTGAGCCGAGATTGTACCAAAACACTCTAGCCTGGGTAAGAGAGCCAGACCCTGTCTAAAAAAAAAAAAAAGCCAGGGGTGGTAGCTCACGCCTGTAATCCCAGTACTTTGGGAGGCCGAAGTGGGTGGATCACTTGAGATCAAGTGTTCAAGACAATCCTAGCCAACATGATGAAACCCTGTTGTCTCTACTAAAAATAAAAGAATTAGCCGGGCGTGGTGGCAGGCACCTGTAATCACAGCTACTCAGGAGTGAGGCAGTAGAACTGCTTGAACCCAGGAGGCGTAGGTTGCAGTGAGCAGAGATTATGCCACTGAACTATATAGCCTGGACAAAAGAGCAAGACTCCATCTCAAAAATAAATAAATAAATAAAACACCAAAGAAGTAATTGTCATGTCACCAGGAATTATCTAACGGTAAGATTTGATTTTATTCTGGTGGTAAGATTTTGATTTGGGGTTGCTTCTTTATGTTTCTTCATTTTTTTTCTTTTTAATTAAAAAAAGTATAAGACTTATACTATTTTACTGGATCTTCACAACTGCATGATATAATTAGGACTAATGTAATGCTACCATGGTATAGAAATAACATTAAGTTATAGGGAGGAAACTGACACCCAGAGGTGCTAGCCACTTTCAAGGTCCTTCAAGGCAGGAGAAATCCCTCTTATCAAAAGTAAGAGGATGTCCACAGAAGTAGACAAACTACTTCTCAAAGGCCCTTCCTCTTTCTCTGACCAAAGTCGTTGCTATGCTTATATTCATGTCTTTGGATATAAACAAAACATAAATACAGGAAGATAAAGCAACTGGATGCTTTTCAAATGTTGTGTCAGAATTATCACACCATTTTGTAACAAGCAGAAATACTTAATTTTTCATAAAAGACAAAACCTAACACTGGTCCAGCTGTGGGGAAACAGGTACACTAGAACACCAGCTGAGGTCCTGACCACGGTCATCTTTTTATACCTCAATCTAGACAGAAAGAACAAGCTGTGGAACTGCTTATACTCTTGGACTCAGCCATTTCAAGCTCAAGAATACAGTCCAGGATAAAGATAAATCATTTGTGAAAATGAGAAAAACCAATAGCTCTTTACATAAGATTTTGGAGAAACTGGATACAGTTCATCCATTAAAAAATAAGAGAGCCGGGCGCGGTGGCTCAAGCCTGTAATCCCAGCACTGTGGGAGGTGGAGGCGGGTGGATCACAAGGTCAAGAGATCGAGACCATCCTGGTCAACATAGTGAAACCCCGTCTCTACTAAAAATACAAAAAATTAGCTGGGCATGATTGTGCGTGCCTGTAATCCCAGCTACTCAGGAGGCTGAGACAGGAGAATTGCCTGAACCCAGGAGGCGGAGGTTGCGGTGAGCCGAGATCGCGCCATTGCACTCCAGCCTGGGTAACAAGAGCGAAACTCCGGCTCAAAAAAAAAAAAAAGAGAATACTTAATCAAAATTCAATGTAGTAGGACTATATTATATACTCAACAGATATCTCATAAATTAAATAAAGAATGCTATTAAGCTACTATTATAAAGATGTAAACTGGCCAGGCATGGTGGCTCACACCTGTAATCCAAGCACTTTGGAGGCCAAGGCGGGCGGATCACCTGAGGTTTGGAGTTCAAGACCAGCCTGACCAACATGGTGAAACCCTGTCTTTATTAAAAAAAAAAAAAAAAAATGTTTGCCGGGCGCGGTGGCTCAAGCCTGTAATCCCAGCACTTTGGGAGGCCGAGGCGGGTGGATCACAAGGTCAAGAGATCGAGACCAGCCTGGTCAACATGGTGAAACCCCGTCTCTACTAAAAATACAAAAAATTAGCTGGGCATCGTGGCGCGTGCCTGTAATCCCAGCTACTCAGGAGGCTGAGGCAGGAGAATTGCCTGAACCCAGGAGGCGGAGGTTGCGGTGAGCCGAGATCGCGCCATTGCACTCCAGCCTGGGTAACAAGAGCGAAACTCCGGCTCAAAAAAAAAAAAAGAGAATACTTAATCAAAATTCAATGTAGTAGGACTATATTATATACTCAACAGATATCTCATAAATTAAATAAAGAATGCTATTAAGCTACTATTATAAAGATGTAAACTGGCCAGGCATGGTGGCTCACACCTGTAATCCAAGCACTTTGGAGGCCAAGGCGGGCGGATCACCTGAGGTTTGGAGTTCAAGACCAGCCTGACCAACATGGTGAAACCCTGTCTTTATTAAAAAAAAAAAAAAAAAATGTTTGCCGGGCGCGGTGGCTCAAGCCTGTAATCCCAGCACTTTGGGAGGCCGAGGCGGGTGGATCACAAGGTCAAGAGATCGAGACCAGCCTGGTCAACATGGTGAAACCCCGTCTCTACTAAAAATACAAAAAATTAGCTGGGCATCGTGGCGCGTGCCTGTAATCCCAGCTACTCAGGAGGCTGAGGCAGGAGAATTGCCTGAACCCAGGAGGCGGAGGTTGCGGTGAGCCGAGATCGCGCCATTGCACTCCAGCCTGGGTAACGAGAGTGAAACTCCGTCTCAAAAAAAAGATGTAAACTAACCTTACAAAAAGAGAGTAGAGGTAAAATAGCCTTATGCAAACTAATGAAACCCACATAAAAACAATTTATGATATTAACTAACCTTACATACATTAATTTAATCCTTACAAAAATCACAGAAGTACTATATTAATCCCCATTGTAAAGCTGAGGAACACAGAAAGTTAACGACACCCATATAGTAAGGAGCTGAGCCAGCATTCGAACTTAGCCCAATGACTCCTGAGTTCAGATTCTTATCCCAAATTTATTTACAAGCTATATCCCTGAGCTCTCTTTCTTCACTTATGATATGGGGATAATCGCCCCTATCGTGGGTGCTATTAGAATTAGATGAGAAAGGTCTGCAAAACCTATACTAAATTGTCTAACACAAAGTAGGTACTCAGCTGGGCACAGTGGCTCACACCTGTAATCCCAGAACTTTGGGAGGATGAAGTACGCAGATCACTAGAGGTCAGGAGTTCAAGACCAGCCTGGCCAACATGGTGAAACCCTGTCTCTACTAAAAAAAATACAAAAATAGCCAGGCATCATGGCACATAATATAATCTCAGCTACTCGGGAAAGGCAGGAGAATCGCTTGAACACAGGAGACAAAGGCTGCAGTGAGCCGAGATGGCACCACTGGACTCCAGCCTAGGCATCAGAGTGAGACTCATCTCAAAAAAAAAAAAACAATAAAACAGCAGCCAGGCATGGTGCCTCACGCCTGTAATCCCAGCACTTTGGGAGGCTGAGGCAGGTGGATCATAAGGTCAAGAGATAAAGACCATCCTGGCCAACATAGTAAAACCCTATCTCTACTAAAATACAAAAAAAATTAGCTGGGCATGGTGGCGTGCACCTGTAGTCCCAGCTACTTAAGAGGCTGAGGCAGAATTGCTTGAACCCAGGAGGCAGTGGTTGCAGTGAGCTGAGATCATGCCACTGTACTCCAGCCTGGCGCCTGGCAACAGAGTAAGACTCTGTCTCAAAAATACAAAAAACAAAAAGCAAACAAACAAACAGACAAACAAAAAGTAGGGTACTCAATAAGTAGTAGCAGATTTTTCTTTTTCTTTTTTTTGAGACAGAGTCTCACTCTGTCCCCAAGCAACCTCCACCTCCCAGGTTCAAGCAATTCTGGAGCCACAGCCTCCCAAGTAGCTGCGATTACAGCAGCACACTCACCACACCCAGCTAATTTTTGTACTTTAGGTGGAAACGGGTTTTCGCCATGTTGTCCATGCTGGTCTCAAACTTATGACCTCGGATTCACCCACCCCAGCCTCCCAAAGTGCTGGGATTACAGGTGTGAGTCACCGTGCCCGGTATTTTCTGAATTCATATTACATTTACAGTTAATGTTGTACTGACAAAGACTCCGGGTTTTATTTTGGGGTGAGACGAAAAGTACTGTTGTCATGGTAACTGGAGGTCTTGCCCTCAGCAATTCCACTGTGCTCAGGGAAAAGAGGAACCACAAAGAATTAAAAGTGATAGATGGGTATGGAACAAGACCTTTCAGTGAACCAGCTCTGGGACAGGGGTAGAGGAAAATAAACACTGGGCTTTTTAGGAAAAAACAACTCTGGGACTCTCAAGCAAAAAAAATGCCAATCACGAGAAACTATAGAACAGGCTTTGGGATAATCTAAAGGTGCTTACCACAAGGCTTGGATTCAACCTCCATTAAAGGGTCACATTGCCTTTTAACTCGATACAACCACTTTAAATTGAGGGATACTGAGATGAAAGACCAGCTTAAAGCTTTAGGCCCTCTTCATTCAAGAAATATTCATTGAATGCCTGCTGTGTGACAGGTACTGGAGATAGAAAATGGGAGGACAAGGCACCTGGGATCCTGATCTCTAGTGGGGAAAGCAGCTAAAAAAACAAGATAGGCATATACATAAAGTTCATTTATTTTATTTTTTGAGATGAGAGTCTTGGTCTTGTCACCCAGCCTGGAGTGCAATGGTGCAATCTTGGCTCACTGCAACCTCCACCTCCCAGGTTCAAGCAATTCTCCTGCCTCAGCCTCCCCAGTAGCTGGGATTACAGGTGCCCACCACCACGCCCTGCTAATTTTTGTGTTTTTAGTAGAGACAAGGTTTCACCATGTTAGCCAGGCTGGTCTCGAACTCCTGACCTCAGGTGATCGGCCCATCTCAGCCTCCCAAAGTGCTGGGACTACAGGCATGAACCACCCTACCAAGCATGTAAAGATCATTTCTGACAGAGATAATTGTGGGAAAAACAACAAAATAATGTGAAACAGAAACATGGAAAAGACTATTTTAGATACAGCTGTTAGAAAACACTCTCCAAGAAACTGAGGTCTGAGCAGAGACTTAAGTGACAAGGAGGAGGCAGCCACGTGACGATCTAAGGGAAGTGACTTCTAAGCAAAGGAAACTACTAGAGGCAAAGAGCTTCTGGCAGAAATGAGCTTTCCCTGCACACAGCCTGAGCCTAGAAGATTGAGACTCTTCCCACAGCCCATGCTGCTGTCCCAGGAAAGCATAAACAATTTTAGCAGGTCCAGTGATACCTGAGTCTCCCAGGAAGAAGCCTCAAGGAGGACTTTTTGCCAAAGTTTTGCCTTGGAGGAAGGCCATGGAGTGCCTAGGCATGGGTACACAGACAGGTTTTAGATTCTAGCCACTTCCGGCTCCAGTCATCATTGGCTAAGTGATGACAAGAAAAAATCACTAGGCCTGTTTGCCCAGCTATAAAATGGGGTCGACAGCCCCAATTTCCTAGGATTGTCGTGAAGAATAAGTGAGCTAATGGATGTCAAGTGTTTACCATAGCAAACACTAAATGGTACTGATGATAGCAATGGTAGCATGGTGGCATACTGGCAAAAAGGACATCAGACACAAAGAATTATAGTCAATATCATTATTAAAAATCCAATATACTAAAGTACATAAAGAGCACATCTTTAGTCCTAGAGAAGTGACAAGTTGGTTACAGTAGGGCCTCTTCCCAGGTCACACTACAAGAAAGGGAATTAGTCCCTTTTACTTGACAAGGTAGGGAAGGAGGGAGGAAAGGCAGGGAGGTAAGGAGGAAGAAAGAGAAAGGAAAAGGAAAGTGAAGGCAAGAATGAAGAGGGGGAAGAGGCCGGACATGGTGGCTCACACCTGTAATCCCAGCACTTTGGGAGGCCAAGGCAGGCGGATCACCTGAGATCAGTAGTTGGAGACCAGGCTGGCCAATACGGTAAAACCCTGTCTCTACTAAAAATACAAAAAAATAGCTGGGCGTGGTGGCAGGTGTCTGTAATCCCAGTTATTCAAGAGGCTGAGGCAGGAGAGTTGCTTTAGCCCAGGCGGCAGAGGTTGCAGTGAGCCAAGATCACGCCACTGCACACTCCAGCCTGGTTAGCAGAGCAGGACCCTACCTCAAAAAAAAAAAAAAAAAAAAAAGAAGAGTAAAGAAATAGGCCTCAAAACTTCCCCTACTCTCTTCCTAGATACTTGAAATGCTTTCTCCAAGAGTGAGGCTTTTGCTTCCATAATTAAAATGCAGAGACAGCAAACATGAGTTGAGTTTACTCATTCCAAACTACTGAGAATGAGTTGATTAAATCAGATGATTTTCCCAGAAGCAGTGGAAAGGGCCTGTGCCAGGCTTGGGCCTAAACTGTATCTGTTGTACGATCTTTGGCATATTACTCAACTTCACTGAGCTAATAATCTTACCCTTACAAGTTCCTTCTCCTTTATTCCCCATCAAAGTTTAAGGCCTCAAGATTGGCAAGTGTGCCAAACTAGATACGTGGGCACTTCCCTTACCTCCTTCTTCCTCCCTCACCTCCTACACTCGGACACCATTTTGTAGGACCTGCTTCTAAGGCTTGCCCATTGCCAAGTGGATGCCCAGTTCAGACCTGCATCAGTTCTAATCTTGATTACTCCAACAGCTCCTAAGAAAGCTCCAAGCTTCCAGCCACATCTTCCCCAGATCTAAATAAATACTGTTTCACAAGATGACACCTTCTGAGTATTTTATGACAGACACTACTCTAAGATATATAGATACAGATATGTAAAATTACTGTATCAGCCCATTTAGTGGCTACCCCATAGGTTTGTAATGAGGATTATTCCCATTTTATAGATGAGAAAACTGAGGTTCACAAAGTAAGTTTCCCAAATAGCAAAGCTAGCCAGGTATTAGGACAAAGGATTGAACTCAGGTAAGACTGACTCCAGCTAACTACACTGTTGCTAATCTTCATCACTGCTACTACAGTGATATTTCTAAAATATAAGTCTGATCATAAGACTTCTATTTTAAAACAGTTCAGTGGCTCCCCTACAGAACCAAGTTCAAGGTACTCAGTGCAGCATTTGGTCCATCAGTCAGTTAGCCATTATGACCAAACCAAAAGAATCTAAAGATGGGAGCTTAAATGGAGAGAAGCAGGCAAGCTTTAGCAGAGGGGCTGTGGAACACAGCGGTTATGAGCCAGAAATAAGAGTCCCTGAGTTTGAACCCCAGCCCCAGCACTTTCCAGATAAACTTGTACAAGTCATTTTCTCTCTGAGCTTCAGGCTCCTTATCTGTGTGGTGAGGATAGCACCAGCACCTACTTCAAACCTTCATGTGGGTGTTGTGAAGATAAAAGTTACTTAGCACAGGCCTGGCTCACACCTGTCATCTCAGCACTTTGGGAGGCCAAGGTCAACGAATCACTTGAGTTCAGGAGTTTGAGATCAGCCTGGCCAAGATGGTGATATCCCATCTCTACTAAAAATATAAAAATTAGCCAGGTATGGTGGCGTGTGCCTGTAATCCCAGCTACTGGGGAGGCTGAAGCAGGAGAATCGCTTGAACACGAACGGCAGAGGTTGCAATGAGCCAAGATCACACCACTACACTCCAGCAGGGATAACAGAGCAAGACTCTGTTAAAAAAAAAAAAAAAAAAAAAAAAGTTACTTAGCAAGCCTGGCACACAATAAGCTTGCAAGTTTATTACTGTTTTTGTTGGGTGTGGTGGGTCACACCTGTAATTCCAGCACTTTGAGAGGCCAAGGCAGGCAGATCACCTGAGCCCAGGGGTTTGAGACCAGCCTGGCCAATGTGATAAAACACAGTCTCGGCCGGGCGCGGTGGCTCAAGCCTGTAATCCCAGCACTTTGGGAGGCCGAGGCGGGTGGATCACGAGGTCGAGAGATCGAGACCATCCCGGTCAACATGGTGAAACCCCGTCTCTACTAAAAAAAAAATACTAAAAATTAGCTGGGCATGGTGGTGCGTGCCTGTAATCCCAGCTACTCAGGAGGCTGAGGCAGGAGAATTGCTTGAACCCAGGAGGCGGAGGTTGCGGTGAGCCGAGATCGCGCCATTGCACTCCAGCCTGGGTAACAAGAGCGAAACTCCGTCTCAAAAAAAAAAAAAAAAAAACACAGTCTCTACAAAAACACAAAAAATTAACTAGGCGTGGTGGTTGGCACCTGTAATCCCAGCTACTCGGGAGGCTGGGACAGGAGAATCGTGTGAACCCAGGAGGCAGAGGTTGCAGTGAGCTGACATCATGCCACTGTACTACAGCCTGGGCAACAAGAGCGAAACTGTCTCAAAAAATAATAATAAATAAATAGGCATGGTGGCACACAATTGTGGTCCTAGCTACTCAGGAGGCTGAGGCAGGAAGATCACTTGAACCCAGGGGTTTGAGGCTGCAGTGAACTACGATTATACCACTGCACTCCAGCTTAAGCAACAGAGCAAGAGACCTTGTCTTAAAAAAAAAGGCAAGAGATCAGTACCATCCACCTCACTGGGTGTAGACATTCAAGGAGATAATCATACGGAGGTTCTTTGAAGAGAGCTATCCACAGATAAACGTACGAGCTATTATTACTCCTTGCATGCAGAGGAAGGTAAAGCACAGGGAATGACGCAACTGAAGACAGACCACAATTTTGTCCCTGGGGCTTAAGACAAGCTGCATCCATTTCTTCAGCCACTGTGGTCACCAGTCTATCTATACTCTAGCTCTGGAGTGAGTTTTGTAGTTTTCTTTTGTAAGGGGAAGTCTTTTTTTTTGGACAGAGAGTCTCACTCTGCCACCAGGTTGAAGTGCAGTGGCATAATCTGGGCTCACTGCAACCTCTGCCTCCCAGGTTCAATCGATTCCCCTGCCTCAGCCTCCCATATAGCTGGGATTACAAGCACATGCCACCACACCAGGCTAATTTTTTATATTTTAGTAGAGATGGGGTTGCACCATGTTGGCCAGGGTGGTCTGAATCTCCTAACCTCATGATCTGCCCGCCTCAGCTTCCCAAAGTGCTGGGATTAGAGGCGTGAGCCACGGCTGAGGGAAAGTCTTTTTTGAAACACACCCAATTAACTATTCTTACAGGATTTCTTTTTTTTTTTTTAAATAGAGTTTTGCTCATTGCCCAGGCTGGAGTGCAATGGTAAGATCTTGGCCCATTGAAAACTCTGCATCCTGGGTTCAAGCGATTCTCCTGTCTCAGCCTCCCAAGTAGTTGGAATAATAGGCACCTGCTACCACACCCAGCTAATTTTTGTGTTTTTAGTAGAGACGAGGTTTCACTGTGTTGGCCAGGCTGGTCTTGACTTCCTGACCTCGTGATCCCCCACCTTAGCCTTCCAAAGTGCTAGGATTACAGGTATGAGCCACTGTGCCTATTTTTTTTTGTTTTTTTTTCTTTGTTTGTTTTTTGAGACAGAGTCTCACTCTGTCTTCCAGGCTGGAATGCACTGGCACAATCTTGGCTCACTGCAACCTCCACCTCCTGGGTTCAAGCAATTATCCTGCCTTAGCCTCCCGAGTAGCTGGGATTACAAGTGCCCCCCCAACACCACAACCAGTTAATTTTTTGTATTTTTAGTAGAGACAGGGTTTCACTATGTTGGCCAGGCAGGCCTCGAACTCCTGACCTCGTGATCCGCCCGCCTCGGCCTCCCAAAGTGCTGAGATTACAAGTGCCTGGCCCATTCTTACAAGATTTCTTAATTGAAGTATCACTATATTACAAAGGAAAACAATTTGGAGATGAAGTCATTACTCAACAGGGCCTCCAAAGACATTTTCACTGCCTACAGAGTTTTTTGTTTTTTGTTTTTTTGAGATACTGTTTCTCTTGCTGCCCAGGCTGGAGTGCAATGGCACGAACTCAGCTCACTGTAACCTCCACCTCCTGGTTTCAAGAGATTGTCCTGCTTCAGCCAGCCGAGTAGCTGGGATTACAGGCATGCACCACCTCGCCAAGATAATTTTGTTTTGTTTTGTTTTGTTTTGTTTATCCGCCCCACCCACTGTTATGTATTTTTAGTAGAGAGGGGGTTTCACCAAGTTGGTCGGGTTGTTCTGAAACTCCTGACCTCAGGTCATCCACCTGCCTTGGTCTTCCCAAGTTTTCTCTGTTCTCAGAAAGTAGTTTTAGTCTTTCCTGTTTTCCTGACACCATAGTTGTTAAAAAAAAATAAAAGGTATAAAACATGAACGGGAAAAATGAAACAAGGCCAAATTCCTTGGAAAATTATTCTCAGCAAATATTACTCCAGCTTATGAAACTGTATTTTTCATTAATAAAAAACCTAATCTCAAAAAATAATGGTAGAACTCTGATTCACTAAAGTGCAATAAATTTCAACAAAAAGCATTTTACAAAGACTTCAAAATGCAACGATTAGGCTGAGTGTGGTGGCTCACACCTGTAATCCCAGCACTTTGGGAGGCTGAGGCAGGCGGATCACGAGGTCAAGAGATGGAGATCATCTTAGCCAACATGGTGAAACCCTGTCTCTACTAAAAATATAAAAATTAGCCGGGCATGGTGGCAGGCGCCTGTAGTCCCAGCTACTTCAGGAGGCTGAGGCAGGAGAATCTCTTGAATCCAGGAAGCGGAGGTTGCAGTAATCTGACATCTCGCCACTGCACTCAAGTCTGGTGACAGAGCAAGACTCCATCTCAAAAAAAAAGAAAGAAGGCCGGGCGCGGTGGCTCAAGTCTGTAATCCCAGCACTTTGGGAGGCCGAGGTGGGCGGATCACGAGGTCAAGAGATCGAGACCATCCTGGTCAACATGGTGAAACCCCGTCTCTACTAAAAATACAAAAAATTAGCTGGGCGTGGTGGCGCGTGCCTGTAATCCCAGCTACTCAGGAGGCTGAGGCAGGAGAATTGCCTGAACCCAGGAGGCGGAGGTTGCGGTGAGCCGAGATCGCGCCATTGCACTCCAGCCTGGGTAACAAGAGCGAAACTCCGTCTCAAAAAAAAAAAAAAAAAGAAAGAAAAAAAAAATGCAATGATTATTCTCTAAGTCATATAATATTTATTTGAATGTTCACAGCAATCAAAATTCAAAGGATTTTAATTGTGAAAATATCAATATAAATTAGTAGCCAAATAATGTTTAATAAAAAATTCCAGAATAATTTTCACTAAATAAAAAACTTAAAATATTTTTTTGATCACACACAAAACTCCTTTTATTTGAAGACATATATTTAATAATATTGATAAGAGGTGAATAAGGGCTGGGCATGTGGCTCAAGCCTGTAATCCCAGCACTTTGGGAGGCCGAGGAGGGTGGATCACGAGGTCAACAGATCGAGACCATCCTGGTCAACATGGTGAAACCCCGTCTCTACTAAAAATACAAAAAAATTAGCTGGGCATGGTAGCACGTGCCTGTAATCCCAGCTACTCAGGAGGCTGAGGCAGGAGAATTGCCTGAACCCAGGAGGCGGAGGTTGCGGTGAGCCGAGATCGCGCCATTGCACTCCAGCCTGGGTAACAAGAGCGAAACACCGTCTCAAAAAAAAAAAAATACAAAAAGTAGCCAGGTGGGTGCCTTTAATTCCAGCTACTTGGGAGGCTGAGACAGTGCTTGGGCCCAAAAGGTAGAGGTTGCAGTGAACAGAGATTGCACCACTGCACTCCAGCCTGGGAGACAGAATAAGATGCTGTCTCAAAAAAAAACAAATAAATAAGGTTTTCAATAATATTAATAATATTAAGGGATTATTGTTACTTTTGCGTGTGTGAAAATGAGGGGAAAAAAATGTTGTCAGGTGCAGTGGCTCATATGAGCCTATAATCCCAGTACTTTGAGAGGCCGAGGTGAGTGGATCACAAGGTCAGGAGTTCAAGACCAGCCTGGCCAATATGGTGTAACCCCCGTCTCTTCTAAAAATATAAATTAGCCAGATACCTGTAGTCCCAGCTACTTGGGAGGCTGAGGCAGAAGAATCGCTTGAACCCAGGAGGCAGAGGATGCAGTGAGCTGAGATTGTACCACTGCACTCCAGCCTGGGTGACAGAGCAAGACTCAATCTCAAAAAAAAAAAGTAAGGGCAGGCCGGGCGCGGTGGCTCAAGCCTGTAATCCCAGCACTTTGGGAGGCTGAGGCGGGTGGATCACGAGGTCGAGAGATCGAGACCATCCTGGTCAACATGGTGAAACCCCGTCTCTACTAAAAATACAAAAAATTAGCTGGGCATGGTGGCACATGCCTGTAATCCCAGCTAGTCAGGAGGCTGAGGCAGAAGAATTGCTTGAACCCAGGAGGCGGAGGTTGCGGTGAGCCGAGATCGCGCCATTGCACTCCAGCCTGGGTAACAAGAGCGAAACTCCGTCTCAAAAAAAAAAAAAAAAAAAAAAGTAAGGGCAGGACAGTGGCTCATGCCTATAATCCCAATACTTTGGAAGGCCGAGGCAGGAGAATCGCTTGAGCCCAGGAGTTCACGACCAGCCTGAGCAACATAGCAAGAACCTGTCTCTGCAAAAAAAAAAAAAAAAAAAAAAAAAAAATATATATATATATATATATATATATATTAGCCAGGCATACTAGCCAGGCATAGTGGCATACACCTGTAGTCCCAACTACTCAGGAGGCTGAGGCAAGTGGATCGCTTGAATCCAGGAGGTTGAGGTTGCAAGTAAGCTGTGATTGTGCCACCTCATTCCAGCCTGGCCAAGAGTCAAACTCCATCTCAAAAAAAAAAAAAAAAAAGTAATAATTTTTTTATTTAGCATACACTACTGATAAAGGTACAGATGAAATTCAAGCTAGGCCAGGTGCTGTGACTCATGCCTGTTATCCCAGTACTTTGGGAAGCCAAGGCAGACGGATCACAAGGTCAGGAGTTCAAGATCAGCAACCAACATGGTGAAACCCCATCTCTACTAAAAATACAAAAATTAGCCAGGCTTAGTGGCTTACACCTGTAATCCAAGCTACTCAGGAGGCTGAGGCAGGAGAATTGCTTGAACCCGGGAGGCGGAGGTTGCAGTGAGTCAAGACTGTGCCACTGCACTCTAGCCTGGGCAAAAGAGTGAGACAAGAAAGAAAGAAAGAAAATAAAGAAAGAAGGAAAGAAGAAAAGAAAGAAAGAAAGAAAAACTAACAAGGCCCATTGAACAGCCGATGGAGGAATTTTACATTTTCTGAGAGGAATAAAATGAAAGTAATAATGGTACCTATACTCAACTCTTCATAGATCACCAAGCCAGGAAAACCCTATAAACGATTATTTCTTTTTTTTTTTTTTTTTTTTCAGACGGAGTTTCACTCTTGTTACCCAGGCTGGAGTACAATGGCGTGATCTCAGCTCACCGCAACCTCTGTCTCCTAGGCTCAGGCAATTCTCCTGCCTCAGCCTCCTGAGTAGCTGGGATTACAGGCACACACCACCATGCCCAGCTCATTTTTTGTATTTTTAGTAGAGACGGGGTTTCACCATGTTGACCAGGATGGTCTCGATCTCTTGACCTCGTGATCCACCCGCCTCGGCCTCCCAAAGTGCTGGGATTACAGGCTTGAGCCACCGCACCCGGCGCTCTTTTTTTTTCTTGAGACCGAGTTTCGCTCTTATTACTCAGGCTGGAGTGCAATGGTGCGATCTCGGCTCACTGCAACCTCCGCCTCCTGGGTTCAGGCCTGCCTCAGCCACTTGAGTAGCTGGGATTACAGGCGCGCGCCACCATGCCCAGCTAATTTTTTGTATTTTTTTTTTTTTTTTTTTTTTTTTGAGACGGAGTTTCGCTCTTGTTACCCAGGCTGGAGTGCAATGGCGCGATCTCGGCTCACTGCAACCTCCGCCTCCTGGGGTCAGGCAATTCTCCTGCCTCAGCCTCCTGAGTAGCTGGGATTACAGGCACGTGCCACCATGCCCAGCTAGTTTTTTGCACTTTTAATAGAGACGGGGTTTCACCATGTTGACCAGGATGGTCTTGATCTCTCGACCTTGTGATCCACCCGCCTCGGCCTCCCAAAGTGCTGGGATTACAGGCTTGAGCCACCGCGCCCGGCAATTTTTTGTATTTTTAGTAGAGAGGGGGTTTCACCATGTTGACCAGGATGGTCTCAACCTCTTGACCTCATGATCCACCCGCCTCGGCCTCTGAAAGTGCTGGGATTACAGGCTTGAGCCACCGCGCCCGGCCTCTTTCTTATTTTTAAACATAGGTTCTTGCTGCCACCCAGGCTGGAATACAGTAGCAGTATCATAGCTCACTGCAGCCTTGAACTCCTGGGTTCAAGCAATCCTCCCACCTCAGGCTCTCAAGTAGCTGGGACTACAAGTTGTGCATCACCATGCCAGACAAATTTTTTTTTCTTTTCTTTCTTTTTTTTTTTTTTTTGAGAAGGATTCTCACTCTGTCACCTAGGCTGAAGTGGAGTGGCTCGATCTTGGCTCACTGAAACCTCCGCCTCCTGGGTTCAAATGATTCTCCTGCCTCAGCCTCGTGAGTAGTAGGATTACAGATGCATGCCATCATGCCTGGCTTATTTATACACACACACACACACACACACACACACACGCACACACACACACACATATATATATATATATATATATATATATTTTTTTTTTTTTTTTTTTTTTTTTTTTTTTTTGAGACGGAGTTTTGCTCTTGTTACCCAGGCTGGAGTGCAATGGCACGATCTCAGCTCACTGCAACCTCCGCCTCCTGGGTTCAAGCAATTCTCCTGCCTCAGCCTCCTGTGTAGCTGGAATGACAGGCACGTGCCACCATGCCCAGCTAATTTTTTGTATTTTTAGTAGAGACGGGGTTTCACTATGTTGACCAGGATGGTCTCGATCTCTCGACCTCATGATCCACCCACCTCAGCCTCTCAAAGTGCTGGGATTACAGGTGTGAGCCACTGTGCCTGGCCTGATTTTTATATTTTTAGTAGAGACAGGGTTTCACCATGTTGGCTAGGCTGGTCTTGAACTCCTGACCTCAGGTGATCTGCCTGCTTTAGCCTCCCAAAGCGTTGGGATTACAGGCGTGAGCCACCATACCGAGCCTTGCCTTTTTTTTTCCTTTTTATAGAAATGAGATTTCACTTTGTGGCCACAACTGGTCTCAAATGCCTGGCTTCAAGCAATCCTCCTGCCTTGGCCTCCTAAAGTGCTGGGATTACAGGCATGAGCCACCATGCCCTAACAAACCAGGTTTCTTTAATTCCCTTTTTAGTTAGGAAATGAAGATAAAGGGTAACATTTACTGATATTTCCAATGACTGATGTCAGACAGTTATGATAATACTTGGGTGAGGAAACAGGCTCATATAGGTTAAGTAACTTGCCATGCTGGGAAGTTCTGACCCCAATAAGCATAATACAATTAGAGGTTCAAGAGGTTTAAGCCACATGCCAAAATTACATGTGGCCCCAAGAGAGTGGCAAATACTGGTACTCAGTCAGGCATTCCACCTCCAAATCCTGGGTCCTCGCCAACACATACCATGCAGCCTAGACATAAAAAGTGGCCTCTTGGCCGGTGGCGGTGGCTCAAGCCTGTAATCCCAGCACTTTGGGAGGCCAAGGCGGGTGGATCACGAGGTCAAGAGATCGAGACCATCCCAGTCAACATAGTGAAACCCCGTCTCTACTAAAAATACAAAAAATTAGCTGGGCATGGTGGCACGTGCCTGTAATCCCAGCTACTCAGGAGGCTGAGGCAGGAAAATTGCCTGAACCCAGAAGGCAGAGGTTGCGGTGAGCCGAGATCGCACCATTGCACTCCAGCCTGGGTAACAAGAGCCAAACTCTGTCACAAAAAAAAAAAAAAAAAAAAAGTGGCCTCTTGTAGCCAGGGACAGTGGCTCATGTCTGTAATCCCAGCACTTTGAGAGGCTGAGACAGGTGGATCATCTAAGGTCAGGAGTTCGAGACCAGCCTGGCCAACATAGTGAAACCGTGTCTACTAAAAATACAAAAAATTGCCGGGCACGGTGGCTCAAGCCTGTAATCCCAGCACTTTGGGAGGCCGAGGCGGGTGGATCACGAGGTCAAGAGATTGAGACCATCCTGGTCAACATGGTGAAACCCCGTCTCTACTAAAAACACTAAAAATCAGCTGGGCATGGTGGCGCGTGCCTGTAATCCCAGCTACTCAGGAGGCTGAGGCAGGAGAATTGCCTGAACCCAGGAGGCGGAGGTTGCGGTGCGCCGAGATCGCGCCATTGCACTCCAGCCTGGGCAACAAGAGCGAAACTCCGTCTCAAAAAAAAAAAAATAAATAAATACAAAAAATTAGCTGGGGGTGGAGGCAGGCACCTGTAATCTCAGCTACTAGGGGGGCTGAGGCAGGAGAATAGCTTGAACCCGGGAACCGGGGAGAAAGAGGTTGCAGTGAGCAGAGATCGCGCCACTGCACTCCAGCCAGGGTGACAAGAAGGAAACTCTGTCTCAAAAAAAAAAAAAAGAAATAAATAAAAGTGACTCTTGGTCAGGCGCAGTGGCTTATGCCTATATCCTAGCACTTTGGGAGGCCAAGTAGCGTAGATCACTTGAGGTCAGGAGTTCAGTACCAGCTTGGCCAATATGGTGAAAACTCATCTCTATCAAAAATAGAAAAATTAGCCAGATGTGGTGACACGCACCTGTGATCCTAGCTACTTGGTAGGCTGAGGCAGGAGAATTGCTTGAACCCAGGAGACGGAGGTTGCAGTGAGCCAATATCGTGCCACTGCACACCAGCCTGGGCAACAGAGCCAGACTCTGTCTCAAAAAAAAAAAAGAAAAAAATCTGGGGTGAGGGTGGCAAAGTGCCTCAGTGCTGGTTTAGAGGCTGCTTCCTGTTTGATTTGCAGTTAAAGTGACTTTTTCCAATTTCTAGGGGGAAAAGCACAATAGCTGCAGACAGATGGATATAAGAGCACTGGGACAGGAGGCAAAGAAACCTGGACGCCAATCCAGGTGCTGCTTATTAGCCAAATGACCTTGGACAATTACTCCTCTCATTTTCCTCCTATTAGAAGAAGATAATAGGTCAGATATAAGGATTCAATCACATCTAAGAGAGTGCTCCAAAAATGCTAGCTATAGTTATCATTATTGTAAAATGCCCACATTTCCAGATCAAGTTTCCATAGCCTAGAAATCCCAACACCCGTGCACCTGTAGAAGCAAGAAAGGAATGTCAATCCACCTAGCTATGAACTTTTTCCATATGAGAAAGAGACCTCTTGAAAATCGGGTCTCTACTAGGACAGAGAGCCCAAATACCCATCTGAGATACCTAGAAGTCAGCCTTTAAAATCCTAGGATTAGGTTCCTGACATGGAATAAACTGTCACTGAATATAAACCATGGTTTAAACCAGATGCAGTGTTTCATGCCTGTAATCCCAGCACTTTGGGAGGCTGAGACTGGCGGATCATGAGGTCAGGAGTTCAAGATCAGCCTGGCCAATATGGTAAAACCCTGCCTCTACTAAAAATTTAAAAAATTAGCCAGGTGTGATGGCATACACCTGTAGTCCTAGCTACTCAGAAGGCTGAGGCAGGAGAATCACTTGAACCCAGGAGGTGGAGGTTGCAGTAAGCTAAGATTGCACTCCAGCCTGGGTGACAGAGTGAGACAATCTCAAAAAAAAAAAACACATTTGTTTAAATCCTTCCCCAAGCCCCTCCTCTTGCTCCTTCCCCAAAGTTCACTGATTCAAGCCCTACGACTCTTTCCTAAAACTGTCCAATTTACATATAGTGACCCATATTAGGCTCCTAAAATTGTATAGGCATCTGCCAGCTCATTAGTTCCATTATTTGGCAAGAAAGCAAGATCCAGGTAGGACACAGCCCAAGATCTAGCAAAGTCGTCCAAGCATTATTACAAATCAAGGTTTCCTTTTTTTCTTAAGACAGAGTTGCACTCTTGTTGCCCAGGCTGGAGTGCAGTAGTGCAATCCCGGCCCACTACAATCTCTGCCTCCTGAGTTCAAGCAATTCTCCTGCCTCTGACTCTCAAGTAGCTGGGATGACAGGCGCCCGCCACCATGCCTGGCTAATTTTTCTTTGTTTGTTTGCTTGTCTGTTTATGAAGGAGTCTCTCTCTGTCACCCAAGCTGGAGTACAGTGGCACAATCTCAGCTCACTGCATCCTCCACCTCCTGGGTTCAAGTGATCCTCATGTCTTAGCCTCTTGAGTAGCTGGGACTACAGGTACATGCTACAACACTCGGGTACTTTTTGTATTTTTAGTAGAGACAAGTTTTCACCATGTTGGTCAGGCCTCCAACTACTCAGGAAGCTGAGGCACGAGAATCACTTGAATTCAGGAGGCAGAGGTTACAGTGAGCCGAGACTGCACCACTGCACTCCAGCCTGGGCGACACAGCAAGACCCTCTCAAAATAAATAAATAATACACACACACACACACACACACACACACGTGTGTGTCTGTCTCTGTGTGTATATAACATAAAAAGAAGTCTATCAAGAAAAATGTAGCGTGGCGCGGTGACTCACACCTATAATCCCAGCACTTTGGGAGGCCAAGGAGGGCAGATCACCTGAGGTCAGGAGTTTGAGACCAGCCTGACTAACACGGAGAAAACTCATCTCTACCAAAAATACCAAATTAGCCGAGCATGATGGCACATGCCTGTAATCCCAGCTACTTGGGAGGCTAAGGCAGGAGAATCGCTTGAACCCAGGAGGCAGAGGTTGTGGTGAGCTGAGATTGTGCCACTTGCACTCCAGCCTGGGCAACAAGAGAGCTCCGTCTCAAAAAAAAAAAAAAGAAAAAAAAAAAAGTAAACCTCCTCCCAGCCGGGCGGTGGCTCAAGCCTGTAATCCCAGCACTTTGGGAGGCCGAGGCGGGCGGATCATGAGGTCAAGAGATCGAGACCATCCTGGTCAACATGGTGAAACCCCATCTCTACTAAAAAATACAAAAAATTAGCTGGGCAGGGTGGCACATGCCTGTAATCCCAGGTACTCAGGAGGCTGAGTCAGGAGAATTGCCTGAACCCAGGAGGCGGAGGTTGCGGTGAGCCGAGATCGCGCCATTGCACTCCAGCCTGGGTAACAAGAGTGAAACTCCATCTCAGGAAAAAAAAAAAAAAAAAAAAAAAAAAAAAATCCTCCCTATTACTTCTGAGGAAGCAAAAAAAAACTCCAGAAGTTAAATACACTTTTTATTTTTTTTTTTTTTTTTTGACACAAAGACTCGCTCTGTCACCCAGGTTGGAGTGCAGTGGTGCAATCTCAGCTCACTGCAACCTCCGCCTCCTGGGTTCAAGTGATTCTCCTGCCTCAGCCTCCCAAGTAACTGGGACTACAGGCACAAGCCACCACACCCAGCTGATTTTTTTTTGTATTTCTAGTAGACAGGGCTTTCACCATATTGGCCAGGCTGGTCTCGAACTCCTGACCTCATAATCCACCCACCTCAGCCTCCCAAAGTGCTGGGATTACAGGCATAAACCGCCATGCCTGGCCTAAATATACCGTTATGTCCTGATATCCAAGCCCCATCAGCAACTGTCTTTGAGAATAATCATGAATTTTCAAAGAACTGTTAGTTTTATTCATTTGTTAAGTTATTTGAAATACAGAGTTCTTATTATCCTTAACAACTCCTTGTGTGGGTTTTGTGGCTGTGTGTTCCTATAAGAGCACTTGGAAGTAATGGGGTCTCACTGTCACCCAGGTTGGAGTGTAGTAGTATAATCCTAGTTCACTGCAGCCTCTGAACTCCCATGTCAGCCTCCCAAGGAGCTGGGACTACAAGCAGGCACCACCATGCCTACTTTTTGTTGTTGTTGTTGTTTTTGGTAAAGACAGGAGTTCCACTTTTTTGCCCAGGCTGGTCTTGAACTCCTGGCTTCAAGCAATCCTCCCACTTTGGCCTCCCAAAGTGGTGGGATTACAGGTGTAAACCACTACACCCACCTAACCACGAGTAATTGTTAAATGTTATTTGTACTTAGGATACACTTTCAAACTTCAGAAAGGGAGTTTAAAAACACATTTATAATCCAGGAAGAAGTACCAGGCAACTGACTCCCACAGAGACAGGAGATCCTGGGGAAGGGGACTAAAAGCATTACATCTCACTTTCCCCAAATCCCAGCCAAAGGCAAACAACCTGCTTGCTTCATCTTTAAATTTCATGCCCCCTGCCCTGCTAATTCAAACCAAAAAACAAAGCTGTGGAAAGGATGAAATGAAGGCTCTTTTTAAGTACACATTAGATAAGAGAACTGACAAGTAAATATGGGGTATATAAAGTATGGACGCCTTCTTGGTAAGGCAGGGAAGTAGCTAACATTGAACGGGGAACGTAGGAAGACTTCTTTGAGGATTTCAGGTAGTTCTGAATGAAAAGCAGCATGGAACTGGAAGAAGACATGGAGGCAGAAGAATGCTAAAGTTGGGTATGAGAACAAGCTAGCTGCCTCAGCTAGAAAAAAGACAGTGGCAGAAGTGACTCGGACAAGGGAATAACTGGCAGGCTGCCCAAGGGAGCACATGAAAGAAATCAGATCTGCTGCAACAAGCTTCCACAGGCAACTGGGTACCTAAGCAAGGCAGCAACCAAGATTCAGCAAGGGTGGACATTGCAGATAATCAGTCCCTCATTTTACAAATGGGGAGAAGTAGGCCCATAGCATTAAATCACTTGCCTGAGGTCTCACAATGAGTGGAAGAGCTGGGACTAAGTCAAATCCAGATCAAATCCGTTACTGAATAGGATCTGACATTCATGTGAGGAATATGGGCTTGGGGGAGGACAGGGACACAAAATAGTCTAGTCATTCAGGTTTGTCCTGATTAGGGCTGACAACAGGATCATGCTGGAAGAGGGCCATGACAGGTGATAGCCAGGGAAATAGGTACAGATGATCCTACACACTTAGAAAGGAAAAACACTTTTCAGAGGTAGTCTTTGTCTCTAAAAAAAAAAATTTTTTTTTTAAATCGAAAAACCCACTTGAGACTTAGAATACATTCGATATGTGTGTACAAAAGGAGAAAGATCATCATAAGGCACCATCACCATCAGAGAACATCATATTCTCCCCAGCATTTGCCTTTCTGGAGCACCCATTTAGAGAAAGCCAGCAGCTTCCATTCAAGGTCAGGGCACCTACCTTTATCCTGGCTTTTCCCGGCCCATTTCCAGAACCCAGAAAACCAGGAAGGACTCCTTGGAAATTCCAACACCTGTGACCCTGCTGATGTGGAGTATCACAGACTCCAAAGGCGAGGAACCAGAGACAAGCTGGCTATACAGTATTTATTAGAATGATTCTTTATCAATAATTATATTCACATTCAATTAAGAAATATGTAACCAGGCCGGGCGCGGTGGCTCAAGCCTGTAATCCCAGCACTTTGGGAGGCCGAGGCGGGTGGATCACGAGGTCAAGAGATCAAGACCAGCCTGGTCAACATGGTGAAACCCCGTCTCTACTAAAAATACAAAAAATTAGCTGGGCATGGTGGCGTGTGCCTGTAATCCCAGCTACTCAGGAGGCTGAGGCAGGAGAATTGCCTGAACCCAGGAGGCGGAGGTTGCGGTGAGCCGAGATCGTGCCATTGCACTCCAGCCTGGGTTAACAAGAGCGATACTCCGTCTCAAAAAAAAAAAAAAAAAAAGAAATATGTAACCATTTAAATTTGGCAATAGCCAGGCACAGCAGCTCACACCTATAATCCCGACACTTTGGGGGGCTAAGGCAGAGGAACTGCTTAAGCCCAGAAGTTCAAGATCAACCGGGTAAAATGATAAGAGCTCATCTCTAAAAAAAATTTAAAATTAGCCAGGTGGGGTGGCATGTGCCTGTGGTCCCTGAAACTCAAGAGGCTGAGGGGAGGATCGCTAGAGCCCAGAAGGTTGAGGTTGCAGTGAGCCATGATCGCACCACTGTACTCCAGCCTGGGGGACAGAGTGAGACCCTGGTCCCCCCTATACCCCCCACCAAAAAAAAGACAATATATATAGAAACCAAACTTCTGGAAAAGTTTTGGCCATGATTTAAAAAGCTATGTGCTAGAGGCCAGGTGCAGTGGCTCATGCCTGTAATTCCAACACTTTGGGAGGCCAAGGTGGGCAAATCACCTGAGGTCAGGAATTTGAAACCAGCCTGATCAACATCAGGAAACCCTATCTCTACTAAAAATACAAAATTAGCCAGGCATAGTGGCACATGCCTGTAATCCCAGCTGCTCGGGAGGCTGAGGCAGGAGAACCACTTGAACCCAGGAGGCAGAGGCTGCAGTGAGCCAAAATGGAGCCACTGCACTCCAGCCCAGGAACCAAGAGTGAAACTCCGTCCCCTCCTCCCCTAAAAAAAGGCCGGGCAAGGTGGCTCACAGCACTTTGGGAGGCCCAGGTGGGTAGACCACGAGGTCAAGAGATTGAAACCATCCTGGCCATCATGGAGAAAGCCCATCTCTACTAAAAATACAAAAATTAGCCAGACGTGGTAGCATGCACCTGTACTCCCAGCTACCTGGGAGGCTGAAGCACAGGAATTGCTTGAACCTGGGAGGCAGAAGTTGCAGTGAGCCAAGATGGCACCACTGCACTCCAGCCTGGTGACAGAGCAAGACTCCGTTTCAAGAAAAACAAAATAAAGCTATATAATAGAATAACTAATTGAATATAACTAATAAAGGACCACGACCTTGTACAAACTTTTAAGGGATGTGTCTGGATAAAGATAAAATAAAAAACAAAACCCCAGCATAAGACTAACTACCACCTTCCTATTCACAGAGAAATCTTTGTCTTTGTGTATAAAACCTCACTACTCAGTTGGCCGGGCGCGGTGGCTCACGCCTGTAATCCCAGCACTTTGGGAGGCCGAGATGGGTGGATCACGAGGTCAAGAGATCAAGACCATCCTGGTCAACATGGTGAAACCCCGTCTCTACTAAAAATACAAAAAATTAGCTGGGCATGGTGGCACATGCCTGTAATCCCAGCTACTCAGGAGGCTGAGGCAGGAAAATTGCCTGAACCCAGGAGGCAGAGGTTGCGGTGAGCCGAGATCGCGCCATTGCACTCCAGCCTGGGTAACAAGAGCGAAACACCGTCTCAAAAAAAAAAAGAAAGAAAAAAGAAACGCCGGGCGCGATGGCTCAAGCCTGTAATCCCAGCACTTCGGGAGGCCGAGGCGGGTGGATCACAAGGTCAAGAGATCGAGACCATCCTGGTCAACATGGTGAAACCCCGTCTCTACTAAAAATACTAAAAATTAGCTGGGCATGGTGGCGTGTGCCTGTAATCCCAGCTACTCAGGAGGCTGAGGCAGGAGAATTGCCTGAACCCAGGAGGCGGAGGTTGCGGTGAGCCGAGATCGCGCCATTGCACTTCAGCCTGGGCAACAAGAGCGAAACTCCCGTCTCAAAAAAAAAAGAAAAAGAAAAAGAAAAAAAAGAAAATACAAAAATTAGCTGGGCATGGTGGCGCACGCCTGTAGTCCCAGCTACTAGGGAGGCTGAGGCAGGAGAATTGCTTGAACCCAGGAGGCGGAGGTTGCGGTGAGCCGAGATCACACCATTGCACTCCAGCCTGGGTAACAAGAGTGAAACTCCGTCTCAAAAAAAAAAAAAAAAAAAAAAAAACCTCACTACTCAAAGTGTAGTTCAGTAATACAGCATCGCTTGCAAATTAGAAATACATTCAGGTCCCATCCTAGATCTACCAAATCAGAATCAGCATTTCCACAAGACCCCTGGGTGACTTACATCCACATTCAAATTTGAGAAGCACTGGTGTAGAATACTTTAAGAGTGCACTGTACAGCAGTACACAGATAAAGTATCAAACAGCCAAAGAAAGAGACAAAGTACCTGTTCACTTTCAGTATACTATACTTTATTAGGTACTGCTCAGACAGACCTGCAGCGTTTTTCATAAATTTGGCATTTACTAATGACCACATGATCTAACTGTGGGATCTACTTCACTTCTGGAAACAACACAACTTAGTTCTAGGGCTTTCATGCACATGAAATGTAAAACAGCTTAGTTGTTCTGAAACATAATAATGGTTAATTTTATTCTTCAAGTCCCAACACTGAGTTCAGAGCACTTCTCCATAAGCCCCATTAATCTCTCCAGGTTTCTGGGAACATCATTAAATCCCTCAGCATCCTTAAGAAGCAGGTGCTTAGCAAACATCCAGTTTCCAAATGAGAGTCAGAGGGGCTTGATCCTGAAAATGTAGTATTTTCCTGCCTTGTCCTACTTGCATAGCTTCTTGGACCTAAAATCTCTCTCCTGCTGAGGCCTCATGCAGCTGCACACTCAAGTACTTCCAAAAAGGAAGAAAGGTCAGAGGTATCATTATCCCCAAGCACTTGGAATTCCAGCTGTGGAGAAATTAATCTGGTTGGGGGTTCAGGCTGAGAAGCCCTGAATAAGATCTGTAAAGGCAGAGGGAAACACAAAAGAAAGAAGTATTGAGGCTCTTAAGAGACAGGAGGTCCCAGATATTTGCAGATTTTAAAGTGACGATTGGGTGCAGATTTTAAAGACTGACAAATATGTCAAAGGATGATTGGGAGAGAAAAATATCCATTTCCCCACCGACACCCCAGGGACAAAAACAAAAAGAGTGTCCAAGGGATTCCTCCAAATGGCATCTTTTCTTCATAAAAGATAGTAAGAAAGCCCATGTAGGAAAGAAGCTTACGGGTTAGAAGTAGTGCTGGAAAAATCTAAGAGTTTTGTTTTTGTTTTCCAGCACAAGGAGATAAAGCAAAGGAGAAAATGGTATGTACCTCAACAGAATCTTAAATCTTACATCTTTTTTTCTTTTATTTTTTATTTTTATTTTTTTAATAGAGACAGGGTTTCACCATGTTGGCCAGGATGGTCTTGATCTCTTGACCTCGTGATCCGCCCGCCTCGGCCTCCCAAAGTGCTGGGATTACAGGTGTGAGCCACTGCGCCCGGCGAATCTTAGATCTTTTTTTTTTTTTTTTTTGAGACGGAGTTTCACTCGTTACCCAGGCTGGAGTGCAATGGCGCGATCTCGGCTCACTGCAACCTCCGCCTCCTGGGTTCAGGCAATTCTCCTGCCTCAGCCTCCTGAGTAGCTGGGATTACAGGCACGTGCCACCATGCCCAGCTAATTTTTTGTATTTTTAGTAGAGACGGGGTTTCACCATGTTGACCAGGATGGTCTCGATCTCTCGACCTCGTGATCCACCCGCCTCGGCCTCCCAAAGTGCTGGGATTACAGGCTTGAGCCACCGCGCCCGGCGAATCTTAGATCTTATATGAAGTAAACCACCAGAAGAATTCAGAGTCCTGTGATTAACTCAAGAAATGGTTTCCACTTTGAATCCAGCGCTGAGGGCCCAGCAGTTCTAGACTTCAGGCCACCTCCAGCACAAGGGAAATCTTTACAGCCACTACATACGCTGAACAGTTCCAAAGACAGAAACCAGAAAAATGGGGACTGGGCAAGCCAAGAAGGAAGAGATCCTGCTTGCAGAAAGATAAGATAGACCTATGAAAAAAAATGTGCAGGTAGCCCTTTAGGAGAGGAATCCTTCCCTGGAGGGGGAGGAGAATTCAGGAGGTGTGACTCTAGGAAGTGTGCTGGGGCCGGGAGGAGGGAAGGCCGCAGAAGAGAAAAAGTACCATGCTGAGCAAAGATAGGCAGTCGGCACTCGCCAGAGGAAGGAAGAGGAAATGGGTGCACTGACCAGACTGGCGAGCACCTCAAGAGGAATGTGGCTCCAAAAAGGGAAGGAAACAGGAATGAAAATGTCTTGGATGACAGAAAAGCTAAAATGGGCAAGAAGGCATGCTCAAAACCACGGATCATCCACCACCTAGAAATGAGGACTCAGGCAAAAGGTGTCGTCCCCCTCCCCCAAATTTAAGAACCATCTGGAAAGTGGCTGCACCCTGAGAGTTGTATAACTAAAAGGGATTCATCTCGTACATTTGGGGAGCACAAGAAACAAATATACTCCAAGATATGAAAATGAGTCTCCCTCAGCAAACAAGGTAGTTTGATTTGGAGAACACATGAAAAGTGTGTAACCCCTAGAATATAGTCTCGGGAAAAGGCAGTGAATTACCTTATTTGTGAAACTGTAAATAAGTACCCACAAACTTAAGAATTTAGACATCCTTTTCAACACAACCTCAGATTTGAAGGGCTGAGGAAAGGAAGCGGCCCCTAAATTTTAGAAATTCCAGAAGGCATGCTCTCAGATTTGGGACCTGGAAAAGAGGGATTCTTCCTTGGACTAGTGGGGATACAAGAAAGTATCCCAAAACTTTGGCTAATGGACCCCAGATATGAGGACCCGATAACAGGGTGAATCTCTAAATTGAAACGGAAATGCAGAATCCAATTGGAGGCCCGAAAAAAACGAGTGTGCTCCCAGTTTGGGGGCTGAAGAGGATGCATAGAAACTGAGATAAAAATACCAGGGCTGCCACTTAAGAAAGGGGGTGTGCCGCCCAGTTTTCAGAACTATAGAGAAAAGGGACACTCCCATATTTGGGGTCTTGAGAAAGGAATGTGCTCCCCAGAATAGGATAAAAAAGCCAATTTTTAAAAACGTATTCCCAAAGCACAAGGCAACAGCAGAGGTTGCTGATGAAGCTCTAGGGGTCCACACAGCTCAGGCTCGGGCCCTAGCGCTTACCCGCACCCCCAACACGGCCCGCTCCGCGCCCCGGGCCCGCACCCCACGGCCCAGCCCCCTCGGGCGGCGCTGATTGGCCGCAGCCGCCGTCACTCTTGCGCGTAGCCCCGGGGATTGGGCACCGCTCGCACGCCCGCCACGCTCTCAGCAGCAGTCCCAGGGCCTCCCTCCAGGCTGGGCGAGCGGGGCCAGGCGGCGAGCGGGGCCGGGCGAGGGACCGGAGCAGCGGTGGCGTCCGTCACCGTCCCCGCCCGCACGGCGCGCGCGCGGCGCGGGCCCGGCCCAACCCGGCCCCAGCCGGCCGGCTTCGCCTCGCCGAGCCTCGCCGCGAGCTCACCTCACGGCCCCACTCCGGCTGCGCCGCTCCAGGACCAACCGACAGAAGGACTCTGCGTGCTGCGCACCACGTGATGCCTGGGACGCGCCCAGCGTATCCCCCGCCCCCCACACACACGCACCACCGCCACCGCCGAGTGACGTAACGTCCCAGCTGCCCCGCCCACGGCCCCGCCCGCCCGATCGCCGTGGCAACTGCCTGCTCAGGCCACGCCCACTGCCCTGACGCGCGGGAAACAGGCCCGCGCCCCGTCAGGAACACGAAGTCCCCACTCACTCATAACCACTGAGATCACGGAAGCCGGGGACTGGACGCTATCCATCACCTGTTAATTTTGTCACCTAAATGCGTTTCAAAGCTTCCCACTTTTCTCCATCCCACTGTGACCACCTCCATCGAGGTGACTACCATCTCACTCCATGATGGTGGTGGTCTCTACCCTACTACTCTTCGCCGTCGTAATCCATTCTTCACACCGGCGGTGAGATCTTTTCAAAAAACATTTCCTGCTCAAAGCCTGTTTCTCTCCCGATTCCGGATTAAGATCTAAATCTTCAACTAGGCTATCTACAAGGCTCTTCAAAATCTGGACCTGGCCTGCCGCTTTCTCATCCTCACACACCAGCTCCCTCACATTCTCAGCGTCTTTCAACTCTGCAACCAATCCAGTTTCCTCTCACCTCAGAGCCTTTACGCTCTTTTCTCCTCCACTTTGTCATTAACTCCTAGAAAGGTTTCCAATTGCTACTAAGGATAAGAAGCTATATTTTGTTAGGGAACGAAGGTCGGAGTTGAAGCCACCCCTAAAGAATATGAAGCCAGTTTTTTCTACAACTAGAAATGTCATAATAGAAAGAAAAAAAAAAGAAAGAATATGAAGCCAGGAGCAATAGCTCAAGCCTGTAATCCCAACGCTTTGAGAGGCTGAGACAGGTGGATGACTTGAGCTCAGGAGTTCCAGACCAGTCTGGGCAACATAGGTAGACCGCCATCTCTACAAGAAATACAAAAATTAGCCAGGCATGATCGTGCACACCTGTGGTCCCAGGTCAACCTTCTGAGTAGCTGGGACTGTAGGCCCACGTCACCATGCCTGGCTAATTTTTTTTTTTTTTTTTTTTTTTTTTTTTTTGAGATAAGGTCTCACTCACTGTGTCACTGAGGCTGGAGTGCAGTGGTGCAGTCTCAGCTTCATCGTAACTTCCACCTCCTAGACCCAAGCAATTCTCCCACCTCAGTCTCCCAGATAGCTGGGACCAAGGTGTGCACTACCAAATCTGTCTAATTTTTGCATTTTTTTGTAGAGACATGGTTTTACTGTTTTGTTCAGGCTGGTCTCAAACTCCTTGGCTCAAGTGATCCTCCCACCTCAGCCACCAGAAATGCTAAAATTACAGGCCTGAGCCAGCAAATCCAGCCTGAGGGGTGCTTTTTAAACAAGGGCTAGAGACTAAGGAGGATATTGCCTCAGTTGAGGTAGTCAGGGCAAAGAGCAGCCCTTAGGTAGAGGTACTGTGGAAGGTACTGGGGAACCAGGGACAAAAGCTTCAGCTGCACTTGCTTCAGTAGTACACGTATTGCATTAAAATTGTAACACGACTAGGATGATGGCTGACACCTATAATCCCAGCACTTTGGGAGGCCAAAACAAGCAGGTTACCTGATGTTAGGAGTTCAAACCAGCCTGGCCAACATGGTGAAACCCCATCTCTAATAAAAATACAAAAACTAGCCAGTCATGGTAGCACATGCCTATAGTCCCAGCTACTTGAGAGGCTGAGGCAGGAGAATGACTTGAACCCAAGAGGCAGAGCTTGCAGTGAGCTGAGATCGCACCACTGTACTCCAGCCTGTGCAACAGAGCAAGATTCCATCTCAAAAAATAATAATGATGAAATAAAATAGTAACAATACAGAAAAGATTTGCATGACCCTTGCACAAGGACAAGCATGCGAATTCATGATGCATTCCATACTTTTTTAAAAATCAGCAATGTGAGGATCAGCGCCACTAAGTCAAGTAAGTACTCACATACAGGAAGAAAGGGCCTTTGCAAGATCCTCTGGGTTTATGTCTATTAATATGAAATTGTTTAGATGTTAGTGGCTATGGTAGAAAACAATGAATTTTTTGCCCCTCCCAACCACAATAATGTCAAGAATTCCAGACTGTGTAGCCCCATAAAAATATAGCATGTTTCTTCACTTATTCAACCTGCATGTACTGAGAGTCAAATTCAAGATGGGCACCAGGCCGGGTGCGGTGGCTCACGCCTGTAATCCCAGAACTTTGGGAGGCTAAGGCGGGCGGATCACGAGGTCAAGAGATCGAGACCATCCTGGCCAACATGGTGAAACCCCGTCTGTACTAAAAATACAAAAAAATAGCCTGGCATGGTGGCACGTGGCTGTGGTCCCAGCTACTCGGGAGGCTGGGGTGGAAGAATCCTTGAACCCAGGAGGCGGAGGTTGCAGTGAGCCGAGATTGCGCCACTGTGCTCCAGCCTGGCGACAGAGCAAGACTCTGTCTCAAAAAAAGAAAAAGAAAAAGATGGGCACCAAACACTCGGAGCACAATGAGACAGGCCCCACTCTCGAGGAGCTCACAGACTAGTGAAGTAATCATGGCAAGCAAAAGAAATATGTTACAAGGGACCCAGAGCTACAACAGGACTGCAGGCTCAGAAAACAAATAGGCACAAGGGCAGCTCCACCAACAGCAGCAACTGCTGCTCCCAGCAACACTGCACACCACTGCTGGGATCCAATCTTAATATCCCTTTGTCTTTTTGAGAGGCAAAGTCTTGGCCAGCAGCCACTGTCAATTGGCCACTCTCAGGTCACATGGATGAGTCCAGCCTGCCAGGGAAAGAAGAGAGGAATGATCTGCCCCTAAGGGTACTCCCCAGATGGGAAGTGGGGGTTGGACGGAGACTGACATTGATCAGGGAAAAACAACTAAATACAGATATGAAAAAAGTACCTTGGGAGCTAAGCTCTTTGTGATTTAAAAACTTGCAAAATTTGACTTGCCAGCTTCTTCTGAACTGAGTATGAATGGAATGCTAGCCAGAGAACTCCAGTTTACAAGGTTCAAAGTTCTCTGACTCCTTAATAACATCTATTTCTGCTTTAAGATCCTCCCCAGCGCCGGGCGTGGTGGCTCAAGCCTGTAATCCCAGCACTTTGGGAGGCCGAGGCGGGTGGATCACGAGGTTGAGAGATCGAGACCATCCGGGTCAACATGGTGAAACTCCGTCTCTACTAAAAATACAAAAAATTAGCTGGGCATGGTGGCACATGCCTGTAATCCCAGCTACTCAGGAGGCTGAGGCAGGAGAATTGCCTGACCCCAGGAGGCGGAGGTTGCGGTGAGCCGAGATCGTGCCATTGCACTCCAGCCTGGGTAACAAGAGCGAAACTCTGTCTCAAAAAAAAAAAAAAAAAAAAAAAAAAAAAAAAAAAAAAAAAAAAAGATCCTCCCCAGCATCTTACTAATACTGTATTTCAGAACTATAGTCCCAGCCCTTAAAATGAGAGCACCAAGGGCCGGGCGCGGTGGCTCAAGCCTGTAATCCCAGCACTTTGGGAGGCGGAGGCGGGCGGATCACGAGGTCAAGAGATCAAGACCATCCTGGTCAACATGGTGAAACCCCGTCTCTACTAAAAATACAAAAAATCAGCTGGGCATGGTGGCGCGTGCCTGTAATCCCAGCTACTCAGGAGGCTGAGGCAGGAGAATTGCCTGAACCCAGGCGGCGGAGGTTGCGGTGAGCCGAGATTGCGCCATTGCACTCCAGCCTGGGTAACAAGAGGGAAACTCCGTCTCAAAAAAAAAAAAAAAAAAAAAAAATGAGAGCACCAAAATCAAACCCTGTGTTCATACCTATGAAGTATAGGGTAGCACAAAAAGCATCCAACCTACATGGAGAGTTGTCACTCTCCATAGGCATCAATTTTCTTCAATATTCATTTTTTTCACTCAATTAGATACTATATATCTACCAACACAGAATTGTCATGTGAGAAAAATATACTAAACTACAAAGTTCTATACAAATTAATTTCTTATTTTTTCTCTGATTTCTTTCTTTTTTTTTTTTTTTTTTTGAGACAGTCTTGCTCTTGTCTCCCAGGTTGGAGTACAATGGCACCATCTCGGCTCACTACAACCTCCTGCTCCTGGGTTCAAGCAATTCTCCTGCCTAAGCCTCCTGAGTAGCTGGAATTGCAGGTGCCCACCACCACACCTGGCTAATTTTTGTATTTTTTAGTAGACACAGGTTTCACCATGTTGGTCAGGCTGGTCTCAAACTCCTGACCTTGTGATCCGCCCATCTCAGCCTCCCAAAGTGCTGGGATTAAAGGCATGAGCTACTGCTGCACCAGGCCAATTTCTGATTTCTTTTTTGGTTTTTTTTTTTTTTGAGACGGAGTTTTGCTCTTGTTACCCAGGCTGGAGTGCAATAGCGCGATCTCAGCTCACCGCAACCTCCGCCTCCTGGGTTCAGGCAATTCTCCTGCCTCAGCCTCCTCAGTAGCTGGGATTACAGGCATGCACCACCATGCCCAGCTAATTTTTTGTATTTTTAGTAGAGACGGGGTTTCACCATGTTGACCAGGATGGTCTCGATCTCTTGACCTTGTGATCCACCGCCACAGCAGGCATCCCCAAACTTTTTACGCAGGGGGTCAGTTCACTGTTCCTCAGACCGTTGGAGGGCCGCCACATACTGTGCTCCTCTGACTGACCACCAATGAAAGAGGTGCCCCTTCCTGAAGTGCGGCGGGGGGCAGGATAAATGGCCTCAGGGGGCCACATGTGGCCCGCGGGCCATAGTTTGGGGACGCCTGCGCCATGGCCTCCCAAAGTGCTGGGATTACAGGCTTGAGCCACCATGTCCGGCCTTTTTTTTTTTTTTTTTGAGATGGAGTCTCACTCTAGCCAAGCTGGAGTGCAGTGGCGGGATCTCAGCTCGCTGCAACCTCCGCCTCCTGGGTTCAAGGGATCCTTCTGCCTCCGCCTCCAGAGTAGCTGGGTACAGGTGTGCACCACCACACCCAGCTAATTTTTGTATTTTTAGTAGAAACAGGATTTCACCACTTAGTAGAGACTTCACTTTGTTGGCCAGGCTGGTCTCAAACTACTGACCTAGTGATCTGCCCACCTCAGGCTCCCAAAGTGCTGGGATTACAAGCGTGAGCCACGATGCTTGGCCTCTGATTTCTTTCTTAATAGATTCAGCATACTCAAAATGTTCCTAGCTAAAGAAAAGCAGAATTAAAGATTCAACATGAGCTAGGATATTCAATTAGGAAACTGATCTTTCTCAACCTCTACCCAGCAAACCTCTACACTCTATCCTTATGCAACTCTAAAGCACTTACAGTGAGTCTGTTAAGGGAAAAGAAGGAAACTGAAACAGAAAAGTAAGCCGCCTAGATCTCTCAGACCCCCTGTACTGAGTATCACCAAACTTGAGCATGTCAGTCCCCAAAAGCAGGAACTGGAGTATGATCTCTGCAGCACCAAGCTGAGTGTGAGAACTCAGGAAGCCGGAAACCACAGTTACAGTAGCATCTGAGAGGTCCAAGACCTCAACAAGGCACCAGAGGCCCAAGGGAAGCCGGTTGTCTTGGCCCTGGGCTGAGGTCTCTCTAGTCTGGGCTTGATGGAAAGTTCCTGAGCTCCCTAGGCCTTAACTGCTCTCCAAGTGAGGGGGAGGATAATTAAGCAGGAATTCCAAATTACTTCCAGCATTTTGCAAGATTAGGAGAAGGGAGGGAGAAGTAGGAAGGAGAGGAAAACATTATGTATTCTTGTCCCAGTCACTAAAAACACTGATAAGGCCCGTGTGGTGGCTCACACTTGTAATCCCAGCACTTTGAGAAGCCAAGGTGAGAGGATCACTTGAGGTCAGGAGTTCAAGACCAGCCTGGCCAACATGGTGAAACCCCATCTCTACTAAAATGCAAAATTTAAGTGGGCGTATGCCTGTAATCCCAGCTACTGGGGAGGCTGAGGCAGGAGAATTCCTTGAACCTGGGAGGTGGATGTTGCAGTGAACCAAGATCACATCACTGCACTTCAGCCTGGGCGACAGAGCAAGACTTCGTCTCAAAAAAAAAAAAAAAAAGGCCGAGCATGGTTGCTCACTCCTGCAATCTCAGCACCTTGGGAGGCAGAGGTGGACGGATCACCCGAAATCAGGGGTTTGAGACCAGCCTGGCCAACATATCAAAACCCCACCTCTATTAAAAATACAAAATTAGCTGGGCATGGTGGTGCATGCCTATAGTCGCAGCTACTCAGGAGGCCAAGGCAAGAGAATCACTTGAACTTGGGAGGTGGAGGTTGCAGTGAGCCCAAGGTCGTGCCATTACACTCCAACCTAGGCAACAAGAGTGAAAACTCAGTCTCAAAAAAAAAAAAAAAAAGTGATAAAATTCAAGTGGACCACTTCAAGAGCAAGAACTACGTCCTGCTCTTTGGTCCCTTAGGAGCCCCAGTGCCTAGCAGTGTTCCTTGTAACTTAAGCATGCCTAATAAATATTTCTTGTGGGCTAGGCGTGGTGGCTCACGCCTGTAATCCCAGCACTTTGGGAGGCCAAGGCGGGTGGATCACAAGGTCAAGAGATCGAGACCATCCTGGTCAACATGGTGAAAGCCCATCTCCACTAAAAATACAAAAAATTAGCGGGGCATGGTGGCGTGTGCCTGTAATCCCAGCTACTCAGGAGGCTGAGGCAGGAGAATTGCCTGAACCCAGGAGGAGGAGGTTACGGTGAGCCGAGATTGCGCCATTGCACTCCAGCCTGGGCAACAAAAGCAAAACTCCATATCAAAAAAAAAAAAAAAAATTTCTTGTGGGTTAAAATTTTTACCAGCCTAGAGATAAATGTAAAGGGGAAGGATTTTAGCCTCAGGGACTAAAAGAATAGAGGCTATAAAGAGGTTAATTAAACAAACAGGCTCTGAATATCCAGGTAATCCACTTCAGTCTCCAAACTTCTTATAATTTAATTTTAAACAATTAATGCTGTCACATGGTTCAAATACCAGAAATTATAGAACAATTTTTTTTTTTTTTTTTTTTTTTTTTTTTTTGAGACGGAGTTTCGCTCTCGTTTCCCAGGCTGGAGTGCAATGGCGCGATCTCGGCTCACCGCAACCTCCGCCTCCCGGGTTCAGGCAATTCTCCTGCCTCAGCCTCCTGAGTAGCTGGGATTACAGGCACGAGCCACCATGCCCAGCTAATTTTTTTGTATTTTTAGTAGAGACGGGGTTTCACCATGTTGACGAGGATGGTCTCAATCTCTCGACCTCGTGATCCACCTGCCTCGGCCTCCCAAAGTGCTGGGATTACAGGCTTGAGCCACCGCGCCCGGCCACAGAACAGTTTTACAATACAAAGTCTCCCTGAAATTCTTGTCCTTCATTAGTTCAGTTCCAACTGGTAAACATGATGCTTACTTTTTTTTTTTTTTTTTTTTTTTTTTGAGATGGAGTTTCGCTCTTGTTACCCAGGCTGGAGTGCAATGGCGAGATCTCGGCTCACCGCAACCTCCGCCTCCTGGGTTCAGGCAATTCTCCTGCCTCAGCCTCCTAAGTAGCTGGGATTGCAGGCATGCGCCACCACGCCCAGCTAGTTTTTTGTATTTTTAGTAGAGACAGTAGAGACAGGGTTTCACCATGTTGACCAGGATGGTCTCGATCTCTCGACCTCGTGATCCACCCACCTCGGCCTCCCAAAGTGCTGGGATTACAGGCTTGAGCCACCGCGCCCGGCCTTTTTTTTTTTTTTTTTTTTTTTTTTTTTTTTTTTTTCATAAAGATGGGGTTTCACCATGTTGGTCAGGCTGGTCTTGAACTCTCGACCTCAGGTGATCCGCCCACCTTGGCCTCCAAAGTGCTTGGATTACAAACATGAGCCACTGAGCCACCGCAACCTCCGCCTCCTGGGCTCAGGCAATTCTCCTGCCTCAGCCTCCTGAGTAGCTGGGATTACAGGCACGTGCCACCATGCCCAGCTAATTTTTTTGTATCTTTAGTAGAGACGGGGTTTCACCATGTTGACCAGGATGGTCTCGATCTCTCGACCTCGTGATCCACCCGCCTCAGCCTCCCAAAGTGCTGGGATTACAGGCTTGAGCCACCGCGCCCGGCTATTTTTTATTTTTTTCATAAAGACAGGTTTTCACCATGTTGGTCAGGCTGCTCTTGAACTCCTGACCTCAGGTGCTCCGCCCACCTTGGCCCCCAAAGTGCTTGGATTACAGGCGTGAGCCACCATGCCCGGCCTGTTTATTTATTTGAGATGGAGTCTTGCTCTGTCACCAGGCTGGAGCACAGTGGTGCAATCTCGGCTCTCTACAACCTCCACTTCTCGGTTTAAGCAATTCTTCCACCTCAGCCTCCAAGTAGCTGGGACTACAGGCGCGTGCCACCATGCCCGGCTAATTTTTGTATTTTTAGTAGAGACTGGGTTTCACCATGTTGGCCAGGCTAGGCTCGAACTCCTAACCTCAGGTGATCCACCTGCCTCAGCCTCCCAGAGTGTTGAATGACAGGCATGAGACACCGCACCCAGCCCAATAAAATATTTTATACAATGGAATAAAAATAATGTCCTTATTGTTTTGTTTTATTTTACTGCAGCATAGTATTTCTTGTGTGGACATATTATAAGTTGCTTAATCAATCCCCTATTGATGGCCATGTGGATGGTTTACAATTTTCTGCCTATAATCTCAGCAATTTGGGAAGCTGAGACCAGAGAATCACTTAAGCCCAGGAGTTCAAGACCAGTCTGGGCAACATGATGAGACCCTGTCTCTACAAAAAATAAAAAAGACCAGGTGTGATGGCTCATGCCTATAATCCTACTACTTTGGGAGGCTGAGGCAGGCAGATCGCTACAGCCCAGCAGTTCAAGACCAGACTGGACAACTTGGTGAAACTCCCTGTCTACAAAGAAAATACAAAAATTAGGCCGGGAATGGTGGCTCATGCCTGTAATCCCAATACTTTGGGAGGCAAAAGTGGGCAGATCACCTGAGGTCAGGAGGTTGAGACCAGCCTGACCAACACGATGAAACCTTACCTCTACAAGAAATACAAAATTACTCAGGCATGGTGGTACATGCCTGTAATCTTAGCTACTTGGGACGCTGAGGCAGGAGAATTACTTGAACAAGGAAGTGGAGGTTGCAGTGACCTGAGGTCGCACCATTACCCTCCATTGCACTCCAGCCTAGGCAACAGGAGAGAAACTCCGCCTCAAAATAAAAACTAAAATTTGCCGGGCGCGGTGGCTCAAGCCTGTAATCCCAGCACTTTGGGAGGCCGAGGCGGGTGGATCACAAGGTCAAGAGATCGAGACCATCCTGGTCAACATAGTGAAACCCCGTCTCTACTAAAAATACAAAACTTAGCTGGGCATGGTGGCGCATGCCTGTAATCCCAGCTCCTCAGGAGGCTGAGGCAGGAGAATTGCTTGAACCCAGGAGGCGGAGGTTGCGGTGAGCCAAGATCGCGCCATTGCACTCCAGCCTGGGTAACAAGGGCGAAACTCCGTCTCAAAAAAAAAAAAAAAAAACTAAAATTTAAATTTAAATTTAAAAAAATTGGCAGGGCATGGTGGCTCAGGCCTGTAATCCCAGCACTTTGGGAGGCTGAGGCGGGCGGATCACGAGGTCAAGAGTTTGAGACCATCCTGGCTAACATGGTGAAACCCCATCTCTGTTGCCGGGCGCGGTGGCTCAAGCCTGTAATCCCAGCACTTTGGGAGGCCGAGGCGGGTGGATCACGAGGTCAAGAGATCGAGACCATACTGGTCAACATAGTGAAACCCCGTCTCTACCAAAAATACAAAAAAAAAATTAGCTGGGCATGGTGGCTCGTGCCTGTAATCCCAGCTACTCAGGAGGCTGAGGCAGGAGAATTGCCTGAGCCCAGGAGGCGGAGGTTGCGGTGAGCCGAGATCGCGCCATTGCACTCCAGCCTGGGTAACAAGAGCGAAACTCCGTCTCAAAAAATAAATAAATAAATAAATAAATAAAATAAAATAAAAATAAAAAATTAGCCAAGTGTGGTGGTGTACACCTGTGGTTCCAGCTACATGGGAGGCTGCAGGAGGAACCTTGAGCCTAGGGGGTTGAGGCTGCCGTGAGCTATGATGACACCACTGTCCTACAGCCTGGGTAATAGAAGGAGAGCTTATCGCAAAAACAAAAACAAAAACAAAACAAAACAAAACTTGAAAACTGGATTCAGTTGCTCTAATGGGAAGCAATTGCCACTGCTGGAATAAAGAAGCTTTGCTGGGATGCCATTGATGGAAAAGGAAAGGAAATAGGAAGAGGTTTCTAACCTTCCTTACTCAGCTTTGCCGTATATCCTTCTAGCAATAGTCTCTATTTGAAAAGCCTAGCAGAGCCAGCACATAAGGGAATATTGTTAGCAGAGTCTCAGCCCCAAAATCATAGAATAGAAAAGAGAATTTGGAGCTGAAACTATGCTAAATAACAGACTTGGCGGGACCCAGTGGCTCATGCTTGCAATCCCAGCCCTTTGGGAGACTGAGGCAGGCAGATCACTTGAAGTCAGGAGTTCAAGACCACCCTGGCCAACATGGCAAAATGCTGTCTCTACAAAAAAAAAAAAAAAAAAAAATGAGCCAGCCATGATGGTGCACACCTGTAGTCCCAGCTACTTGGGAGGCTGAGTAGGAGAACTGCTTGAACCCAGGAGGCGGAGGTTTCAGTGTGTGGAGATTGCACCACTGCACTCCATCCTGGGCAACAGAGTGAGACTGTCTCAACAACAACAACAACAACAACAAAAACACCAAAACAGGCTCATCTTGCCTGCCTTAGATGCTATTGCATGGTTGCGCTCTTCCTAAGCATTTTTTGCTTTAGCCACATGGTCTTCCCTCAGTTCTTTTTTTTTTTTTTTTTTTTGAGACGGAGTTTCACTCTTGTTACCCAGGCTGGAGTGCAATGGCGCAATCTGGCTCACCGCAACCTCCGCCTCCTGGGTTCAGGCAATTCTCCTGCCTCAGCCTCCTGAGTAGCTGGGATTACAGGCACGTGCCACCAAGCCCAGTTAATATTTTTTGTATTTTTAGTAGAGACAGGGTTTCACCATGATGCCCAGGACAGTCTCGATCTCTTGACCTCGTGATCCACCTGCCTCGGCCTCCCAAAGTGCTGGGATTACAGGCTTGAGCCACCGCGCCCGGCCTCCCTCAGTTCTTAAAGACACCATGTTTCATCTTGCTGCAAGCCCATTGCACAGTCTCTATTCTTTGCCAGGAATATTTGCTGCTCCTCCTCAAATCTTCCTCTTTTTTTTTTTTTTTGAGATGAGCCTGCCTCAGCCTCCCAAAGTGCTGGGATTACACACATGAGCCACTGCGCCCAGCTCAAATCTTCTACTTATTTATTTTTCTTGTCTTTTTCTTTTTTTTCCCCCTTTTTGAGAACGGGGTCTCACCATATCACCCAGGCAGGTCTTCAACTCCTGGGCTCAAGCTTTCTTCCTACCTCTGCATCCCTAAGAGCTGGGATTACAGGTGTGGGCCACAGCACCAGCTTTTTTTTTGGAATAAAGTTTTGCACTGTTGCCAGGTCTTGAGCACAACAGTGTGGTCTCCGCTCACTGCAACCTCCACCTCCCAGGTTCAAGCAATTCTCCTGCTTCAGCATCCCGTGTAGCCAGAACTACAGGTGCGTGCCACCATACCGGGCTACTTTTTGTGTTTTTAGTAGAGATGGGGTTTCACTATGTTGGCCAGGCTGGTCTCGAACTCCTGACCTTGTGATCTGTCCACCTTGGCCTCCCAAAGTGCTGGGATTACAGGCATGAGCCATTGTGCCCAGCCTTATTTGCTCTTTTTTTTTTTGAGACGGAGTTTCACGCTTTTTTTTTTTTTTTTTTTTTTTTTTTTTTGAGACGGAGTTTCGCTCTTGTTACCCAGGCTGGAGTGCAATGGCGCAATCTCGGCTCACCGCAACCTCCACCTCTTGGGTTCAGGCAATTCTTCTGCCTCAGCCTCCTGAGTAGCTGGGATTACAGGCACGAGCCACCACGCCCAGCTAATTTTTGTATTTTTAGTAGAGACAGGGTTTCACCATGTTGACCAGGATGGTCTCGATCTCTTGACCTCGTGATCCACTTGCCTCGGCCTCCCAAAGTGCTGGGATTACAGGCTTGAGCCACTGTGCCCGGCCCTATTTGCTCTTATAGCTCCATAAATCTCTATTATAACAATTGTCACAGTTACGCATCTTCATTTATTTGTACAGTCTTTCTTTTTCTTTCTTTCTTTTTTTTTTTTTTTTTTTTGAGACAGAGTCTCCCTCTGTCTTCTCCCAGGCTGGAGTGCGGTGGTGTGATCTTGGCTCACTGAAACCCCCAAGTCCCAGGTTCAAGTGATTCTCCTTCCTCAGCTTCCTGAATAGCTGGAACTACAGACATGTGTCACAATGCCTGGCTAATTTTTTTTTTTTAAAGACAGGGTTTCAACTTGTTGGTCAGGGTGGTTTCAAACCCCTGACCTCAGGTGATCCACCCACCTCAGCCTCCCAAAGTGCTGGGATTACAGGTGTGAGCCACCATGCCTGGCCGCCCGGCTAATTTTTTAATATTTTTAGTGGAGACAGGGTTTTGCCATATTGGTTAGGCTGGTCTTGAACTCCTGACCTCAGGTGATCCACCTGCCTTGACCTCCAATGTGTTGGGATTACAGGCATGAGCCACTGTGCCTGGCCCTATATATATAGTCCTTTGATCAATGCTTGCCTCTCCCAACAAGGTTTGTAAGCTCCAAGAGGGAAGGGGCCATGACTGATTTTTGCACTCCATTGTTTGTTTTCCCAGTGTCTTTTATTGTGACTGCCACAAACGTATACATGGAATATATGGCCAGGCACGGTGGCTCATGCCTATAATACCAGAACTTTGGGAGGCCAAGGTGAGTGGATAATGAGGTTGGGAGTTCAAGCCTGGCCAAGATGGTGAAACCCCATCTCTACTAAAAATGCAAAAAAAATTAGCTGGGTGTGGTGTCGAGCGCTTGTAATTTCAACTATTCGGGAGGCTGAGGCAGAGAATCGCTTGAACCCAGAAGGCTGAGGTTGTAGCAAGCCGAGATTCCAGCACTACACTCTAGCCTGGGCGACAAAGTGAGGCTGTATCAAAAACAACAACAATGAAAAAATATAGGGTCCGTCTCTGTTGCTCAGTCTGGTCTTAAATTCCTCATCTCAAGCAATCCTCCTGGCTTGGCCTCCCAAAGCATGGAGATTACTGGCATGAGCCACTGAACCCAGCCTATTCTTTTTATTGAGGTAAAATTCACATAGAATAAAAATAACTATTAATCATATTAAAGTGTTAAGTTCTTGGCATTTATATACACAGTGTCGTGCAACCATCTCCAACATCTAGTTCTGGAAAATTCTTGTTACTCCAACAGGAAACCTTATAGCCATTAAATAGTCATCCCACATTCCTCCTTCCCTCTAGTTCCTGGCAACCACCAATCTGATTTCTGTTTCTATGGATTTATCAATTCTGGATGTTTAATATAAATGATATAATATGTGACCTTTTATGTCTGGCTTCTTTCACTTAGCATAATGTTTTCAAGGTTTATCTACATTATAGCATGTAGCAGTACTTGTTTTTATGGCTGAATATACTACATTTTGTTTATCCATTCAGCAATTGATAGGCATTAGGGTTGTTTTCATTTTTTGGCTATAGTGAGCAGTGTATCAACATTTGTGTATGAGGCCGGGCGCGGTGGCTCAAGCCTGTAATCCCAGCACTTTGGGAGGCCGAGGCGGGTGGATCACGAGGTCAAGAGATCGAGACCATCCTGGTCAACATGGTGAAACCCTGTCTCTACTAAAAATACAAAAAAATAGCTGGGCATGGTGGCGCGTGCCTGTAATCCCAGCTACTCAGGAGGCTGAGGCAGGAGAATTGCCTGAACCCAGGAGGCGGAGGTTGCGGTGAGCCAGGATCACGTCATTGCACGCCAGCCTGGGTAACAAGAGCGAAACTCCGTCTCAAAAAAAAAAAAAAAAAAAAAAAAATTTGTGTATGAGTAATTATTTGACTGTCTGTGTTTATTTATTTTTATTTTTATTTTTGAGATCAAGTCTTGCTCTGTCTCCCAGGCTGGAGTGCAGTGGTGTGATCTCGGCTCATTGCAACCACCACCTCCTGGGTTCAAGCGATCTTCCCACATCAGCCTCTAGAGCAGCTGGGATTATAGGCGCCAATATGCCTGGCTAATATTTGTATTTTTGGCAGAGACAGAGTTTCACCATATTGGTCAGGCTTGTCTTGAACTCCTGACTTCAAGTGATTTGCCTGCCTCAGAATCCCAAGGTGCTGAAATTACAGGTGTGAACTACCATGCCCAGCTCAATGTCCATTTTAAATTATTATTATTATTTTTTTTTTTGAGACGGAGTTTCGCTCTTGTTACCCAGGCTGGAGTGCAATGGCGCGATCTCGGCTCACCGCAACCTCCGCCTCCTGGGTTCAGGCAATTCTCCTGCCTCAGCCTCCTAAGTAGCTGGGATTACAGACACGAGGCACCATGCCCAGCTAATTTTTTGTATTTTTAGTAGAGACGGGGTTTCACCATGTTGACCAGGATGGTCTCGATCTCTCGACCTCGTGATCCACCCGCCTCGGCCTCCCAAAGTGCTGGGATTACAGGTTTGAGCCACCGCGCCCGGCTCCATTTTAAATTATTTTGTTATGACTAGGAGTGTACTTGCTGGGTCATATGGTAACTCTATGTTTAACTTTTTGAGTAACTGCCAAACTATTCTCTATAGCAGCTACATCATTAATATGTAAACACTGATACCAATGAAGTATAAGAGTTCCAATTCCTCCACATTCTTACCAAAATCCCTTGTTTCTTTTTACAACTATAGCATACAATTAATGTCTATACTGTGCATGTTGCAACTCTGTTGCTTCATTTATATACAGAGTTGGGACCTAGTTATTTATTTCATTTATTTTAGAGAAAGGTCTCACTATGTTGCCCAGGCTGCATGTGAATTCCGGGGCTCAAGAAATCCTCCCACCTCAGCCTCCTGAGTTGCTGGGGTAACAGGTTCCTGCCACCTAGGTGGGCTAGGGAGCTGGTTATTTAGAGATGTTTGGGAAAGATATATGTCTATAGACCTCTTACAGAAAATGACTGTTAAGAACCTATTTTTTTCAACCCCCAAAAGAATGAGTCTATTAGATACATCCTTTCAGAGATGCTATGACTTTCTGGGCTATTCATTGTACATGGTCATTCATTCATATCATGGAATCACATGCCTTTCATTCAAAACCACTGTTGAATTGATGCTTCTTTTGTTTGCCATCCTTCATTTTCAAGGTGTATCTCCATCTTGTGATGCCTTGTCAGCAGAATCTTCCCCTCTATTGCTACATTTGCTTAATTCCTAAATCTTTTGCAATGCTGTGTTTGATTGCATTATTTTTGCTTCTGTTAGCAGATGTTTTTAAACAATACTCTGCCTCCTAATTTGCAATGGTTTATCCATTTCTCTGGTTGTCAAATCAGAAATTTTGGGACAAAATATACTGCTTTCTCTGGCCCTTTGTGCCTGTGTCTGCCATTCCTCACTTAAATAAAGTTAACAGAACATTACCCAATTTGTAAGCATTTGTCAGAAGGAATCTATTGGTACATTTAAGATTTGTGCATTTTGCCATATGTAAATGTTATGTCATTTGAAAACATTGTGAACACTATTAAACTCTAGTTGAGATAATGGAATGCTGAAGTGTTTAAGAATAAAGTATATTTATGTCTGCAATTTGCTTTGAAAAGCATACAAAATTAAGTTGTATGAATGGATGGACAAAGGGATAGATGAATATGTGATACAGCAAATGCTGCAAAATGTTAAATGTAAAATAGATGGTGGGGATCTGTACTATTCTCTCAACCTCTGCTTGAAAATATTTATAATAAAATGTTGAAAAAAAAAAATCTCCCTAACTGTTCTGATGATATATATCAATCAGCTACTTTCAGAAGAAGATTCTGTGATTACTTCATTATAGTCTGATCATTTCAATTTATTTTCATTCAAGGAAATAAACAGGGCCGGCAGTGGTGGCTCATGCCTGTAATCCCAACACTTTGAGACGCTGAGGTGGGTGTGATCACTTGAGGTCAGGCGTTGGAGACCAGTCTGGCCAAGATGGTGAAACCTCGTCTTTACTAAAAATACAAAAAGTATCCAGGTGTGGTGGTGTGCGCTTGTAATCTTAGCTACTTCAGAGGCTGAGGCAGGAGCATGGCTTGAAACCAGGAGGTGGAGATTGCAGTGAGCTGAAATTGCACCAGTGTAATCCAGCCTGGGCAACAGAGCAAGACTCCATATGAAAAAAAAAAAAAAAAAAAAAAAAAAAAGGCTGGGCACAGTGGCTAACGCCTGTGAGCACTTTGGTAGGCCAAGGCCGGCAGATTACGAGGTCAGGAGACAGAGACCATCCTGGCCGTGGTGAAACCTTATTAAATACAAAAATACTAAAATGCAAAATTACTCTACTAAAACACAAAAAATTAGCCAGGCATGGTGGCGCAAACCTGTAGTCCCAGCTACTCAGGAGGCTGAGACAGGGGAATCT
The DNA here is from genome assembly GCF_048565385.1 of Saimiri boliviensis. NCBI lineage: Eukaryota > Metazoa > Chordata > Mammalia > Primates > Cebidae > Saimiri > Saimiri boliviensis. The sequence goes on along the minus strand of NC_133457.1, from coordinate 99,909,951 downwards.
CTTGAACCTGGGAAATGGAGGTTGCAGTGAGCCGAGATCATGTGACTACACTCCAGCCTGGTGACAGAACAAGACCTCATCTAAAAAAAAAAAAAAAAAAAAAAGCTGGGCCTATAATCCTAGCACTTTGGGAGGCCAAGGCAGGTGGATCACCTCAGATCAGGAGTTCGAGACCACTCTTGCCAACATGGTGAAACCCCATCTCTACTAAAAATACAAAAATCAGCGAGGCATGGTGGTGTGCGCCTGTAATCCCAGCTACTTGGGAGGCTGAAGCAGGAGAGTTGCTTGAACCTGGGATGTGGAGATTGCTGTGAGCCAAGATCATGCTAGTTCACTCCAGCCTGGGTGAAAGAGCAAAACTGTGTCTCAAAAAAAAAACAAAAAACAAAAAAAGTCCAGGTGCAGTGGCATGCGCCTATAATTCTAGCTACAGGGGAAGCTGAGGCAGGAGAATTGCTTGAACCTGGGAGGTGGAGATTGTAGTGAGCCAAGATCATACCACTGCATTCCAGCCTGAGTGAGGGAGTGAGACTCTGTCTCAAAAAAAAAAAATAAAAAGCCGGGCGCGGTGGCTCAAGCCTGTAATCCCAGCACTTTGGGAGGCTGAGGCGGGTGGATCACAAGGTCGAGAGATCGAGACCATCCTGGTCAACATGGTGAAACCCCGTCTCTACTAAAGATACAAAAAATTAGCTGGGCATGGTGGCACGTGCCTGTAATCCCAGCTACTCAGGAGGCTGAGGCAGGAGAATTGCCTGAGCCCAGGAGGCAGAGGTTGCGGTGAGCCGAGATCGCGCCATTGCACTCCAGCCTGGGTAACAAGAGCGAAACTCCGTCTCAAAAAAAAAAAAATAAAATAAAATAAAATAAAAAGGGAAATGAACAGATTTAGAGGAATAAATGGGGTTTTATATAGAAGAGGGTTTATAGCGTGCTTTGGGAGGCTGAGGTGGGTGGATCACCTGAGGTCAGGAGTTCAAGACCAGCCTGGCCATCATGGTGAAACCCCACCTTAAAAAAAAGAAAAAAGAAAAAAAGGTTTATAATGTGTGAAGTGCTATGCAAATACACTATTATTAATACTATTAGCCACATTAGGTGGCCCACGCTAGAGGCGTTATAGCATTTTGGGAGGCTGAGGTGGGAGGATTGCTTCAGACTAGGATTTCAAGACCTGCCTGGGCAGCACAGAGATACCCTGTCTCCACAAAAAAAAAAAAAAAAAAAAAAAAAAAAGAAAAGAAAAGATAAAAAAATAGCCAGGTGTAGTGGTATGTGTCTGTAGTCCTAGCTACTAAGGAGATTGAGGTGGGATGATCACTTAAGACCAGGAGTTCAAGGCTGCAATAAGCTGTGATGGTGCCACTTACAATGCCTACTGGGATACATTGCCAGACCCCATCTTTTTTCTGAGACAGGTTCTTGCTATAATGACCAAGCTGGTATCAAACTCCTGGGCTCAAGTGATTGTCTGCCTTAGCCTCCCAAAGTGGTGGCATTATAGGTGTGAGCCACCATGCCTGGCCAAGACCCTGACTTTTGACATTTAAAGCATTGAGTTTATGCAAAATCTCTTTTTTTTTTTTTTTTTTTGAGACGGAGTTTCGCTCTTGTTACCCAGGCTGGAGTGCAATGGCGCGATCTCGGCTCACCGCAACCTCCGCCTCCTGGGTTCAGGCAATTCTCCTGCCTCAGCCTCCTAAGTAGCTGGGATTACAGGCACGTGCCACCACGCCCAGCTAGTTTTTTGTATTTTTAGTAGAGACGGGGTTTCACCATGTTGACCACGATGGTCTGCGATCTCTCGACCTCGTGATCCACCCGCCTCGGCCTCCCAAAGTGCTGGGATTACAGGCTTGAGCCACCGCGCCCGGCCTATGCAAAATCTTATTAGTAAAATGCAAGACAGTATCTTGAATATAGTTTTATGTTCCTTCAGGTGTTCTCTCACTAAATTGGAAACTCTTAAAGGCAAAAGGATGATCCATTTGATTAGTTTTGTGCTCACAAATTGTCTTAAAGAGTATATCACCTACCAAATGTACTAAATAAACACTTACTGAATGAATCAGTAAACAGTATATCTCATTGATAATCTCTAAATGAGTGTTATAAATTACATTTTAGGTAATCACGTATTGAATGTTTTCAATTTTATTCTCAATCTAAAGTAGCATTTTGGCTGGGCGTGGTGGCTCACGCCTGTAATCCAAGCACTTTGGAGGCCAAGGCGGGTGGATCACCTGAGATTAGGAGTTCAAGACCAGCCTGACCAACATGGTGAAACCCTGTCTTAAAAAAAAAAAAAAAAAAAGTAGCATTTTGGGCAATACTTTTTGGCTTTGGGATGGACAGATGGGCTATTGTGCGTGTCCCTTAATTTTCTTCATTGCCATAACTATGATGAGTTCAAAACATTTTACTTTTTTTTTTTTTTAGATGGGGTTTCACCATGATGGACAAGCTGGCTGGTCTTGAACTCCTGACCTCAGGTGATCCACCCACCTTGGCCTCCCAAAGTGCTAGGATTACAGGCTTGAGCCACTGCACCCGGCCAACATTTTGCTTTTTTGACCAAAGATGAAACTCTGACAGAAAGCATCAATTGTTATCTTCCTATCTAGTTCACATAGGATCTAACGAAATCATCTTGAGTTTGAGGACAGGATTCTTTGACAGTGATTCCAATGGTCCCCAGCAAAATTAACATGGTATCAACCTCAAGTAAGTAGCTAGTGATGTACCCTTGAAAGATTTCTTCTAGGCCAAGCGAGGTGGCTCACGCCTATGATCCCAGAACTTTGGGAGGCCAAGATGGGTGGATCATGAGGTCAGGAGCCTGACTAAACATGGTGAAACCTAGGCTCTACTAAAAATATAAAAATTAGCCAGGCGTGATGAATCACACCTGTAATCCCAGCTACTTGGGAGGCTGAGGCAGGAGAATTGCTTGAATCTGGGAGGCAGAGGTTGTACTGAGCTGAGATTGTGCCAATGCATTCTAGCTGGGCAACAGAGCTAGACTCTGTCCCCTCCCCCCAAAAAATTCAATCAGGAAGTAGATTGATTAGATAATCAAGTACAGGCCGGGTGCAGTGGTTCAAGCCTGTAATCCCAGCACTTTGGGAGACCGAGGTGGGTGGATCACGAGGTCAAGAGATCGAGAGACCATCCTGGTCAACATGGTGAAACCCTGTCTCTACTAAAAATACAAAAAATTAGCTGGGCATGGTGGTGCGTGCCTGTAATCCCAGATACTTAGGAGGCTGAGGCAGGAGAATTGCCTGAACCCAGGAGGCGGAGGTTGTGGTGAGCCGAGATCATGCCATTGCACTCCAGCCTGGGTAACAAGAGTGAAACTCCATCTCAAAAAAAAAAAAAAAAAAAAAAAGATAATCAAGTACAGAAGGAAAAGGAACCTAGGTGGGAGGTACAATTTCATCTGCTTAAATCAGGCAAGGGTCACATGGGTGTTAAAATTAATTGCATCTGGGCCAGGTACGGTAGCTCACACCTGTAATACCAGGATTTTAGGGGCTGAGGCAGGTGGATCATGAGTTCAGGAGTTCAAGACCAGCCTGGCCAACATGGTGAAACCCCATCTCTACTAGAAATATAAAAATTAGTGGGGAGTGAATCCCAGCTACTCAAGAGGCTGAGGTAGGAGAATCATTTGAACCTGGGAGGTGAAGGTTCCAGTGAGCCAAGAACATGCCATTGCACTCCAGCCTTGGTGACAAGAGTGAAACTCCATCAAAAATAAAAATAAAAAAGAGAAATGCTTGAGATTAACCCAATTACTCTGATTTCATTATTACACATTATATGCCTGTATCAAAACATCACGTTTGGGCCGGGCGAGGTGGCTCAAGCTTGTAATCCCACCACTTTGGGAGGCCAAGGCGGGTGGATCACGAGGTCAAGAGATCGAGACCATCCTGGTCAACATGGTGAAACCCCGTCTCTACTAAAAATACAAAAAATTAGCTGGGCATGGTGGTGTGTGCCTGTAATCCCAGCTACTCAGGAGGCTGAGGCAGGAGAATTGCCTGAACCCAGGAGGCGGAGGTTGCAGTGAGCCGAGATCGTGCCATTGCACTCCAGCCTGGGTAACAAGAGCGAAACTCCGTCTCAAAAAAAAAAAAAAAAAAAAATCACGTTTGAAGCCCCAGTCTCTACAAAAAAATTTTATTCTTTTTTTGAAATGGAGGCTCACTCTGTCACCCAGGCTGGAGTGCAGTGGCTCAGTCTTGGCTCACTGAAAACCGTGCCTCCATGGTTCAAGTGATTCTCTTGCAGGAGAATGGCTTGAACCCGGGAGGTGGCTGTTGCAGTGAGCCGATATCCCACCACTGCACTCCAGCCTCAAGACACAGGGAGACTGTCTCAAAAAAAAAAAAAAAAAAAACAAACCAAACAATTCTACCTGCTATAGATCTTTGGAGACAAAAAAAAAAGAAAACAAAACTGGGCCGGGCGCGGTGGCTCAAGCCTGTAATCCCAGCACTTTGGGAGGCCAAGGCGGGTGGATCACGAGGTCAGGAGATCGAGACCATCCTGGTCAACATGGTGAAACCCCATCTCTACTAAAAATACAAAAAATTAGCTGGGCATGGTGGCGTGTGCCTGTAATCCCAGCTACTCAGGAGGCGGAAGCAGGAGAATTGCTTGAACCCAGGAGGCGGAGGTTGTGGTGAGCCGAGATGGCGCCATTGCACTCCAGCCTGGGTAACCCCCGTCTCAAAAAAACAAAAACAAAAACAAACAAAAAAACAAAACTACATGTATCTGATAAACATATACACTTAAAATGTACCCTTAATAATTAAAAAATTAAAAATTCTTGGGCCGGGTGCGGTGGCTCAAGCCTGTAATCCCAGCACTTTGGGAGGCCGAGGCGGGTGGATCACGAGGTTGAGAGATCGAGACCATCCTGGTCAACATGGTGAAACCCCGTCTCTACTAAAAATACAAAAAATTAGCTGGGCATGGTGGCACATGCCTGTAATCCCAGCTACTCAGGAGGCTGAGGCAGGAGAATTGCCTGAACCCAGGAGGCGGAGGTTGCGGTGAGCCGAGATCGTGCCATTGCACTCCAGCCTGGGTAACAAGAGCGAAACTCCGTCTCAAAAAAAAAAAAAAAAAAAAAAAAAAAAAAAATTAAAAATTCTCATATTGGTAAAATACATTTAGCTTACAGCCTAATTCTCTAAGTATATTCATTACTCTTTCAACTCTATTTCAGGCTCCATTCCTCCATCCTTTGAGAGCAAAAAGTTTTTTTTTTTTTTTTTTTTTGAGATGGAGTTTCGCTCTTGTTACCCAGGCTGGAGTGCAATGGCTGCAACCTCCGCCTCCTGGGTTCAGGCAATTCTCCTGTCTCAGCCTCCTGAGTAGCTGGGATTACAGGCACGCACCACCATGCCCAGCTAACTTTTTGTATTTTTAGTAGAGACGGGGTTTCACCATGTTGACCAGGATGGTCTCGATCTCTTGACCTCGTGATCCACCCGCCTCTGCCTCCCAAAGTGCTGGGATTACAGGCTTGAGCCACCGCGCCCGGCTAAAAAGTTTTTTTTTTAAACCCAATCTGCAGTCCCGGGAGAGCAAAATTATAAAAGAGAAATTAATTTACATAAAGAGTTCATGAACCAGAGTTACAGAAGTTTTATAAAGTGAATGAAAAGCATGTTATGTTGGTCATATTTTTTTTTTCTGTTAGAGACAGGGAGGGTCCTTCTCTGTTGCCCAGGCTGGGGTAAAGTGGCACATGATTCTAGTTGGCTGAAGTCTTGAACTCCTAGGCTCAAGCAATACTCCCCTCTCAGCCTCCTGAGTAGCTGGAACTACAGGCATGCATCGTCATGTCTGGCTAATTTTTAATATGTCTGTACAGACAAGGTCTTGATGTATTGCCCAGGCTAGTCTCAAATTACTGGGCTCATGCAATCCTCCTGCCTTGGCCTCCCAAAGTTCTGGGATTACAGGTCATGTGCCATCATGCCTAAGGCTATTTTCTTTTCTTTTTTTTTGTTACTCTTTTCCTTTTTTTTTTTTTTTGAGACAGAGGTCTCCCTCTATCTGTCTCCCTCTATCACCCAGGCCGGAGTGCACTGGTGCAATCTTGGCTCACTGCAACCTCCACCTCCTGGGTTCAAGCAATTCTCCTGCCTCAGCCTCCCAAGTAGCTGGGACAACAGGTATGTACCACCACACCCAGCTAAATTTTGTATTTTTAGTAGAGACAGGGTTTCACTATGTTGGCCAGGGTGGTCTCGATGTCTTGGTGTCGTGATCTGCCTGCCTTGGCCTCCCAAAGTGCTGCGATTATAGGTGTGAGCCACAGCGCCCAGCTGGATATTTTCTTTTAAACATAAAAAATACTCTTGTTTGGGCCGGGCGCGGTGGCTCAAGCCTGTAATCCCAGCACTTTGGGAGGCCGAGGCGGGTGGATCACGAGGTCAAGAGATCGAGACCATCCTGGTCGACTTGGTGAAACCCCGTCTCTACTAAAAATACAAAAAACTAGCTGGGCGTGGTGGCGCGTGCCTGTAATCCCAGCTACTTAGGAGGCTGAGGCAGGAGGCGGAGGTTGCGGTGAGCCGAGATCGCGCCATTGCACTCCAGCCTGGGTAACAAGAGCGAAACTCCGTCTCAAAAAAAAAAAAAAAAAAAAAAAAAAACTCGTTTGGCTGGGCGCGGTGGCTCATGCCTGTAATCTCAGCACTTTTGGGAGGCTGAGGTGGGTGGATCACACCTAGGTCGGGAGTTCAAGACCAGCCTGACCAACATGGAGAAACCCCATCTCTACTAAAAATAATTAGCTGGTTGTGGTGGCACATGTCTGTAATCTCAGCTACTCAGGAGGCTGAGGCAGGCGAATCGCTTGAACCTAGGAGGCAGAGGTGGCGGTGAGCCGAGGTCACGCCATTGCACTCCAGCCTGGGGGACTAAGCAAGACTCTGTCTCAAAAAACAAAAAAACAAACACCGTTTGAGAGACTTGATTTTTTTTAAATGGTGTTTTTTAATTATCTGCTAAGTTGCCAAATTCTCTCCGATGGTCCTTGAGCAGAAAACTATTTAAGGGATCTCAAATCATCAAGTGACTTAGAACTTAAATTCTTCTTCTTCCCAAACAGGAAGTCTAGAGGTTAAGGTCAAGTTCTGTCCTGTCATGCTTCCAAACAAACAAGAAAAATGAAGTGTCACCTTCATGCTTTGATTTTGCACAATAACAAGTCAGAATACTGGAATTACCAGGTCGGGGAGGGGGGTGCCCTTTTTTTTGAGATGGAGTCTAGCTCTGTCACACAGGCTGGACTGCAGTGGTGTGATCTCAGCTCAGTACAACCTCCGCCTCCTGGATTCAAGGGAGTCTCCTGCCTCAGCCTCCCAAGTAGCTGGGACTGCAGGCCCCCATGACGCCCAGCTAATTTTTCTATTTTCAGTAGAGATGGAGTTTTGCCATGTTGGTCAGGCTGGTCTTGAACTCCTGACCTCAAACAATCTACCTGCCTCAGTCTCCCAAAGTGCTGGGATTACAGGCATGAGCCACCGAACTCCGCCTCCAGAGCCAGACTCCGTCTCAGAAATAAAATAAAATCAAAACAGGATCTGATTTTTCAGAAAAAGGATTAAGAGAGTATTCTGGCCGGGTGCAGTGGCTCACGCTGGTAATCCAAGCACTTTGGAGGCCAAGGCGGGTGGATCACCTGAGGTCGGGAGTTCAAGACCAGCTTGACCAACATGGTGAAATCCCGTCTTAAATAAATAAATAAATAGGCCGGGCGCGGTGGCTCAAGCCTGTAATCCCAGCACTTTGGGAGGCCGAGGCGGGTGGATCACGAGGTTAAGAGATCGAGACCATCCTGGTCAACATAGTGAAACCCCGTCTCTACTAAAAATACAAAAAATTAGCTGGGCATGGTGGCACGTGCCTGTAATCCCAGCTACTCAGGAGGCTGAGGCAGGAGAATTGCCTGAACCCAGGGGGCGGAGGTTGCGGTGAGCCGAGATCGCGCCATTGCACTCCAGCCTGGGTAACAGGAGCGAAACTCCGTCTCAAAAAATAAATAAATAAATAAATAAATAAATAAATAAGAGAGCATTCTAACTACGAAATAACTGTTATTAATAATCTTCGGTCGGGCGCGGTGGTTCACGCCTATAATCCCAGCACTTTGGGAGGCTGAGGCGGGTGGATCACCTGAGGTCAGGAGTTTCAAGACCAGCCTGTACCAACACGGTGAAACTCCGTCTCTTTAAAAAAAATAAATAAATAAAAATAAAAAATCCTCTAAGATAAACTCTAGCCTGTGTATAAAGTTAACCTGAGAGGTAAAACCTCTTAACATCTATATTTTCTCTAAATAATTTTGTTTAGCAGAAATAGAAGTTAGCTTTTTTGAAGATTAAATATTTCCCAGGCGTTTTACAGACATTGTATCATTTAATCTTCACTACAACCTTACTGAGCCTTCATTCCTTAATTCACTGAGGGTCTACCTGGGCAGACATGCCCTGCAAACCTCTGAAATTCAGTAGTGAGCATTACCTGCCTTCCTCAGTCTCAAGTAGCTTAGTCCAACTACTAAGAATATGTCCCCGACCTTTTTTTTGAGACGGAGTTTTGCTCTTGCTGCCCAGGGTGGAGTGCAATGGTGTGATCTCGGCTCACCATAACCTCAACCTCCTGAGTTCAAGCGATTCTCCTGCCTCAGCCTCCCAAGTAGCCTCCCGAGTAGCTGGGATTACAGGCATGTGCCACTGCACCCGGCTAATGTTATTTTTAGTATAGACGGGGTGTCTCCATGTTAGTCAGGCTGGTGTCGAACTCCTGACCTCAGGCGATCCGCCCGCCTCGGCCTCCCAAAGTGTTGGAATTACTGGCGTAAGCCACCGCGCCAGGCCTGAATATGTCCCGTTTTAAATCAGGAAATGAAAGATCTGCTCTGAGGTTAATTTCCTTGTCCAGGGTCACACAGTGTTGCTACACGAATCAAGACATCTCATTTCGAATCTTTTTTTGTCCTCAATCATTAGACTGTTAAGAGACTTCGGTAAGATTTTTGATTTGAAGACTTCTCTCCAATTTTTTTTTCTAGCATCTAGGAGGAAACCCCTTACAGTATTGACTAAAGAACAAGCGGCGAATTCACACTCTAATTACCAGACATCTGGAAGAGTTCAGGGGAGAGGAGCCAGGTCGCAGGGGAAAGGGGGACCTTTCTTTGGTGGGAGGAGGGGTCTTTTTTTTTTTCCCCCCAGCAATTCTTCAGTAATATTCAGGGAGGGCAACATTTTTGAAGAAACGGTAGCAACACTGACACAAGAGCTGATTAAATTCTGGGCACAAAAGCTGATCCCATCCCAAGAGAAGCAGAGTTTATCTTTTCCACCTTTTTTTTAATTTTCTCCACTTATTTCCAAGGGTGTTTCAAAGCTAGACAGTGGACGACGCGCCATTGGCTCCAAATGACAAGCAAATCTATTTTTATTGTCTCCCCCTTTCCTCCTACCCCTCAAGGTCTCCTCTCGCCTTCTGATACACTTTACCACTTCGCCTCCACCCTCAGCGGATAATCTGAATATGGCCGTCTTATCCTATCGCCATAAGGACTAGGTTGCCTTACGGCGACCTTGACAGCCATCCGGGTGGGAGGCCAGAGCGGAGGCGGTCGGCTGTGCGGGAAGAATATTCAGATGGCCGTGAGGAGGCGCCACCGAAGGGGCGGCCACCGCAGAACTCCACTCAGCTAGGAGCTCTCTGAAAGATTGACAGGCAGTCCACCAATTATCTTTGCCTTAGAGACCCGCGCCGTCTCGCGAGATTAGAGTGCTTATGCAGAGGGGTAGTGAAAGGCGCCCCTCTGAATGGGGGATGGGAATGTCTATGGCGCAATCATTGCGCGAGATTGGGCTACGGTCGCTGGGGGCCTTATTTAGATCTCGCGATACTTTGGCCGCTCCGATTCGGAGCGTGGGGTAGCTTCTCGCGAGAGCCCGTGCTGAGGGCTCCGTGAGGCCCCGTGTGTTTGTGTGTGTATGTGTGCTGGTGAATGTGAGTACAGGGAAGCAGCGGCCGCCATTTCAGGGAGCTTGCCGACGCTGTCGCAGGGGTGGATCCTGAGCTGCCGAAGCCGCCGTCCTGCTCTTCCGCGTGGGCTTCTCTAATTCCATTGTTTTTTTTAGATTCGCTTGGGCCTAGCCGTCCTCGGAGCCCGATATTCGGGCTGGGCAGTCCCGCGGCCTGGGCCTAGGGGCTTAACAGTAGCAACAGCAGCAGCGGCGGCGGCAGCAGCAGCAGCAGCAGTCTCTTCACGAGCACGAGCTCCACAGGCCCCCGAAAGCCGGCACAGGTACTGGGACGTCGCGGACCCGCGTATTATACCAGCTTTCTCTAGGTTTCACTCCTTTTTGGACCGAGGGGCGCTCTTGGAGGTCTTTAGTGACCGGAGTGGGGGGAGGTTCTCGAGAAATCGGCCCTGTTTCAGCGACCACGCCCTTATTTTTCTGTCGGGTAGAGTCTGGATTCTTGTGGCAAAGACCCTTGAGAGGTCGCGATAGGATGGTGACCTGGCTCCTTCGAGGCCTGGGCAGGCCGCGACCTCCTAACATGGCGCCAGTCGAACGCTGCCTTGGCTCACAACCCCTCCTAATGGAGGGAGTTTCCCTTTGCCCCTAAAATGGCAGCGCGATTTTTGCGCGGAAAGAGGCGCTCTCGCTCGGGTCTCGCAGTTTGTTTTTGGAGTTGATAGCAGGGTTTTAAACATGGGACATTGAAGTCTCCATTTTCGTGTGTTTGGTGTAAGAGGTGTTTCGGATTCACTTACAGAAGCAAACCTTGTTAAAATTCGTGTCACTTTACTCATTCATTGTAGGGCTTTTGGAGGTTTTTCTCGTTTTAGAGGATGTTGGCTGAGAAAAAAATACAGTCGATTTGAAAAACGTTTACCAGGCCGGGCGCGGTGGCTCACGCCTGTAATCCCAGCACTTGGGAGGCCGAGGCAGGCGGATCACTTGAGGTCAGGAGTTCGAGACCAGCCTCCTCAACATAGTGAAACCCCGTCTCTATTAATAATACAAAAATTAATTGGGCGTGGTGACAGGCGCCTGTGATCCCAGCTATTTGGGAGGTGAGGCAGGAGAATCTCTTGAACCCGGGAGGCGGAGCTTGCAGTGAGCCCAGATCGCGCCACTGCACTTCAGCCTTGGCAGCTAGAGAAAGACTCCGTTTCCAAAAAAAAGAAAAATGTTTACTCATGGAATCGTGTTCTTTTTCTAGGCGTTTGGAGAAAATGTTAGGCAATATAGGCAACAAGAGTGAAATTATGTCTCAAATAAATGTTTACTGAAGAAATTGTCTTGTTCTTTTCCTAGGCGTTTAGAGAAAATGGCAGACGATATTGATATTGAAGCAATGCTTGAGGCTCCTTACAAGAAGGTGAGAAAAAACATGTCGGTGAGGTTTATATATTTCTTAATTTAGCATTATTCACGAAACTACTGCTGAAATGTAAACTAACCTCCCCGGAGCCCTCTTGATTTATCTTATCAGAGATGCATTGCGTGTAACTTACAAAAGTAAATATATGCTATTGATGTAATAATATTGTGCAGTAGTTTCACTTCAGCGTGATGAATAAATGCCCATCTATCTCTCTTTGTAGACTTGCCTAACGATATCTCACCTCTACTCCCATGAATTCACCTTTGATTCCAGTGTGAACTGTCAATCATAAGGTAGTAATTGAGTGACTTATCGCTGTACCGTGGTCCCCTAGGTAAAATGACTCAACTAAGAATTACCAGCTCCAGTTTGGTATAGCAAAAAGGTGAATGTAGTGGTTTGGGAAAAAGCAGGGGTCCAAGAATAACAAAGCATAACCAGTCTGTGGCAAGTTAAATCTTCTAATAAGTCTTCTAAGAAGAAATGGGTGAGATTTAAAAATTTATATGTATCTATGTAAGACTGGTGATAGTAAATCTTAAAACAGGCCAGTGGCAATCTGCTGCTCAGTTAATAATTACTAAAATTCTTGGATCCCTGAGTAGAAATTAAACAAAAAAAATACAAGAGGCAGTATTACAGCTTAGAGTCACTTGATGACTGTTTTACTGTTCTCCATATTGTTTTATTTTTAATTAGGCCCTGCCATAGTATTTCACACTAAAAACAAAGGAATTATTTTGGCTAATATAGTCTTTGACTCATTTCGGTATCGCAGTAAAAGTAAACTGTCTATTCATTGTTTCACCAGTTGGTGGTGAAAATAGCAGTATGCATGCATTATCACTGGTGTCACAAACTGTAAGCTTTCTAAGTTAGCACTTTACTCCTATAGCTGATGTAATCAAACTTTAAAATAATAAACATTTCGCTAAACCTTTTAAAAATAATACATTTGTTTTGGATTGTATAGCACGACCATGTGGTACCAATTTGGATGAATTCTTGATAGCTTTAAATAGTGTATGTAATTTTGTAATGCTTAGACTCTTGAAGAGCTTTCTGTTTTAATGTTAAGATTCTTGTCTTAGTTTTTTAACATGGATGTAATTCCATGTAAACAGGTATGGAAGTAGGAAATGTTTAGGCTGGACTGGTGGATTATTAATTGACTTTCTTGGGTTCTTGGGAGTCAACATTACTAAAGCAGTGTGAATCCCTGTTTGCTTCAGGGCGAGATGTGTGACAGAGGTGGCATCAAGCTCTTACAGTCCCAACCCTCCAACGGAAATGGGCGAAGATCTCAGGAATGGCATCGGTCACAGGAAATCGATAGTGGCTGGCTGCTAGCATGGCCACTTGGGGCTTAGGCAGAAATAGAGCCATGGTACTGACCAAAGGGACCATAGCACATGGAATAAAGCTCAAAACAGGACTTCATGTTTTATGGAAATTATATTTAACCACTTCAACGTTGTAAATCTGGATAACTTTAAACTATATAAGAAAGTAAAATTTAACATGTTAATACGGAAAGATTTTTTTATTTTTGTATCTTGACGACTTAAATGTAAGCAACAAAGTGGTTAAACACATACCTATCTAAATTTTTTTATAGCCTTCCATGTTAAACTATAAATAAATAATTAGTTTTAAAATTGTTTTGTATTTTCTTATTCCTGTTCCCTTTACCCTTTGACAACTTGAAATGTTACCACTTCGTCCTCATGATGTTCTTCTATCAACCCTGCTTAGGATGAGAACAAGTTGAGCAGTGCCAACGGCCATGAAGAACGTAGCAAAAAGTAAGTTTTAAGAACGGGACTGGGGGAGGGTGGTGAACTTTTTTGTGATTTTAGACCATAAGTTTTGTTTCTGTGGCTAAAGTTTACAAAATTCCCTTCTGAAGTTTTTCTTTGCCTCATTTAGAAAATTGGTTCTTTGCCTTTTGGGACAAACTTTTGGAGGAACGGTGGATTTTTTGCTTAGATTTCAGAATATAGTTTTAGATACCTTCCCCTCCAAGTCCATCATGACAACCTGGTGACAAGTTCTATGTTAGAGGTTGTCCTGTTTTAATTTGTTAACTTTGGTTTAATATTTGGTGATCCTTGTTTCCTATGACCCATGTTAGAGAAAGAAAAAAAAAATTGGTGATCTTACTGATAAAACATATCCATTGATCTTAAAAGGGAGAAAGAGTTAAGTTAGATAATAACTAGGCCATGGAAAATATTGTTTGCCTTAAATTGCTGAAGGAGTCAAAGCTGTGAATTAATTTTGCTCCTTGCTGCTCAAAGGCCCTTTTGGAGGAGATGAGACAGAAAGAAGACTTAAGTACTTAGGGTGGCTTTCATTATCTTAGGCCTTTTAAACTCTAGACTTAACAGGGTGGCGGTTTTGGAAATTATTAATATATCTGTACACTTTATTTGGGTAAGATGAGTAACACTAGGAACTCTTACTACAGACTGGTAGAGAATACCGTACAAAAAGTCTTTAAATAACAGTTATGATGAGATCCACTTTTTTTATTTTTCAGACAGAGTCTCTGTGACCAGGCTGGAGGGCAGTGGCGTGATCTCAGCTCACTGCAAACTCCTCCTCCCAGGTTCAAGTGATTCTAGTGCCTCAGCCTCCCGAGTAGATGGGATTCCAGGGATGTGCCATGTCACCCAGCTAATTTTTGTGTTTTTAGTAGAGACAGGGTTTCACCGTGTTGCCCAGGATGGTCTTGATCTGACCTTGTGATCTCTGTGCCTTAGCCTCCCAAAGTGCTGGGGTAACAGGCATGAGCCATGGGCCAGGCCTTTTTTTCTTCTTTTGAGATGGAGTCTTGCTCTGTTGCCTAGACAAGTGCAGTGGTGGGATCTGGGCTCACTGCAACCTCCACCTCCTGACTTCAAACGATTCTTTTTTTTTTTTTTAAAGACTGAGTCTCGCTCTGTTTCTTACACTGGAGTTGCGCAGCTCACCACAACCTCCGCCCCACTCCCATCGCCCTTCAAGTGATTCTCCTGCCTCAGCCTCCCTAGTGGCTGGGACTATAGATGCACACCACCATGCTTCCCTCAATTTTGTATTTTTAGTAGAGACAGGGTTTCATTTTGTTGGCCAGGCTGGTCTTGAACTTCTGACCACCTGATCTGCCCACCTCAGTGTCCCCAAGTGCTGGGATTACACAGGTGAGCCACTGAGCCCAGCCGAGATCCACTTTATAAGGTTGGAGTATATTCATTTTTGAAGAGCTCTACGGTTAGCGATTCTTTTTTTGAGACGGAGTTTCGCTCTTGTTACCCAGGCTGGAGTGCAATGGCGCGATCTCGGCTCACCGCAACCTCCGCTTCCTGGGTTCAGGCAATTCTCCTGCCTCAGCCTCCTGAGTAGCTGGGATTATAGGCACGCACCACCATGCCCAGCTAATTTTTTGTATTTTTAGTAGAGACAGGGTTTCACCATGTTGACCCGGTTGGTCTTGATCTCTCAACCTCGTGATCCACCCGCCTCGGCCTCCCAAAGTGCTGGGATTACAGGTTTGAGCCACCGCGCCCGGCCGTGATTCTTAATATATGGTCATGTTGTAAACATTAAATTGTTTCATTAGGCTGTGTTTATGGTGCCATATTAAAACTTTTTGTCGGCCAGGCTGTGGTGACTCATGCCTGAATAGTCTCAGCACGTTGGGAGACCAAGGCAGGCAGATCACTTGAGGCCAGGAGTTCTGGGCCAGCCTGGCCAACATTGGTGAAACCCTGTCTCCTAAAAATACAAAAATTATCTGGGTGTGGTGGTACGTGCCTGCAGTCCCAGCTACTCAGGATGCTTAAGTAGGAGAATTACTTGAACCCCAGAGACGGAGGTTGCAGTGAGCCAAGATTGCACCACTGCACTCCTGCCTGCATCACAGAGTGAGACTCCATGTGCCCCCTCCCCACCCCCGGAGACGGAGTTTTGCTCTTGTCACCCAGGCTGGAGTGCAGTGATGTGATCTTAGCTCACTGCAACCTCCGCCTCCCAGGTTCAAGCAGTTCTGCCTTATTAGCCTCCTGAATAGCTAGGATTACAGGCACTCTTTTCTTTCTTTCTTTCTTTTTTTTTTTTTTTTTAAGATGGAATTTTGTTCTTGTTGCCCAGGCTGGAGTGCAATCGTGCAATCTCTGGTCATCAAAACCTCTGCCTCCTGGGTTCAAGTGATTCTGCTGCCTCAGCTTCATGAGTATCTGGGATTACAGGCATGTACCACCATGCCCGGCTAGCTTTGTATTTTTAGTAGAGATGTTGTTTTATCTTGCTGTGTAGGGTGGTCTCAAACTCCTGACCTCAAGTGATCCACCTGCCTCAGCCTCCCAAAGTGCTGGGATTACAGGCATGAGCCACTGTGGCCAAGAATCCATCTTTTTTTTTTTTTTTTTTTTTTTTGAGACGGAGTTTCGCTCTTGTTACCCAGGCTGGAGTGCAATGGCGCGATCTTGGCTCACCGCAACCTCCGCCTCCTGGGCTCAGGCAATTCTCCTGCCTCAGCCTCCTGAGTAGCTGGGATTACAGGCACGCGCCACCACGCCCAGCTAGTTTTTTTGTATTTTTAGTAGAGACGGGGTTTCACCATGTTGACCAGGATGGTCTCGATCTCTCGACCTCGTGATCCACCCGCCTCGGCCTCCCAAAGTGCTGGGATTACAGGCTTGAGCCACCGCGCCCGGCAAGAATCCATCTTAAAAAAAAATCTGGGCTGGGCGGGGTGGCTTACGCCTCTGATCTTTGGGAGGCTGAGTTGGTCCGGTTACAAGGTCAAGACAAGCCTGGCCAACATGGTGAAACCCTGTATCTACTAAAAATACAAAAGTTAGCTGGGTGTAGTGGCACATGCCTGTAGTCCCAGCTACTGGGGAGGCAGAGGCAGGAGAATTCCTTAAACCTGGGAGGTAGAGGTTGCAATGAGCTGAGATCTCGATAATGTACTCCAGCCTGGTGACAGAGTGAGACTTTGTCTTAGACAAATCTGTCATACTTAATGACCTTATAATAATGAAAAATGAGAGAAAAATAGCCACTTACTTGATTTCTTTTTGGCTTTTCCTAAGAGCCCTAAATGCTTTATATTAAGGACCTCAGTTATTGTCACTACAACTATGGTAGGAAGGTGGATAAAATTTCATAAAATAGATGAGAAAATTTTATATAGGATTATTAAAGGCTTGATAAGCCAATTTTCTTTTTGTACTCCCCCCAAAATGATGTAATAGATTTAAAATGATACAATTTTTAGAAAATGACCTTTTTTCTGGTGTAAGCTTGGATGGGAATCATTGATAGTTCCTCACCAATCAAAATAAGTTTTGGGGATCAGGTTGGGTTTAGTCTTGATGTCATCTGATGCAACCAACCAGTCATCACATGGTTTATGTCATCTGGTTTTAGACCTTCTGCCAAAGTAATGGTTTCCTAATGTTTCTCTTTTGCAATTTTCTAATCAAAAGAAAACCCAGGAAGGCTTATCCGTATAAAGTGACATAAATTGTCTAATCTAGGTGTTAGCCCTAGTGGTTAAGTAATGATTTCGCTTCAAGTGCCAGAAGGATAAGAACATAACTGTTGGGTACAGACCTTCATTGTTGTAACATTCTCTCATTTTACTCTTTGCCACTAAGGTCGTATCCAGTTTTTACTTGTTTTTATCCAAATTAAGGCTACAGGCTTTTATAAGGGAGTTGAGCATTAAGCTGTCCCATGTGTGATGTTCGGTGGCCTTTGACTAATGTAGAGTCCTATAGGACTAAATAGAAGAATGGACAATTTTCTTTAACCATATGATTGTTTAAGGGAAGACCCTTTCGAAACACTTTCTCTAGTAATCTTAAAATACTTGGTCAGACTTCTCCTCAATTATAGATGATGAAATAAATGACTCCCTTGTTCAATCAGGACTCTTGATTTTTGTAAAGGAACTTTATCTTTGAAATTCATTTTAATGTACCTCGAAGAAAATTTATGTATTTAGGAATATATAGAGAACATATAAAACATTCTGCCTTTGCTTTTAACCTTTAGTACTAAATTAAATTTCCTAACCAAAGAAAAGTACCATGTTACATTTTTCATTCTAAAACTTCATTGTCTTAAAAGCCATATTGAGCTATAAGCTTGTTAGGTAGTAGAAAAATGCATATTCTGAGAAACTGAGTTGACTGACTAAATTTGTTTTTTAGTTGTATACTTCTGATTCTCAGCATACATTTCATTGTATCCTAGAATAAAGCAACAAAGTTTTTTGTGACACGAATTGGTTGTCAGCCTACTTCCTGAAGAGCTCAAAGTATGCAGCCTAAGTGCCTGAGCTTGTGCTCATGGGAATATTATTTGTTAAAGTAACCAGTTTTGCAAAGTCTAAATCAGTGTCCATTCCGTTAAGCTCTTTAGAAAATTACTCGATAAAAGATAACATTAAAGTGACACAGTTGAAATATATTGGCTACTGTGGTGTGGATTATCTATAAATTTTGGAATAAATGACTTTTCTATTTTTCTTCTTATTTTCCAGAATACTTTGCATTTAAATTTTAGATCTTCTTACATGGAAGAGGTCAAATCCAGTTATAGCAAAACACCTTTACAGCAGAGGCCATATAACCAAAAAGTCCAAAGGCCCAGCCCAGTGGACCATTTACTTCAATGATGTTCAGTACAAAATTTCACTGCCATTAAAGACTTTGGAAAGTCCTTTTTAAGTTGTAACAGGATTTGACTATTAGTGTGGATTTTGAAAACCCTTCTTTAGTTAATGTTATAAATGCTCTTTGAAGCTGGAAATACACTGGTTTCTTGCACCCTTATGTTTTTCTCTGGGCTTTTATGCGAAATATTGTATTTTCTGAATGTCTTAGTATGTTGCTGTCTTTTTACCTGTCTGGGGTTGCCTTCAGATGTGAATGGGGACTTGTTTACAAAAAGTCCTAGAAGACCATAAACTAAAATTAGCTCTCCAATTTTCAAGTATTTTCTTTTGGCAGAATAAGTTTTGGGTCCTGTGAGAGGTAAATAGGCTGGTTGCCTCTCTTGCGGTAGCCCATCTATGAGCAGAACAAAAACTTTGTCTGTTTTTGAGGGGTTTGGACTTTTTACCTTGTCCCCTAATTTATTATATTCAGGACTTCAGGTTTTAGAAATCTTACAGAATTCTTTAGTTAGAATAGTGTCACAGAGATAGTGTTACGTTTTTTAGGCAACAGAATTGGAGTGTTACCTGTTGCCCATCTGGGCGTTCCTTTGATGAGTTCTATATAAATAATGAGCCTAGCCTAATTTTCTGTCATGTGCTACTTAGCATATATACATTTCTGACAGTCAGGTGGATTATCTTGAAATTTTAGACAAAGTTTCTGCCTCCTTGGAAAGCTCTACATCTCCTTGTGATTGGAGTGTGGGTTTCAAGATTCCAGAAGGTGGGTGTCTTCATTTTCTATTTTCAATGCACTCTAAGATGACCTGCTTACAGGTTCTCTGAGGCAGACCTCAGTTGCTCTTGTGCTATGTAACTTTGCTTCGATAAGGAATAAACAATCACATATCAGATAATGATAAAGAATTGTCAAAGTGTTTAATTTTTAAGCCACTACAGATTGATGTTTTAGTGGAATAAGTTGATTTTGAAATGTCTTTCAATTGATATTGAAATATCTGAAGGCACCTCTAAAATTTGGGTGATGATACAGAAGTATAGATTATGATTTAATTATGAATGGGTGGTAGACTGAAGAATACAGAAGTGAACAGAAAGATACAAGGTTTTTGGTTTTCAGTTTGAGATTTTAAGAAGATCTGTGAAGGTTAAGATGATCATTGCTTTTGATTGCATACCCACAGGCTTCTATAAACTGGCTTAAAAATGGCATACTCCAGTTTCTGGTGTATTCATTGTAATTTTAGGAAGTATTTGAAATGGTCACATTAAAGTCTGGGAATGTCAAAAGTTCCATTAGTTCTTTTGTTTTTGATTCAGAGTGGCACTTTGTCTCCCAGGCTGGAGTGCAGTGGCTCCATCTCTGCTCACTGCATCCTCTGCCTCCCAGGTTCAAGTGATTCTCCTGCCTCCTGAGTAGCTGGGACTAAAGGCATGTGCCACCATGTCCAGCTACTTTTTTGTACTTTTAGTAGAGACAGGGCTTCACCATGTTGACCAGGCTGGTCTTGAACTCCTGACCTCAGGTGATCCACCCGACTAAACTTGGCAGAGTGCTGAGGTTATAGGTATGAGCCACTGCACCCAGCCTTTTTTTTTTTTTTTTTTTTTTGAGGTGGAGTTTTGCTCTTGTTGCCCAGGCTGGAGCGCAGTGGTGTGGTTTCAGCTCTCTGCAGCCTCCACTTCTGCATTCAAGCGATTTTTCTGCCTCAGCCTCCCAAGTAGCTGGGATGACTGGCACATACCACCAGACCCAGCTGATTTTTGTATTTTTGGTAGAGGTGGGGTTTCACCATGTTGGCTGGGCTGGTCTTGAACTCCTCTCAAGTGATCTGCTCACCTCGGCCTCCCAGAATGCTGGATTACAGGCATGAGCCACTGTGCCCGGGCTCCATTGGTTCTTAGTGTCCTTTATCATTGCAATTTTGCCCATGAAAACCAAAATGTTGATGTCTGGATGACCCTTTGAAAGTATAAAATAATTCCTTTTGTAAATTGGTGCAAAATTGACTTAATAGTAAATTACTGTATTTGATGCAAATTTTTAAAAATGAACCAGTACTAGTACTTAAATGTTAACTACTCTGTTGTAAATTTGTTTTATTAATACCTTCTGGATTACGGTAATGCTTTTGTTTGCCTGTTCTATGACAGACCAAAGGTTTGCATTTTGATTTGTACTTGCCTACAAATCCCTTTCCTTTTTAAAGCTATAGCTAAATCTCAGGAGATCATTGCAATTTCTGCTCTTAGAGGATGGTGTCTTTCAAATAATATCGTCTGCTGATTTTCAGTAATGTTAATATAAGGCAAAGGTGGGATATTGATTATCATACCTGGAATTTTTTTTTTTTTTTTTTTTTTTTTTTTGGGAGACAAGAGTCTTGCTGTGTTGCTCAGGCTGGAGTGCAGTGGTGCAATCTTGTCTCACCGCAACCTCCACCTTCTGGGTTCAAGCAGTTATCCTGCCTCAGCGTCCTGAGTAGCTGGAACTACAGGAACACGCCACCACGCCTGACTAGTTTCTGGGTTTTTATTAGAGACAGGCTTAATAACTTAGTTCTTATGTTGGCCAGGCTGGTCTTGAACTCCTGACCTCTTGATCCACCCACCTCAACCTCCCAAAGTGTTCGGTTTACAGGAGTTTTTTAAAGTGTGATTATGTACCATCATATCATAGTAAAACTAGCCAAATAAATTTATGAAAGGATACAGAAAAGATTCTGGCCATAAAAGGTACTATGTTATGGTGAGTTCTTAAACTGGCGTGATAATGGTGAATTTTTTTCTTCTCAGGAGGAAAAAAAGCAAGAGCAGAAGTCGTAGTCATGAACGAAAGAGAAGCAAAAGTAAGGAACGGAAGCGAAGTAGAGATAGAGAAAGGAAAAAGAGCAAAAGCCGGGAAAGGAAGCGAAGTAGAAGCAAAGAAAGACGACGGAGCCGCTCAAGAAGTCGAGATCGGAGATTTAGAGGCCGCTACAGAAGTCCTTAGTATGTAATTATAGTTACCATTTTGGTTTGAGGGTTATTATCTGGGTATGCAGTTTAACTTGAGCGGTTTGAAATTGTGAATTTTTTTTAATGATTGGTTAAACAGTATTGAATTAAGAATATTGGCGTTGAATGCTTCTAAATTGGAAATAC
Organism: Saimiri boliviensis; assembly: GCF_048565385.1. NCBI lineage: Eukaryota > Metazoa > Chordata > Mammalia > Primates > Cebidae > Saimiri > Saimiri boliviensis. Next base: position 99,888,677 of record NC_133457.1, on the reverse strand, counting down.
AGTGCATAGACAAATATGTAAAAATTTGCTTTTACTAGGCATACAGATTATTTTCTGTTAAACTGTTTTAAAATTGTATGCCAATCAATGGAAACTACATTAAAGCACTAGAGTGCTTGAAAAAGATGACATTGTAGTGCCCAAGTACCTGAGAAACTTAACAGTGTCCGAGCTGTTACAGTATTTGCTAAGTATATATTTACTTAAAATTGTAACGTTCTGATGAATACTAAGTTACACATTAGTAATTAGTAAACAGTAAGTAAAATGTCTTGTAACTGTGGCTGTCATCAGCTGAAAAGACAGGCCAGTTGTGAATTTGTTGTGTGTGGGTCTTTGTCAAGATCCTTTTTTTGGGCTCATCTGTATTTAAGATTTGTTAATAATAGTAAAAGGTATTCTAAACTAAAATTGTTTTGAAGATTAAATCACCAGAAATTTGAATGTAGGTATTTAAAAGTGGCAAACAGATTCATTATGGTTAGTAAATAAGTATATTACAAAACCACTTACAGCTCTGAGGATTGACTCTAGCAGTCCTTAATGCTTTATGAGGTTAATTCCTCTTAATAAACACACTGCTGTAAACTTTGGAATGTATTAAAAATAACCCTTCTAACTTTAAGAGTTGAATGGTTATGGATGGAATTCAAAGGCCTAAATCACTTGGCGAGTTACTTAACCCACTAAGCTAAGCATTTGTTTTCTAACGTTTTGAGATAACAAGTTGCAGATAAGTTATTAGTAAGTAATGAATGAGAAGAAAATGTAAAGTTCTCAGAGGACTTAATGGATTCGTGAAATGTTTTGGCATTACATGAATTTGGATTCTAGCTCTTTGATTTTTAAAATAAAACTGAACTTCACTTTTTATGGGTTCCCTTATTCTGCTTATTTCATTAACTTTTGATAGCTGAACACAGGACTGCAATGCTGTTCTAATTCTGAATGCTATACAGCAGTAGGAGATCCTCAGTTTTTGTTCCATTTATTCCATTCATTGCATTCTTAAAATGGGATTATGTTAAATCTTTTTACCAGGATGAACTAAATGTAGGGAAGGAAATTAGCTTAATTCTTTTGAGAGATGGATACTTTCTGATTGGTGGATCCTGGTCTAACTTTATTTAAAAATAACTTAGTTCTTATGTTGAGTTTGAGGTTATAACTGAGAATATTTTTTAATTGAAGGGGAAGAAAATAGCTTATAACTAATTACTTGAGAACTTTATCCAGTAAATGATTTTCAGTCATCACCGTTAGTCTGAACTGCAAAGGACCAATTTAATAAAGTGGTTTATTTGGAACTACTTGTATGTTGTAGGTAGGCGTAGTGTCCATGAAAATTAGATCAAGTGTGGGACAGGCCACAATGTCTTTATTTCGCTGTTCTTCTCGAATAAGATAGCAGGATGAGCACTAAGGGACAACTGGCTAGTCCCTTTAAGTTAGCCTGGTCTTAATATTAAGTCACAAAAACTGTTACTACATAATAATTACCTTTGTGATCTTTTTGAAAACACTCCATTAGTCATGATAAATCCTCAAAAAGTTTTATACAGAATTGGTAAATTAACATCTTCATGATGGAATATTTTGAAACAACTGAAGTATAGCGTATTAAATGGTGTCATGCTGTCTAAGAGTTACTGTTGAATGGGGAAATACCTAAGTTGCATGACTAAAAAATTGTCTTTAGTTTTTAAAATAAGTCTTTCAAAAAGAAGATATGTATGAGTATTGTATTTGTACATGCACACACATACATTCCCAAAAGAGGTTCTGCAAAGATACACACCAAATTGTTAATCATAGTTACTTGTGGTGTGAGGAAGTTCAGAGGGATTTATTTTTTTATAGGTGTGTGTTTTTTTTAATTCTCAAAACTGTATTTATATAGATGTAGCTTAAAAAAATAATCTATAGACTGAAAATGGGTGTGCGCAGTTTCAGAATCTGAAAATTTTGAGGCCGTAACCTTTGGTCTTGGCACCTCTCAGTGGTCCAGGATGGATAAATTCAAGGGCAGCTTGCCTGGGATAAAGTTAAGAGACATCTAAGTATTTTTGTTTCCTCTTCATAACTGAGGTGGAAAAGCAGCAACCTAAACAATGTTAGTCTTGCTGAAGAGCGCATGAATGCGATCTTAGCAAGACCCTAAACCTGTAACTAGTGTAATTTTGTGTTTCCTTTTTAGCTCCGGACCAAAATTTAACAGTGCCATCCGAGGAAAGATTGGGTTGCCTCATAGCATCAAATTAAGGTTTTTAAACATACTTCTGAATTGTTTAAATTGTTTTTCAAGGAACTGACATGCTGTACTTGTTTGGATAACTTCTGAAACTTTTTAACTTTGCAGCAGACGACGTTCCCGAAGCAAAAGTCCATTCAGAAAAGACAAGAGCCCTGTGAGGTAGTTTTCTTCTTTAAAGCCTTTAGCTCTTAATGAAGCTTTGCAGCTTACGGTACTGTTAAATTTAATGATATTTAGTAATTAAGACCATATTAAATTTTGCTTTTGCTTCCTTTTTCAGTTCTAGTACTTTAATTAATCAAGTGAATTTCTACTGATTTTTCAGTAGCTTTCACTTTAATTTCATGTAATTAAAAGGAAGCAAACGTTATTTATTTATTTTGAGACGTAATCTGAGTCACGTAGGCTGGAGTGCAGTAGTACTATCTTGGGTCACTGCAACCCCTGCCCCCTGGGTTCAAGCAATTCTCATGTCTCAGCCTCCCAAGTAGTTGGGAATACAGGCATACACCACCATGCCCTGCTACTTTTGTATTTTAGCATTGACGGGGTTTCACCCTGTTGGACAGGCTGGTGTCAAACTCCTGGCTTCAGATGATCCATTCGCCTTGGCCTCCCAAAATGTTAGCATTACAGGTGTGATCCATCATACCCAGCCACAAAAGTTATTTTAATGTGATCTTATTTACCTGTTTTACTTAAAATAAATTTTTCTTGCTCCCCCCACCCCCACCTTTTTTTTTTTTTTTTTTTTGAGATGAAGAGACACAGTCTCGGTCTTGTTCCCTGGCTGGAGTGCAGTGGGGCAATCTCTGTCACTGCAACCTCTGCCTCCTGGGTTCAAGTGATTCTCCTGCATCGGCCTCCTGAGTAGCTGGGATTACAGGAACCTGCCACCACACCCAGCTAATTTTTGTATTTTTAGTAGTGATGGGGTTTCACCATGTTGGGCAGGCTGGTCTCAAACTCCTGACTGTGATGATCCGCCCACCTCTGCCTCCCAAAGTGCTAGGATTGCTGTCGTGAGCCACTGTACCCAGCTGCATTTCTTATTTTTAATGGACATACAATGATTGTGTATATTTATGGGATGAAGTGATGTTTTGATATATCTATACAGCGTGTAATGATCAAATCTGGGCAATTAGCATATTCATGTCAGACATTTCTTTGTGTTGGCAAGATAGCAGTTATAGAAAACTTTAGACTTTTGGGATAAATAATGAGTTATTTGAAGTAGCCTAATGTAGAAAAGTAGGTTTTGCCATTTGGCTCTCTTACCTGAGGAAAAGTATTTCACCTCAAAAATCTTGGTGATTTGAATTGATACTCCTAGGTTCTTGAATGTTTCCATGAATTATTTTATGCTTAAAAATAAGAATTGTATCTGTTCAGTCTACTGTTTTGGTTCAAAGAATATTGTGTTAGTTGGTAGCATCGTGGATTTTTGTTTGTTTTTTGAGACAGAGTCTCGCTGTATTGCCCAGGCTGGAGTGCAGTGGTGCAGTCTCAGCTCACTGCAAACCCTGCCTCTCTACCTCTGAAGTTCAAGCAATTCTACTGCCTCAATCCCGAGTAGCTGGGATTATAGGTGTCTGCCACCACAGCCCACCAATTTTTGTATTTTTAGTAGAGACTGGGTATTACCATGTTTGCTAGGCTGGTCTCAAACTCCTGACCTCATGATCCACCTGCCTCTCTTGGGTTTATAGGTGTGAGCCACCACTCCTGGGCTGTATTGTTTATTTTATTTTATTTTATTTATTTATTTTTTTGAGGCAGAGTCTCACTCTGTTGCCCAGGTTGGAGTACATTGGTGTGATCTCAGCTCACTGCAGCCTCTGTTTCCTAATTCTAAAGATTCTCCTGCCTCAGCCTCCTGAGTTGCTGGGACTACAGGTGTGTGCCAACACGCCTGGCTAATTTTTGTATTTTTAGTAGAGATGGGGTTTTGCCACGTTGGCCAGGCTGATCTGGACCTCCTGACCTCAGGAATCCACCAGCCTTGGCCTTCCAAAGTTGGGAGGATTACAGGCATGAGCCATTCTTTGCACCTGGCCAGGTGGTAGCATTGTTATACTCAGATTTTTCATTTCCTTTAAGAGCATTTTATAACTTTATTGTATGGTGTATTCAGCTATACTATAGAATTGTAGGATTTGGTAGGTAAGTCTTAATTATAATTTACAAGTTTGTTTTTTTTTTGAGACGGAGTCTTGCTCTGTTACCCAGGTTGTAGAGTGCAGTGTTGTGATGTCGGCTCACTGCAATCTCTGCCTCCTGGGTTCAAGTGATTCTCCTGCTTCAGCCTCCTGAGTAGCTGGGATTACAGGCCCCTGCCACCACACCCAGCTAATTTTTTTTTTTTTTAATTTTTTTATTTTTTTTTTGAGACTGAGTCTCACTCGCTAGGCTGGAGTGCAGTGTTGCAATCTTGCCTCACTGCAACCTCCACCTCCCAATTTCAAGTGATTCTTCTGCCTCAGCCTCCTGAGTAGCTGGGGTTACAGGCATGTGCCACCATGCCTGGCTAATTTTTTGTGTTTTTAGTAGAGAAGGGGTTTCAAAACCATGTTAGTTAGGCTGATGTTGAACCCCTGACATGGTGATCTGCCCACCTTGGCCTCCCAAGTGTTGGGATTACAGGTGTGAGCTGTGGGGCCCAGCAAAAAGCTTTGTTTTTCTTTGAGGCGGGATTTCACTTTGTCACCAAGGCTAGAGTGCCATGATGTAATTATGGTTCACTGTAGTTTCTTAACAGCCGGGCATAAGCAATGTCACCCAACTTGGCCTCCCTAGTAGCTGGGACTATAAGTTGTAGCCACCATACCCTGCTAATTTTTTGTTTGTTTGTTTGTTTGTAGAGACAAGGTTTTGTCATGTTGCCCAGCTTGGTCTGAAACTCCTGAGCCAAGCAGTCTGCCCACTACTCTTGGCCTTAAAAGCTTTTGTGCTAGGCAAGGTGGCTAATGCCTGTAATCCCAGCACTTTGGGAGGCCGAGTTAGGCAGGTCACAAGGTCAGGAGTTTAAGATCAGCCTGACCAACATGATGAAACCCCGTCTGTACTAAAAATACAAAAATGAAACAGGCATGGTGGCATGTTCCTGTAATTCTAGCTAGCTGGGAGGCTGAGGCAGGAGAATCGTTTGAACCTGGGAGGTGGAGGTTGTGGTGAGCTGAGACCATGCCACTGCACTACAGCTTCGTGACAGAGTGAGACTCTGTTTCAGAAAAAAAAAAAGGTTTTTTGACAAATCTTTTAGGTGGAGTGATATTGCAAGAGAAAGCATCCAAACACCCCCCACCACTTGTATATCCTGAGAGCGTCCAAAAAATGGAAAAGAGCATGTTTAGGCTTAACATCTTTAAGGATTGACTTAAAACATTAAACTAACTGGTATTTTGTAACAGATGGTGTTAATAGACAATCTAAATTTGTAAAATAGAATATTTGGAATCATTTGGGGTTTCACTTTGAGTTTGTCATTGTGATTATCAAACTTAATTCTCTATAAATTTATGGTTTTGTATTAAGGAAGCATTCGTTACATTGATTCTGTATCAGTTTGGCATTTGTGATTGGTCCAGGGGTATTTTTTTATGACTGTTATTAAACAGGCTTCTGCTTGAGCCTTTCTTTAGAAAAATTACCCTTTTTGAGATTGTGAGGATATTAGACTTCTGTGCTAATGCCATGTAAGATGTGATTATAAGAAACAGTAAACTTTATTCTTTAGAAGGAATTGAATTAAATTGAATAGTTTTATGGACATTTTTTGTCAATAGATCTTACTGAAAATAGGCTTGGGAATATGACAGACTAGTTTCACAGCTTACTCATTCTGTGAAAATGAATGTTTGACACTTGTTTTAGGTCAGGCGTGGTGGCTCACACTTGTTATCCCAGCATTTTGGGGTTCTAGGGCAAAAGGATTGCTCACTAGTTCAAGGCAACATAGCAAGACCTAATTTCTAAAGATGAAAATATTGGGGAGGAGTTGGGAAAGGAGTGAGGTGCTGCTCAGGTGACAGGTACACCAAAATCTCAGAATTCACTAAAGAACTCATGTATGTAACCAAAAAGTACCTGTACCTGAAAAAACTGTTGAAATATATGGTGAAATAAAAAATTATTTAAAAATAATCTGTTATAAAACTAATTTTAGACTTTTTCTCCCATTAGGGAACCTATTGATAATCTAACTCCTGAGGAAAGAGATGCAAGGACAGTCTTCTGTATGCAGCTGGCAGCAAGAATTCGACCAAGGGATTTGGAAGAGTTTTTCTCTACAGTAGGAAAGGTAATCTTAGCCTGTGTAGGGAGGTCAAATAGGTAGATATTGCAAGAGAAAATATCTAAACATCAAATCTTTTGATTTAGTAGCAGTATTTGTTTGTGGTAATGTTTCTGTTTTGCATCTTACAGTATTAGAGTTGATAAATGTTACTACAACATTTTTTTTTTTTTTTTTTTTTTTTTTTTTTTTTTTTGAGACGGAGTTTCGCTCTTGTTACCCAGGCTGGAGTGCAATGGCGCGATCTCGGCTCACCGCAACCTCCGCCTCCTGGGTTCAGGCAATTCTCCTGCCTCAGCCTCCTGAGTAGCTGAGATTACAGGCACGCGCCACCATGCCCAGCTAATTTTTTGTATTTTTAGTAGAGACGGGGTTTCACCATGTCGACCAGGATGGTCTTGAACTCTCCACCTCGTGATCCACCCGCCTCGGCCTCCCAAAGTGCTGGGATTACAGGCTTGAGCCACCGTGCCCGGCACTACAACATTTTTAAAAGATACGGATAGAATATAGGAATTGTCCTACAGATTTACTTTTTTTTTTTTTTTTTTTTTTTGAGATGGAGTTTCGCTCTTACTACCCAGGCTGGAATGCAATGGTGCGATCTCGGCTCACCGCAACCTCCGCCTCCTGGGTTCAGGCAATTCTCCTGCCTCAGCCTCCTGAGTAGCTGGGATTATAGGCACGTGCCACCATGCCCAGCTAATTTTTTGCACTTTTTAGTAGAGACGGGGTTTCACCATTTGGACCAGGATGGTCTCGATCTCTTGACCTCCTGATCCACCCGCCTCGGCCTCCCAAGGTGCTGGGATTACAGGCTTGAGCCACCGCTCCCGGCCTCAGATTTACTTTTATAAAGAAATTGATAATGACTTCATCCTTTGCTTCTTCAACATTAATGTCTCTTCTCGAAAGAATTCTATGTACATGGCTTACAATGGATGGTTTCACAAACAGAATTGTGTTTTCTTTCTAGGTTCGAGATGTGAGGATGATTTCTGACAGAAATTCAAGACGTTCCAAAGGAATTGCATATGTGGAGTTTGTTGATGTTAGCTCGGTGCCTCTAGCAATAGGATTAACTGGCCAACGAGTTTTAGGAGTGCCAATCATAGTACAGGCATCACAGGTAATTTTTTTCCTGGTTAAGAGATTGATTATTGATCGTCTTGAAAGCCTCCTGTTTCGTGATACCGTGCTTTCGTGTCCTGTGCCTCATCTACAGTAACTGCGACTCATTATCTCTTAGGAGTCAGATGTTCTCAAGGCCTTTTTTTTTTTTTTTTAACTTTGTCTTGCTTGCTTTGATAGTTTTCTCAGGACTGTCATCCTGTCTTTTCTCCTTGTGTTGCCCTTTTATTGTTTGTTTTTTTGGTTTTTGGTTTTTTTCAAAACAGAGTCTCACTCTGTCACCCAGACTGGAGTGCAATGGCCTGGTCTCAGCTCACTGCAACCGCCGTCTCCTGGGTTCAAGAAATTCTTCTGCCTCAACCCCCTGAGTACCTGGGATTACAGGAGACTGCCACCATGCTCGGCTACTTTTTTTTTTTTTGAGACGGAGTTTCGCTCGTTACCCAGGCTGGAGTGCAATGGTGCGATCTCGGCTCACCGCAACCTCCGCCTCCTGGGTTCAGGCAATTCTCCTGCCTCAGCCTCCTGAGTAGCTGGGATTACAGGCACGTGCCACCATGCCCAGCTATTTTTTTGTATTTTTAGTAGAGACGGGGTTTCACCATGTTGACCAGGATGGTCTCGATCTCTCGACCTCGTGATCCACCCGCCTCGGCCTCCCAAAGTGCTGGGATTACAGGCTTGAGCCACCGCGCCCGGCCTTTTTTTTTTTTTTTTTTTTAAGATAGAGTCTTGCTTTTATTTCCCAGGCTGGAGTGCAGTGGTGTGATCTCGGCTCACCGAATCCTCCATCACCTGATTTGAAGCAGTTCTCTGCCTATGCCTTCTTAGTAGCTGAAATTACAGGCGTGCACCACCACCCCCGGCTAATTTTTTGTATTTTTAGTAGAGATGGAGTTTCACCATTCTTAGCCAGGCTGGTCTTGAACCTTCTGACTTGTGATCCACCAGCCTCAGCCTCCCAAAATGCTGGGATTACAGCCCTAACCCACCATGCCTGGCCTACTTTTTGTATTTATAGTAGAGATGGGATTTCACCATATTGGCAAGGCTGCTCTTGAACTCCTGACCTCAGGAGATCCACCCTCCTTGGCCTTCCAAAGTGCTGTGATTACAGGTGTGAGCCACCGCACCTGGCTTTGTTTTTGAGATAACGGTCTCACTTAGAGATCAGAGTGCAGTGACATAATCACAGCTCACTGTAGCCTTGACCTACCGGGCTCAAACAGACTTTTCTCCTCAGTCTTCTGAGTAGCTAGGACTACAGGTACATGCCACCATTGCCAGGTAAGTTTTAAATTTTTTGAAGGAACAGGGTCTTGCCATGTTCAACCTGCTTTCAAACTTAACGTACTAAAGTGATGCTCTGGGCTGGGCGCTGTGGCTCATGCCTATAATCGCAGCACTTTGGGAAGCCGAGATAGGTGGATCGCCTGAGAGGTCAGGAGTTGAAGACCAGCTTAACCAACATGGTGGAACTCCATCTCTATTAAAAAAGTAAACAAATAAAGTGATCCTCTGGCCTGGGCCTCTTGAGGTGTTAGGATCACTTTAGCCATACTGCACTTTGACAGCATATAATAGTTCTTATGGATGTGGAGAGATTGTAATGTATCATTCTGTGGATTATATAGTATGACCCTATCATTAGAATTGATTTGTATTCATTTGTATTAGTAAACCAGTGACTGTTTGTTTTTTTTCTACCTCTGTGCCATGTAGAAGATCTCATCACACTGCTGGTAGGGCCTTGTTCTATCTTCTTCCCACAGGTGGGGGGTGGCGGGAAACATCAGAAACAAGTTACTGATTTTTGTCACTAATTAATGACTCGATTTTTTACTTTTTAAAAATGTTTTTAAAATTTTTTATTTAAAGACGGGGTTTCACCATGTTGGTCAGGCTGGTCTTTAACTCCCGCCCTCAGGTGATCTGCCCGCCTTGGCCTCCAAAGTGCTTGGATTACAGGCGTGAGCCACCATGCCCAGCCTTGAATTTTTTTAAATAACAAAGACAGTATTTAATATTTGGAGCAATATGAACTACAGTAGTCATATTGGTTGGTTTTCAAACTGCTTAAATACTTTATAACTCTTTTTTAATAATCTGGTTACTTCATCAAATTTAACTTCTTTTTAGACAGGCTCAGTTGCCCAAGCTGGAGGACAGTGACACATTTACAGCCTTAACTTCCTAGCTAGGCTCAAATGATCCTTCCAGCTCAGTCCCCAAAGTAGTTGGGAACACAGGCATCAACCACCATGTCTGGCTGATTTTTCATGATTTAGAGAGGAGCATCTAAATCATGTTTTGGCCTCTTAACGTGCTCATAGTAGAGACATGGGACCCGGTGGCCGATCAGACTTACTCTACATAATTCTGTGAAGTTCTTTATTCGCTTTGTAACCAAATGTGACTTGAAATACAAGTTTCACTGCTAGGTAAGCTGTATATAACCTTGGCCAAATTATTATCCTCTATTTTTTGTTTAAATACAGTCTCACTGTGTCACCCAGGTTGTAGTGCAGTTGTGTGATCTTGGCCCAGTACAACTTCTGTCTCCTTGGTTGAAGTGATTCTTGGCCTTCAGCTTCCGGAGTAGCTGGGATTAGAGGCATGCACCACCACACCCAGCTAATTTTTTGTATTTTTAGTAGACATGGGGTTTTGCTTTGGCCAGGCTGGTCTTGAACTCTTGGCCTGAAGTGATCTGCCCATGTTGGCCTGCCAAAGTGCTGGTAATACAGGCCTGAGCCACTACGCTGGCCCTATTGTCCTCACTTTTATCATTTTTAGAAGGTTCTGCTTTACATTAAGTGGTAATTATTGAGTGTAATATGATTGTAAACTGGGTAAGAAGATTTTCCTGTTAGAAGACAAACTTAGTAGCTGGGTGTGGATTGGCAGGACTAAGGGCTGAAAAGTAGCATATTAAATGAGGTACTTAATTCATGTAACAAACTATTTTAGGAGAAGTACTACCAAATGTACGCCAGTTTGTTATAAGAGAAGCCTGTGTTACAATGTAAATGGACAACTTTTGTTGATTATGGAGGGATGACAACTGAACCAACATGTTTGCTTTGTGATATAGTTTGGTTCTGGCATATGCCTCTTATCACAAATGACTATACATTTGGTTATACTAAACTCAAGAGTATGCTAATTTTTTTTTTTTTTTTTTTTTCCTTGAGATGGAGTTTTGCCCTTATTACCCAGGCTGGAGTGCAATGGCATGATCTCGGCCCACCGCAACCTCCACCTCCTGGATTCAGGCAATTCTCCTGCCTCAGCCTCCTGAGTAGCTGGGATTACAGGCACGCGCCGCAATGCCCAGCTGATTTTTTGCATTTTTAGTAGAGATGGGGTTTCACCATGTTGACCAGGATGGTCTCGATCTCTTACCTTGTGATCCACCCACCTCGGCCTCCCAAAGTGCTGGGATTACAGGTGTGAGTCACCACGCCCAGCCAAGAGTATGTTAATTTTAATGAATATTGATTGTGTCTATGTAGGCTGTGCTGTATCCCTGGCAATCTCTAGTGGCTGAGAAGGAATGTTGATCACTTAATATTAAAAGTTCAAGACCAGCCTGGGCAACATAGTGTGAGAGCCTGTCTCGAAAAAGTAAAACTCTAAATAAATAAAATTATTTTCAGGCCAAGCGCAGTGACTCAAGCCTGTAATCCCAGCACTTGGGGAGGCTGAGGCGGGTGGATCATGAGGTCAAGAGATCGAGACCATCCTCGTCAACATGGTGAAACCCCGTCTCTACTAAAAAAATATAAAAAATTAGCTGGGCATGGTGGTGCGTGCCTGTAATCCCAGCTACTCAGGAGGTTGAGGCAGGAGAATTGCCTGAACCCAGGAGGTGGAGATTTCGGTGAGCCGAGATCGCGCCATTGCACTCCAGCCTGGGTAACAAGGGCGAAACTCCGTCTCAAAAAAAAAAAAAATTTTTTTTCATTATAGTTTTATACACACACATTTAGCATTTTAATCATTTTTAAAGTATACAGTTCAGTGCTATTTATTAAATTTATAGTGATGGAATAATCTCCAGTAATCATCTCCAGGTATACTCATTGTCTCATATAGAAACTACTTTTGAAGCTATAACCCCCTAATCTCCTGCAGGCCCTTGATAAAGTGTAATCTAGTTTCTCTCTATGAATTTGCATATTCTAGATGCCTCATAAGTTGATCCATACAATGTTCCTTTTAGTGTCTGAGTTACTTAGGGTGATAATTTATCACTCTAAACTTTGAATCAGTTGTTATGCAAATCTGTGTGGCTTACCCCGGTGAAGCTCCTGTGTGTTAGCTTTGTGTGACGTGCATTTTGTCTTTTAGGCAGAAAAAAATAGAGCTGCAGCAATGGCAAACAATTTACAAAAGGGAAGTGCTGGACCTATGAGGCTTTATGTGGGTTCATTACACTTTAATATAACTGAAGATATGCTTCGTGGAATCTTTGAGCCTTTCGGAAGGGTAAGTCCAAGTTCTTCAATGAATCTTCAGTAGGTTGTTGATCTGAGTATAACTACATAATAATTTCTGTATTTTCTACTTTGTTATCTTTCTGGGAGGTTAATATTAAGAGGATAAGGGTTGCTTTTAGAAAAATTTACTATGACAACATAGATTAAAACGGATTAGAATAGGTCACTTAAAGAATATTGCTAATACTCATAATGCCATGTGAAATGCGTAGAGTATTAAAATTAATAATTTTAAAAAACTACTTTGGCTGGGTACTGTGGCTCATGCCTTTAATCCCAGGTATATTCATGCCACTTTACTCCACCTTGGGTAACAGTTTGATCCTGTCTGAAAAGAAAATTGTTACATCATAGGAAGACTATTATTGTCCAGTAGAATTTCTTTTTAAAAGTCTGTTTTTATTTAATTTATTTATTTATTTATTTATTTATTTATTTATTTGAGACGGAGTTTCACTCTTGTTACCCAGGCTGGAGTGCAGTGGCGCGATCTCGGCTCACCGCAACCTCCGCCTCCTGAGTTCAAGTAATTCTCCTGCCTCAGCCTCCTGAGTAGCTGGGATTACAGGCACGTGCCACCATGCCCAGCTAATTTTTTGTATTTTTAGTAGAGACGGGAATTCACCATGTTGACCAGGATGGTCTCGATCTCTCGACCTTGTGATCCACCCGCCTCGGCCTCCCAAAGTGCTGGGATTACAGGCTTGAGCCACCGTGCCCGGCCCTATTTATTTATTTTTGAGACAGAGTTTCACTCTTGTTACCCAGGCTGGAGTGCAATGGCGCGATCTCGGCTCACCACAACCTCCGCCTCCTGGGTTCAGGCATTTCTCCTGCCTCAGCCTCCTGAGTAGCTGGGATTACAGGCACTTGCCACCATGCCCAGCTAATTTTTATGTATTTTTAGTAGAGATGGGGTTTCACCATGTTGACCAGGATGGTCTCGATCTCTCGAGCTCGTGATCCACCCGCCTCGGCCTCCCAAAGTGCTGGGATTACAGGCTTGAGCCACCGCACCCGGCAAAAGTTTGTTTTTAAAAGAACATTGAAGATCTTAAGATTCTGCTTTGTCTGTCAGGTGCAGTGGCTCACGCCTATAATCCCAGCGCTTTGGGACACTGAGGCTGGCAGATCACAATGTCAAGAGACTGAGACCATACTGGTCAATATTTGAAACCCTGTCTCTAATAAAAATACAAAAAATCAGCTGGGCATAGTGCCAGGTGTCTGTAAACCTGGCGGCTCTGGAGACTTTGATAGGAGAATTGTTTAAACCTGGGAGGTGGAGATCACAGTGAGCCGAGATCCTAACACTGTACTTCAGCCTGGGCAACAGCAAGACTATGTCTTCATTTAAAAAAAAAAAAAAAAAAAATTCTGCTCTGTCTCTCTGGTTATATGCTCAGTTCCAGGCCTTGGTAGCCTGATTAGGTTTGCCCTTTTTTCTGTTTGTTGAAATCTTTAGTGACTGCATTATGAATGCCCCTCTGGCAAGGCTATTCTGCCTAACAGTATGTGACCCATTTCTGATCCACTATGATACTTCACTTTCTCCAGTAATTTGACTTTATTTATTTTGAGACATTCTCATTCTATCTCCCAGGCTGGAGTACAATGGCACAATCTTGGCTGACTGCACACTCCCCCTCTTTGTTTCAAGTGATTCTCCTGCCTTAGCCTCCAAGTAGCTGGAATTATAGGAACCCACCCTCACACCTGGCTAATTTTCATGTTTTTTTAGTAGAGACAGGGCTTTACCATGTTGACCAGGTTGGTCTCAAACTCCTGACCTCAGGTGATCCTCCCTTCTTGGCGTATCAAAGTGTTGGGATTACAGGCGTGAGCTACTTCGCCCAGCCTCCGTTGACTTTTCTATAAGTAACAAGAATCTTTGGGTGTTTGAGGGTGGATGTGCATATAGCACATAATGATGTGCCATTATGTGCTATATCAAGAAACGAAGTTCAGAGCTGTAGGGGCCATATGAACTGTTAGATGGCAGAGTCAAAAAACAACTTGATCTCCTGCCTCCAAGGCTCCACAAGGCCTTCTGTCTGGCACTGTGGTATTGAGGTCACTGCATAGCATCTAGGCTTTTGTTCTAGAGGACTTGTCTGTGCTATCTACCTGAATCAAGAGTGTCCACCTAGTTTTGTATAAGGGAGAGAGAGTTTCTCACAGTCCTGTCACTGAGCAGTGAACCTTTTCCACTCAGTAATTTTAGCAAAAGGAATAAATGTAAAGAGAGCTAGATAGAACAAATACACATGAACTTCTAAAAATGCATTCACTAAAAAATAGAAAAAAATAAAAAATTTTAAAAAAATGTATTCACTGGCTAGGTGCGGTGGCTCACGCCTGTTACCCCAACGCTTTGGGAGGCTGTGGCAGGTGGATTGCTTGAGGTCAGGAGTTTGAGACCAGCCTGGCCAACATGATTAAACCTCTTTTATTCTAAAAATACAAAAATTAGCTGAGTGTAGTGGCAGGAGGCAGCTACTCAAAATGAATAATCATGTATATTTGAGAAATCTAGGTACCACATAAAAATGAACATCCGGAAACATTTGATATTTAAATTATTTTAATTACTCGAGTATGATTTGTCAAATTTTTAATTAAATTTGAGGTGGAGGCCGGGCGTGGTGGCTCAAGCCTGTAATCCCGGCACTTTGGGAGGCCGAGGCGGATGGATCACGAGGTCAAGAGATCGAGACCATCCTGGCATCCTGGTCAATATAGTGAAACCCCGTCTCTACTAAAAATACAAATAATTAGTTGGACATGGTGGCATGTGCCTGTAATCCCAGCTACTCAGGAGGCTGAGGCAGGAGAATTGCCTGAACCCAGGAGGTGGAGGTTGCGGTGAGCCGAGATCGCGCCATTGCACTCCAGCCTGGGTAGTAAGAGCGAAACTCCGTCTCAAAAGAAAAAAAAAATGATTAAATTTGAGGTGGAGTTTCTTTCTTGTTGCCTAGGCTGGAGCACAGTGGCGCAATGTCGGATCACTGTCACTTCCGCCTCCCAGGTTCAAGTGATTCTCCTGCCTTAGCCTCTTTTTTTTTTTTTTTTTTTTTTTTGAGACGGAGTCTTCTTGTTACCCTGGCTGGAGTGCAATGGCACGATCTCGGCTCACCGCAACCTCCGCCTCCTGGGTTCAGGCAATTCTCCTGCCTCAGCCTGCTGAGTAGCTGGGATTACAGGCACGCGCCACCATGCCCAGCTAATTTTTGTATTTTTAGTAGAGTAGAGACAGGGTTTCACCATGTTGACCAGGATCGTCTCGATCTCTTGACCTCGTGATCCACCCGCCTCGGCCTCCCAAAGTGCTGGGATTACACGCTTGAGCCACCGCGCCCTGCCTAATGTTTTCTATTTTTAATAGAGATGGGGTTTGTCCATGTTAACCAAGCTAGTGTCGAACTCCTGACCTCAGGTGATCCAGCCAGCTGCCTCAGTTTCCCAGCTTGTTGGGATTACAGGCGTGAGCCACACTGCTCTATCATCCAGGCTGGAGTTTAGTGGCACAATCTCGGCTCACTGTAATCTCCACCTCTCATGTTTAACCAATTCTGCAGCCTCTGCTTCCCAAGTAGCTGGGATTACAGGTACACACCACCACACCCAGCTCGTTTTTGCATTTTAGTAGAAACAGTTGTCACCAAGTTGCTTAGGCTAGTCTTGAACTCATGAGCTCAGGCAATCCACCAGCCTTGGACTCCCAAAGAGATAGGATTACAGGCATGAGCCACTGCACCTGGCCTAAAGATGTGTTTTAAAATTTATGTTGTTTATTTGTTGCTAGCTAATGCTCTCCCAAAATCTTATCCCTGTCATGGCCATACTTTATCCATGACCATCCATGAATTTGGCGATAACTGCACAATTCTGTGAACAGCACTAACTAAATACCATTGAGGTTACTTTCAATCAGTTAATTGTATCACAAATTTCCCAATTAAGGTGTCCATACAAAAAAAGCATGAAAAAATAAAAACAGAGCACCGAGTCAGGTGGGGTAGCTCAGGTGTATAATAATCCCAGCACGTTGGGAGGCAGTAGGATTGCAGAAACCCAGGAGGGGAATGCTGCACAGTGAACTTTGATCACCTTTCCTAGAGGTAGCCCTTATGTTTTTTGTATAGCCTTCCAAAGACATTCTGTGGCTTAACAAATAATAGCAAATTCATCCCTTTTTTTTTTTTTTTTTGAGACAGAGTTTCGCTCTTGTTGCCCAGGCTGGAGTGCAATGGTGCGATCTCGGCTCACCGCAGCCTCCGCCTCCTGGGTTCAGGCAATTCTCCTGCCTCAGCCTCCCGAGTAGCTGGGATTACAGGCACGCACCACCATGCCCAGCTAATTTTTTTTGTATTTTTAGTAGAGACGGGGTTTCACCATGTTGACCAGGATCGTCTCGATCTCTTGACCTCGTGATCCACTCGCCTCGGCCTCCCAAAGTGCTGGGATTATAGGTTTGAGCCACCGTGCCCGGCCTCTTTTTTTTTTTTTTTTTTTTTTGGAGACAGAGTTTGACTCTGTCGCCAGACTGGAGTGCAGTTGTACGATCTCGTCTCACTGCAACATCTGTCTCCTGGGTTCATGCAATTCTCCTGCCTCAGCCCCCAGAGTAGCTGGGATTCCAGGAGTGTGCCACCTGGCTAATTTTTGTATTTTTAGTAGAGATGTTGGCCATGCTGGTCTTGGAAGTCCTGACCTTGTGATCTGCCACCTTGACCTTCCAAAGTGTTGGGATTACAGGTGTGAGCCACCGCACACGACCCACTTCTCTTTTTTAAAATTTTTGGTAAAATATGCCTAACATTAAAAATTTTTTCGGCCGGGCGCGGCGGCTCAAGCCTGTAATCCCAGCACTTTGGGAGGCCGAGGCGGGTGGATCACGAGGTCGAGAGATTGAGACCAACCTGGTCAACATGGTGAAACCCCGTCTCTACTAAAAATATAAAAAATTAAGTTGGGCATGGTGGCGCGTGCCTGTGATCCCAGCTACTCAGGAGGCTGAGGCAGGAGAATTGCCTGAACCCCGGGAGGCGGAGGTTGCGGTGAGCCAAGATCGCGCCATTGCACTCCAGTCTGGGTAACAAGAGCGAGACTCCCTCTCAAAAAAAAAAAAAAATTTTTTTCGTGTTTGAGGCAGTCTCCTTCTCTCTCACCCAGGCTGGAGTGCAGTGGCATGATCAAAGTTCACTGTGCAGCATTCACCTCCTGGGTTTCTGCAATCCTACTGCCTCCCAACGTGCTGGGATTATTATACACCTGAGCTACCCCACCTGACTGGGTGCTCTGTTTTTATTTTTTCATGCTTTTTTTGTATGGACACCTTAATTGGGAAATTTGTGATACAATTAACTGATTGAAAGTAACCTCAATGGTATTTAGTTAGTGCTATTCACAGAATTGTGCAGTTATCGCCAAATTTATTGTCAGTTTTATTCAATTTTTATGATTTACTGTGTCTAGTATAATTGAGAATTATTGCTTGGTGTTTTTAGAATTGTGGAAAGGGAACGTTGTTTTTATCTTTTAACGGTAATTTAGGAAGGATTCTGTTTTTTTGTGGTTTATTAATAGGAAAGATAATCTTAGTTTGAAAATCATAGTTTGCTGGGAAGTTTCTAGACTTCTTTTTTTTTTTTTTTTTTTTTTTTTAAATACCAACTCCTGCTCTGTTGCCAAGGCTGGAGTACCTGGATTCAAGTGATTCTCCTTTGTCAGTATTCCAAGTAGCTGGGCATATAGGCATACACCACCAAGCCCGGCCAATTTTTGTATTTTTGCTAGATACGTGATTTCGCCCTGTTGGCCAGACTCATCTCAAACTCCTGACCTCAGTTGATATGCCTGTCTCAGCTCCCCATAGTCTTGGGATTACAGGAGCCAGTCACAGTACCAGCCTAATTTTTTTTTTCATATTAAATATAAAGTTACAGTTTCAAGACTTTTTAAAAGAGTTCTTGGTGATGACGTGTTGTGATAAGTCTTCTATTTTGTAGGATGAGGAGAGTGCTAGATTTCTAAAACCATGTCTCAGTGAATAAAACAGATTTGTACTCTGATTTTAAGTTAAATAGTAATTATGCT
Organism: Saimiri boliviensis; assembly: GCF_048565385.1. Taxonomy (NCBI): domain Eukaryota; kingdom Metazoa; phylum Chordata; class Mammalia; order Primates; family Cebidae; genus Saimiri; species Saimiri boliviensis. The sequence goes on along the minus strand of NC_133457.1, from coordinate 99,870,394 downwards.
TTTCAATTATAGATTGAAAGTATCCAGCTGATGATGGACAGTGAAACTGGTCGATCCAAGGGATATGGATTTATTACAGTAAGTAATTACCATAATTACATGACTTCGTTGCTGTCTTTTGAAACTGGTTTTTGCTATGGTGCTGAGAGTAGTGTCTAGCTGTTGGTGTTAAGTGATGTCCCACTTTACCCTTCCAAAGTGTTGGTATTACAGGAGTAAGCCACTGTGCCTGATGAAAATTTTTTTTCCCACAGCCAGGGGTAATACTCCCTGGTAACAAAAGGGAGTCACAGCTCACACATGAATCTGAAAACCAAATCGTTAAACTTAGGAACTCCTAACACTTTTTGATCTCAGTTGCATAGTGAAAGTACAGTAGTTACTAATGGTGGGGAGGAGGCATGTTTAATATTTACAGGTTTTTGAAGCTGGGTGTGGTGGCTCCCTTTGGGTGGCCGTGGCAGGTGGATCCCCTGAGGTCAGGAGTTTGAGACCATCCTGGCCAAGACGGTGAAATGCCGTCTCTACTAAAAATGCAAAAATTAGCCAGGTGTGGTGGTAGGTGCCTGTAATCCCAGCTACTCAGGAGGCTGCAGGAGAATTGCTTGAACCCAGGAGGTAGAGGTTGCAGTGAGCCATGATCACGCACTACATCCTGGGCAACAAGAGCAAGACTTAGTTCCAAAAACACAAAATAAAAAAATTAGTTTTTGCACAGTTGCTACTTTTTAGTAAGTAGTGGTACCACTTACTCCACTTACTATATAATGAAAGTTTGTTAAACAATGTGTTGTTGTAAAGGAATACTCAAAGACTGGTTAATTTATAAGGAAAAGAAGGGTTTTGTGTCTTTTAATTTTTTTTTTTTTTTTTTTTTTTAAAGACGGTGTTTCACCATATTGGTCAGGCTGGTCTCGAACTTCTGACCTCAGGTGATCCACCCACCTCAGCCTCCCAAAGTGCTGGGATTACAGGCATGAGCCATCGCATCCGGCTAATTTTTTTTTAAATGTAAAAATTTTTTTTTCTTACTTAGAGATGGGTTCTCAGTTTGTTGTTGAAGCTGACATTGAACTCCTGGGCTCAAGTGATCTTCCCCTTTAGCCTCCCAAAGTGCTGGGATTATATGGATGAGGCACTGCTCCTGGCTTTTAATTTTTATCTTTATTTTTATTTTTATTTTTATTTTTTTTGAGACGGAGTTTCGCTCTTGTTACCCAGGCTGGAGTGCAATGGCGCGATCTCAGCTCACCGCAACCTCCGCCTCCTGGGCTCAGGGAATTCTCCTGCCTCATCCTCCTGAGTAGCTGGGATTACAGGCACTTGCCACCATGCCCAGCTAATTTTTTTGTATTTTTAGTAGAGACGGGGTTTCACCATGTTGACCAGGATGGTCTCGATCTCTTGACCTCGTGATCTACCCGCCTCGGCCTCCCAAAGTGCTGGGATTACAGGCTTGAGCCACCGTGCCCGGCCTTAAATTTTAATTAATTAACTTGCTTGTTTTCTCATGATCCAGAGTCTCATTCTGTTACCCAGGCTGGAGCATAGTCGAGACCAGCCTGGTCAACATAGTGAAACCCCGTCTCCACTAATAACTAGCCAGGCGTGGTGGCACATGCCTGTAATTCCAGCTATTTGGGAGGCTGAGACAGGATAATTGCTTGAACCTTGTAGTTAGCTGAGATCATGCCACTGAGCTCCAGCCTGGGCAACAGAGTAAGACTTCCTCCAAAAAAATTAAATATAAAATATTTAAGAGAATAGGTTATCAGGTTCTGCAGGTTGTACAAGCATGACACTAAGAGCTGCTCAGTTTCTGTTGTGGCCTCAGGAAGCTTTTACTTGTGCTTCACAAAGCCTTTACCGTGGTTGTTGGATGGAGGAGCAGGTGTATCACTTGGAGAGAGAGGGAGGAAGGTAAAAGACGTATTGTGAAGTAACAGAGCAATGACTCTAACCCATTAGCAGGGGGAGTTCACCAAGCCATTCATGAGGGATCTGCCCTGTCTTCCACCTTGCCAAGTCACACCTTCAACAGTGGGGATCACATTTCAAAATGAACTTTAGAGGGGACAAGCATCTAAACTATATTACTATGTTCCTGTTACCTTTTTTTTTTTTTTTTTTTTTTTTTTTTTTTTTTGAGGCATTCTGCTCTGTTGACAGGCTCCAGGCTGGAGTGCAGTGGCGTGATATCGTCTCACTGCAACCTCCACCTCCAGGGTTTAAGCAGTTTTCCTACCTCAGCCTCCTGAGTACCTGGGACTACAAGCACGCACCACCACGCCCAGCTAATTTTCTGATATTTTTTGTAGAGATGGGGTTTCACCATGTTGGCCAGGATGGTCTCAATTTCTTGACCTTGTGATCCGCCCGCCTTGGCCTCCCAAAGTGCTGGGATTACAGGCGTGAGCCACCACATCCGGCCCTTGTTATCCTTTATACTCTATACAGTATGTTTATATGGTCAGTTTGATTAACCAGATCTTCATATGATTGAATTTTGTTTGTTTGTTGTGAGACAGAGTCTAGCTTTGTTGCCAGGCTACAGTAAAATGGCGCCATCTTGGCTCAGAGCAACCTCTGACTCCTGGGTTCAAGTTATTCTCCTGCCTCTGCCTCCCAAGTAGCTGGGATTACAGGTGTCTACCAAGACATCTGGCTAATATTTTTGTATTTTTAGAAGAGTTGGGATTTCGCTATGTTGGCTTGACTGGTCTCAGGCTACTAACCTTGTGATCGGCCTGCCAGCCATAATTGAATGTTTTCTACTTCTGTCTCTGATAACATTATGACACATTGTTACCAGTTAAATGAAGGTCTGTTAGGGTTCTTTTTTATTTAAGATCGTTTTTAGTTACAAACCTCACAACCAAGACCAGAATTATCTTATGAAAAGTGTTTTTGGGTTGGGCACGGTGGCTCACACCTGTAATCTCAGCATTTTGGGAAGCCAAGGCAGGCGATCACCTGAAGTCAGGAGTTCAAGTCCAGCCTGGGCAACGTGGTGAAACCCTGTGTCTATTAAAAATACAAAAAAATCAGCCAGTCATGGTGTCACATGCCTATAATTCCAGCTACTCAGGAGGCTGAGGCAGGAGAATCGTTTTAACCCAGGATAGGGGCAGAGGTTGCAGTGAGCCGAGATTGGGGTACTGCATTCCAGCCTGGTTAACAGAGCAAGAATCTATTTGAAAAAAAAAAAAATTAAAGTGTTTCTGGTTAGCTATGGCTGCCCTGTCTTAGTAGGATTATGAGGTGACAGCTGAAGTAATTGTAAGTAGATGTGCCTTTTACTTTTAAAAGCAAAGTGTTTTTAAGTATTAATGTTATCTCATTATGAAACCCAAATATATGATGGCAGTTTTTTCAGATACATGAACTCTATAACCTTTTATGGTCCTGGAAACATGGTATTTTTTAAAGTACATTGTATGTCTCTATCAATAAATTAAAATTGATGACTTATATCTGCATTTCAATAAAATTTAAGCCTGTTGTTATGTTGATAATGAGTCTGTTTAACTTACCTAACACTCCATCCGGGATGATAGAGCAAGACTCCATCTCAAAAAAAACAAAAAGTACTAAATTCAGCCTGACCTCAGGTATTCTGCCTGCCTCAGCCTCCCAGAGTGCTGTAATTTCAGGTGTCAGCCACTGCACCTGACTAGTTGCACATTCTCTTTCTTTCTTTTTTTTTTTTTTTGAGACAGAGTCTAGCCCTGTTGCCAGGCTGGAGTGCCTTGGCACGATCTCGACTTATTGCAACCTCCACCTCCTGGGCTCAAGCAGTTCTCCTACCTCAGCCTCCCAAGTAGCTGGGACTACAGGCGCTTGCTGCCACACCTAGCTAATTTTTTATATTTCAGCAGAGACAGGGTTTCACTATGTTGGCCAGGATGGTCTTGATCTCTTGGCCTCGTGATCCGCCCGCCTGGGCCTTTGTAAGTGCTGGGATTACAGGCGTGAGCCACCACACCCGGCCTAGTTGCACATTTTCTTTTCTTTCTTTCTTTTTTTTTTTTTAAGACAGAGTTTCGCTCTCGTTACCCAGGCTGGAGTGCAATGGCGCGATCTCGGCTTACCGCAACCTCCGCCTCCTGGGTTCAAGCAATTCTCCTGTCTCAGCCTCCCGAGTAGCTGAGATTACAGGCACGCGCCACCATGCCCAGCTAATTTTTTGTATTTTTAGTAGAGACAGGGTTTCACCATGTTGACCAGGATGGTCTCGATCTCTCGACCTCGTGATCCACCCGCCTCGACCTCCCAAAGTGCTGGGATTACAGGCTTGAGCCACCGTGCCCGGCCCTAGTTGTACATTTTCTAACCAAGATCCCATGTTCTCAAATAAAAAGCTGTCATTTCTCCTAATATCTTTTATTTAAATTACCACATCAGCAAGCTTCATTTGCATGAGTTAGTGTCATCATCATGTATGTTTTATTTGCTACTTATAACTTGAAATTTCTACCTCAGCATTCAGTAGTGATTATTAATATACTAACAATGTAAATATATTTTTAATTATAGTTTATATTTTAAGAACTAAAATAGTGTTCTTTTTCTGACCTCCCCCATCATACAGTTTTCTGATTCAGAATGTGCCAAAAAGGCTTTGGAACAACTTAATGGATTTGAACTAGCAGGAAGGCCAATGAAAGTTGGTCATGTTACTGAACGTACTGATGCTTCGAGTGCTAGTTCATTTTTGGACAGTGATGAACTGGAAAGGACTGGAATTGATTTGGGAACAACTGGTCGTCTTCAGTTAATGGCAAGGCTTGCAGAGGGTAAGTGTTTCTTGCTGTTATGAATGATTTACTGTGGGTATTGTGGGGTAGAAAGGTAGCCACGAAAACTATGAAATGGAAATTTTTTTTTTTTTTTTTTTTTTTTGAGACGGAGTCTCGCTGTGTCGCCAGGCGCCAGGCTGGAGTACAGTGGCGAGATCTTGGCTGACTGCAACCTTTGCCTTCCAGGTTCAAGCAATTCTCCTGCCTCAGCCTCCCAAGTAGCTGGGACTATAGATGCACGTCACCATACCCAGCTAATTTTTTGTATTTATTAGTAGAGATGGGGTTTCACCGCGTTGGCCAGGATGGACCATCTCTTTACCTTGTGATCCTCCCGCCTCAACCTCCTTTACAGGCTTTGGAAAAATACTTTATTTTGTAGTTGGCATTATCCTTAGCCACACTGCATGTTATTTTATAGATGATGTGCCTTGTATTAATATATGGAAATCTACATTATGTGTTTTGAGCATGACAGAATAATTTGTAAGATATATTTTCCTTTATATAATATGCCTGTATCTCAAACTTAATAAAAATATTACAAGTTTTGTTAATTTTTCTTTTTTTTTTCTTTTTCTGACACTGTCTGGTTCCATTGTCCATGCTGGAATGCAGTGGCATGATCTTGGCTTATTGCAACCTCCGCCTCCTGGGTTCAAGCGATTTTCCTGCCTAACCCTACCAAGTAGCTGGGATTACAGATGTGTGCCAGTATGCCTGGCTAATTTTTGTATTTTTAGTAGAGACGGGGTTTTACCATGTTGATCAGGCTTGTATTGTACTCCTGACCTTGTGCTCTGCCTCCCTTGTCTTCCCAAAGTGCTGGGATTATAGGAATTAGCCAACACACCCAGCCTAAGCGATTCTTCTGCCTCAATTTCTTATTTTTTGATACAGCATCTTGCCAAATTTGGAGTACAGTTGGGCCATCTTGGCTCACTGAAAACTGCCTCTTTGGCTGAATCCATCTTCCCACCCTAACCTGCAGATAGCTGGGACTAACTACCGTTATGCCTGGCTAATTCCTGGGTTTTTTGTTGTTGTTGTTGTTGGTTATTTGGTTGTTTTTAAGAAATGGGATTTCTGCCGGATGCCGTTAGTCAGTTAACATTGGCCCTCCTTGCAATTTATTTTAGTGAAGTGATCATGATATTAACCGCCCAGAAAACTTCGTTTTTGTGCTCTCAACATAGTAAGAACTTTCAGGCCTATTCTTTTACAGGTACAGGTTTGCAGATTCCACCAGCAGCGCAGCAGGCTTTACAAATGAGTGGCTCTTTGGCATTTGGTGCTGTGGCAGGTAGGAATTGAATCTTTTCTAATTTGAAATCATTGTTTTTTCATCTAATTCGAAAATTTTCCAAATTTTTACATTAAAAAGGACTTACTGAGAATTCAATTCATCAAGTACTTCTAGCCTAGAAGTTTCTAGTCTTTTATCTAAGGTAGTGCAGATGGAGGGTAGAATTAATCATGCATCAAAATGAGCTGTCAGGACAATTGTAAACCCAGCACCGGTTTTTAGTTGAAATTTATTGATGTAAGTTTATATCTTTTAAAATATATCACTTTTATTAAACACTGCAAGGTCTATATTGTTAGGTAGAAAATTTATTTTTTGTAATACTTGAATTCAGAAAATACCAGAGGTACTTAAGAAAGCTTTACTTAAAACTATTGTACTAGTAAGAGTGTAGAGACAGTTATTTTTCTTAATAGTATATAAAAATTTAAGATCATGAATTGGGAGATGGAATTTTTGGGGACAACTGGAAAAGAAGGGTGAATTGACATTTTTTAAATTGTGTGAAAAGGGATTGAGTTCATAAAACACCCATTCTTCCATTTTCACGTTAATTTTTTTTTTTTTTCGAGGAGGGGAGATGGAGGCTTGCTCTGTTGCCCAAGTTGGAGTCCAGTGGCATTATCTCAGCTCACTGTAACCTCTGCCTCCTGGGTTCAAGCAATTGTCATGCCTCAGCCTCCTGAGTAGCTGGGATATTTTTAGTAGAGACGGGGTTTCACTGTGTTGGCCAGGCTGATCTTGAACACCTGACCTCAAGTGATCTGCCTGCCTTGGCCTCCCAGCGTGCTGGGATTACAGGTGTGAACCACTGTGTCCACACCTTATGCCTTAATTTAATTACCTGTGACAACTAAAAGCCTTGACATTGACCCAAATCTAGGAGATAGGATTTAATTTTCAAATGTCAAAGACATGCTTTTAGAACTTTAAGAGGAACCTTTTTTTATTTTGGTGTTGGGGGGTGGAGTTTTGCTCTGTTGCTGAAATCCTGCTTCCTGGCTCAGGGAATTTTGGTGCCCCAGCCTCCCAAATAGCTGGGATCACATACGTTTGTCACCATACCTAGCTAATTTTTGTGTTTTTAGTAGAGACCTGCCCACCTTGACCTCTCAAAGTCCTGGGTTACAGGCATGAGCCGCCTCACCTGGTCGGTCCTTTGACCTTAAGTGAGACTGTAACTGAGAAGATAGATTTTAGATCATGGTAGTACTGCATCTGAATGTATGAAAAGGTCCTGTGGTTGCTTCATGATTTTCTCCTAGATTGAAAGCTCAGTATTCAATTAAAGGAGATCATTTCTGTTTTTACATATTTTTACTGTTTGCCGCCTTAGTGGATGTTCTTAAGTGTGTGAGTAAACCTGCCTTTGGTTTCATTTCTTCTATCAAATTGTATGACTTATCTTGAAATTTGATAAGCAGATACTTACTAGAATTTCTGACAGTGAAGTCAGTTTATGCTTAGAAGAATCACAATCATTAAGGCATTTGTGTATTTAATAGTCATTTATGACTTCTCAGGTATCTTTTAAGTTATTCCATTGGATTAATATGTAATTTATTTTGAGTTCATACTGTTAGTTATTTGATCCTTTACAGTGAATAAATGTTTATTGCCACTTGCTCTAATTAATACTACACTTATTACTTAGAGAACTGTACCCTATTATTACAGTTTAAAAATAATTTTACCAGAAAACTGTTTACCTATATTACTTCCCATTGTTCATAATTGTTGTTTGATAATTTAGAAATTTTTAATTCGTGTTCTAGGTATTCCTTAAAGGGTGGTGAAAGATTTGTTCCTGCCTTCAGGAATTGATACAGTGATAAAGGGGTCAATTATAGACAATTACTGTTACACCCTGGATGCTGTATCAGATAAGTTGATTTGGTCTTAAACAATATCTTCAGTTAACTGAAGATTATCCACTGTTAAGTGTCAGTTCTACTATTAGCCATTATTTCTTTTATTATGTATGACTGTACCTCTCTGGGTTCTTTCTCATCGTGTAGTTTATATTAAGACTGAATGTAGTCAGCTAAAATCCTAACGGTCTGTTTGAATTCCTGACAGTTGTCCCTATGCTTTATTTATCTATGTATCTTGTTACATTCCCTTTTTTTAGTGCTGGTGGTCGAGATGATTTTAAAGATCTTCCTTGTTTTGTTGTACTTGCTATAAATTTCTTATTAATACCCACATTTTAGGTAAATATCTGTAAAGATATCTGGATATTTTTCTCCAGATGATAGTCAACATTACACATACCTAGTTGTAATAAAATTGAGTGTTCACTGTGTTTGAGGTCCTTGTCCCTTAAGTCTTGAAAGATACTGGGTAAAAACAAGGGTGGGTCATCACTATATCCACATTATTTTAGTCTGCCAATTCAATAGGCCCTTTCTAAGATAGGTTAGAGTCCTTATCTGTATGAAACCCATGATTTACTTTGTCACAAATGATACAACTGATCATATTTGAAATTATGATTGGGTTATAATAGCATGGATTTCTCATATCTATACATTTTTTCCCATTTTAGGAAAAAAACAAATTCCGTTAATTATTTAAAATTTATTGACACTGTTCTCATGGTCATATCTTCAAGTTCCTTCAGTGTACACTAGTTACATTTCTTCAGCTCCCTGAGATGCCAATTTTCAGCAAGTAGGACCCAGGTATTATCCCAATATAACTTGGATGTAGATCCCTGTACATTTTCGCCCATGTTTTATGATCATTTTCTGTCCCCAGCAAGAAACCCATAAATGTGGTAATAAAGTGTTGTAATTGAATCAAATTTCACTAAAAAGTAGGTTACTGAATCAAAGTTTTGATGTTATATATTTCTACAACTAGAACTTCAAAAAAAAAGGAGCTTCAAGAGAGCATCACAGCACTGTGGCAGTTTCTTTACTATTCAGACTTGCTATTGTTTGACCTTGTAGTAGTTTTCTTTTAAGATGCGGCCCAACTGTAGAAATCTAACAATTATATGAGAAAATATATTGGTCAAATTTCTCACTTATTTTTAATACTGCTTACTTTCATTTTCCTAAACTTCATAGATTTTAAGAAAATTCGGGAGATTTATTCCTGCTTTACTGAATTTTTACACTAGGCCAGGAAGTAATTAAGTTGCCTTATTGTGGGCTGGATTTGACAAGTTAAAACAAGTTAAATCTTTTTAAGGCCCTTTAATAATATATCCATACTGTTGGAATGGTGTATTTCCCAATGCTGATGTTCTTCCTAAATTGGGAAATCATTGAATGTATTTACAGCTTTTTGATGTGCACTATTTACTATTTTATAATATCCTTTTATGGTGTTAAGTACTTATGGCCATTAAAAAACAAAAAACAAAAAAAAAACTTGTATTTTCCAAGTACTTGGAATTGAATTCTCAAGATCAGGGTTTTTCACTCATTTTCTGACCGGTGTGCTTCCCTTTCCCCATTTCCCATTATTCCCAGCTGAATACTAGTGTAGTGGAATTCACTTGAGATGTGGAAGAGTAGTATAGGAAGAGAGAGGGAAAAGTAAGCTTCCCAGGATAAGAGGGAAAAAAAAGGCCCCAAAGCCTTGTCAATGAGGAATGGGGAAGGAGGTTTTGCTGCCAGGTTTTACTAAGTACATTTGAATAAACCCTGCTGCTATAGTCCTCTTTTATTAATGCTTTCCTGACATTTACCCTGTTAGTTGAGGCTCTTCATTGTTCCTGCACTGAGCTGTAGAATTCTCTTTTGTTATAGATTTGCAAACAAGACTTTCCCAGCAGACTGAAGGTGAGTTGAAGTGTTTATATTTTTTATTTTTGTCTTTGAAATAGAATTAAATGTAGTAAGAGAGTTTTCTGTATTTATTGTCATATTTATACCAATAATCTGGACCTGAATTTTGACACAGAGGCTTATAGTGGTATTATACATAGTAATCTGTAATCTGTATTTCATAAGACCTAACCCAAATCATTAATGGACTTCAAGAAAATCAAAATACCAATTTTTTTTTTTTGCTTTAGTTTGCTTAAAATTTTCAGTGTATCCGTTTTATGCCTATCTGTGTGTTGTAAGTGTTGATAAGTTTCATATAGAAGTCAGGAAATGATGATATATTCTGTTATCAAGGAGGCAAGTATTTTAGAACATAGAATCTGGAAGTTGTCTTAGTATAAAGTTAGGAATTGAGCTATAAAACTCACCCTTTTTTGATTAAGAAACGATATTCATCCATTTTTTTTTTTTTTTGAAACAGAGTTTCGTTCTTGTTACCCAGGCTGGAGTGCAATGGCGCGATCTTGGCTCACCGCAACCTCCGCCTGCTGGGTTCAGGCAATTCTCCTGCCTCAGCCTCCTGAGTAGCTGGGATTACAGGCACACGCCACCATGCCCAGCTGATTTTTTTTTTTTTTTTTTTGAGATGGAGTTTCGCTCTCGTTACCCAGGCTGGAGTGCAATGGCGCGATCTCGGCTCACCGCAACCTCCGCCTCCTGGGCTCAGGCAATTCTCCTGCCTCAGCCTCCTAAGTAGCTGGGATTACAGGCACGCACCACCATGCCCAGCTAGTTTTTTGTATTTTTAGTAGAGACGGGGTTTCACTCTGTTGACCAGGATGGTCTTGATCTCTCGACCTCGTGATCCACCCGCCTCGGCCTCCCAAAGTGCTGGGAATACAGGCGTGAGCCACCGCGCTGGGCCCAGATACTCATTCATTTCTATAAGCCAGTACCAAGCAATAAGAGGTTTATCCAGACTTAATATACGTGCACATTTCAGAGAAAGTATCCATTAAGTAGGCTATGATTTCTTGTTTTTTGTTATCACTTAATCTCTGTTGCTTGACATGAGCATTTTGCTGATAATGTAATTTCTGTATCGTCTTTTATAGGAGTACGCTTAATGTTTAAGGAAATGATTCGGTATGAGAAACATGTCATGTTCTGTCATAGTCGAGAATTAAAGTTTTTTCACAGAACAAGATTGTTCTAGTCAGTACTCGGTTGTTTTTGTTTTTTTGTTTTGTTTTGTTTTGTTTTTTCACATGGAGTCACTCCAGGCTGGAGTGCAGTGGCTTGATCTTCCCTCACTGCAACCTCCACCTTCAAAGTTCAAACAATTCTCCTGCCTCTGTCTCCTGAATAGCTGGGATTACAGGCGTATGCCACTACGCCCAGCTAATTTTTGTAGTTTTAGTAGAGACAGGGTTTCACCATGTTGGTCAGGCTGTTCTTGAATTCCTGGCCTCAAGTGATCCACCCATCTCGGCCTTCCAAAGTACTGGGATTACAGGTGTCAGCCACCACGCCTGGCCCCTCAGTGCTGTTTTTGTTAAGATACTTTTAAAAGTAGAGGTGGAGGATTTTCCCAGATTTACTGTGTTCTGCATTTATCTAGGTTGAATGGGAATGTTTGTATAGTACATTTTCTTAATAATTTTTAATATTCATAGTATATAACATGAAACATGAGAAACTGGAAGAATGAAGTCTTCCATAGTTCTGTTGAGACTTTCTAGTTTTTCCAAGGATACTTCCACATATCTTCTATAAACTACACAGAGTGATCTTCATTTTTGCATAGCTATAATATACTCTTGAATCTTTTTTTTTTTTTTTTTTTTTTTGGTGAGACGGAGTTTCGCTCTTGTTACCCAGGCTGGAGTGCAATGGTGCGATCTCGGCTCACCGCAACCTCCGCCCCCGGGTTCAGGCAATTCTCCTGCCTCAGCCTCCTGAGTAGCTGGGATTACAGGCATGCGCCACCATGCCCGGCTAATTTTTTGTATTTTTAGTAGAGACGGGGTTTCACCATGTTGACCAGGATGGTCTCGATCTCTTGACTTTGTGATCTGCCCGCCTCGGCCTCCCAAAGTGCTGGGATTACAGGCTTGAGCCACCATGCCCGGCTGCTCTTGAATCTTTAGCTTTTCTCCAGTAGAATTTGATGTCATGTAAAGATTTTTAAAAAAAAACCTTATGAAGGAAAAATTCTTGTATATTAAAAGAAGCTAAAGCACTTGTAATGCTACCAGAAAGTAATTATTTTATTATATATTTCATGCACAGCCCTAACTTTTGTTCACTGTGATATTTTTGATACTATAAGTGATCGTTTATTTTAATTACCGTAATTTCTAATGCACTGTTTTATCCTTAGCTTTGTTTGTTATTATGTTTTGGAATGAAATTTGGTCAGATAATATGATTACGGTGAGTTCTGTAACAGCTACTGGTAATATTTTTGTAAATCACATGAAAGCGTTGGAGCAACTGTCTTGGAAAATGCTTTTTAAACTTCAAACCCCAGTATGTTTTGAATTTGAATAAAAGTGTTCAGTAATTTTTAAGTTGGCAGCAGTGAATATTATAGATACATTCAGCTCTTTTCAGTGTTGTTTTATTGTGCTAAAATATTTTTAAAACATTGATTTATTAATAGGATTTACTTAATAGGATTCTTAATAGAATTTAGTTTTCTAGGACATTGTCTTGAAATGCTTGGATAATTTTAAATGTCTTTTAATCCTCTTATAATGTTTGTAGATTTAAAAGTATTCATGGGCAGAAAGCTAAGAAATACAAAAGGGTATACATTTATTTGGCATTTCAAAGGATTTTATTATTATCCCCTTATTGGAGTATAAACTGATAATCATACGAAACAAATCTTATCCTTTGTCTGTTTGGATTGATGCATATTGAGATTTTGTCGAGTTGATTTTGATAACAAAGTTTTAATTTCCTTGTTAAAAATAGTTCTCTCAAATTTCTGAATATTAGGTTGCCTCAATTTTGTGGCACCTAGAAGCTACTGATACGTACTTTAGTAGTAGTACTAAATAAGGTAAAATACTTGAGTGACATCGTAGTTACATGCTTGGGGTGGGTGTTTGGTTTTGTTTTGAAGTAGTTATGAGGGATACTTTCATGCATTTTCCATGAAACTAATTTTTCTTTCTCTTCTTTTAGCTTCAGCTTTAGCTGCAGCTGCCTCTGTTCAGCCACTTGCGACACAGTGTTTTCAACTCTCTAACATGTTTAACCCTCAAACGTAAGTAACAGACTTTGTTCTTGGATATTTCCTGCAAAGGTGTCAATAGAGTTGTTTTGAAAAAGTATTTCCAGCTGTGCGCAGTGGGTCACACCTGCAATCCCTGCCCTTTTGGAGGCCGAGGCGGGTGGATCACCTCAGGTTTGGAGGTTGAGACCAGCCTGACCAACATGGAGAAACCCCACCCATGTCAGTGAAAAATGCAAAATTAGCCAGGTGTGGTGGCACATGCCTGTAATCCCTGCTAAGGCAGGAGAACCACTTGAACCTGGGAGGCAAAGGTTGCGGGGATCACACCATTGCATTTCCAGCCTGGGCTATAAGAGCAAAACTCCCATCTCCAAAAAAATATATTTTTTTTACATATTTTATAATTGAAAATGCAATAGTTCTGATGCTTTTAAAATAATATTTTAGCTGCCTGTGGTGGCTCATGGCTGTAATCCCAACACTTTGGGAGGCCCAGGCAGGTGGAGCATAAGACGAATTGTATTAAAAGCTAGGCAGATTGTCTGTTTTCTCTTTATTTCTAAGTAGTTTTCTCTGATGTATTTACTTCTCAAGCAGCCTGCCCTCAAGATTTTTTTGGCTCTTGAAATTTTAAGCTTTGTTAGTTTCATACTCAAAAATCATTAAAATGTTTCTTTTTGGCTTGGCGAGCTGGCTCACACCTGTAATCCCAGCACTTGGGGAGGCCAAGGCTGGCAGATCACCTGAGGTCGGGAGATTGAGAGTAGCCTGACCAACATGGGGAAACCCGTCTCTACTAAAAACACAAAATTAGCTGGGCGTAGCGGTGCATGCCTGTAATCCCAGCTATTCGGGAGGCTGAGGCAGAGGCAGAATGGCTTGAACCCAGGAGGCAAAGGTTGCAGTGAGCCGAAATCATGCCATTGCACCCCCACCAGCCTTGAGCAACAGGAGTGAAACTGTGTCTCAAAAAAAAAAAAGAACAAAAAAAAACTTTCTTCGATTATTGTCTGATACGAATATATTTTTTCTCTTTTTGAGGCACGTCTCTGTTATTCGTCTTGGCTCACTCAGCCTCCACCTGCCAGGCTCAATGATCCTCCCACCTCTGCTTCCTGAGTAGTTGGGAGTAGAGGCGCCAATTTCTGTTTCTTTATGAAGACAGAGTTTTATGATGTTGCCCACACTGGTCTTGAAAGTGCATGATGACTGTCATATGACTGTTTAATCCAGAACGTCTTGGATTCTTTTTTTTTTTTTTTTTTTTTGAGATGGAGTTTCGCTCTTGTTGCCCAGGCTGGAGTGCAATGGCGCAATCTCGGCTCACCGCAACCTCCGCCTCCTGGGTTCAGGCAATTCTCCTGCCTCAGCCTCCGGAGTAGCTGGGATTACAGGCACACGCCACCATGCTCAGCTAATTTTTTTTTGCACCATTAGTAGAGACGGGGTTTCACCATGTTGACCAGGATGGTCTCGATCTCTTGACCTCGTGATCCACCCGCCTCGGTCTCCCAAAGTGCTGGGATTACAGGCTTGAGCCACTGCGCCCGGCCGGATTCTTTTCTTTTCTCAATACCAAATTTATTGTAGCTTTATTGATGAAATGGTGACAGACTTTTGTTGTAGATATCATTTGAAAGATAGCATTATTTAACTGTGGGGGTTTTTTGAGACAATCTCACTCCAAGCTGGAGTGCAGTGGCACCACCGGTGCTATCTGAGCTCATTACAACCTCCATCTCCCAGGTTCAAGCAATTCTTGTGTCTCAGCCTTCTCAGTAGATGGGATTACGAGTACATGCCACCACACCCAACTAATTTTTGTGTTTTTAGTAGAGACAGTGTTTTGCTATGTTGGCCAGGCTGGTCTCAAACTCCTCAGCTTTATTTAAGTGATCTGCTTGCTTCAGCCCCCCAGAGTGCTGGGATTGAATGTGTGTGCCATAATGCCTAATTTTTGTATTTTTTTTTTCTGTTTAATAGAGATGGGGTTTTGACATGTTGGCTAGGCTGGTCTTGAACTCCTGACCTCAAGTGATGTGCCTGCCTTAGCCTCCCAAAGTGCTGGGATTACAGGCGTGAGCTGCTGCTTGTGCCCAATTTTTTAAATGTCAGTTTCAAGTTCAGAGTCGTAAACTAGGTTGAGCACAATGTTTTCTCTCTTATTTTCCTTTGATTTTCCCCTGTGGCCTATACCTTTTAACATACGTATTTTTTTTTTTTTTTTTTTTTTTTGAGACAGAGTTTCACTCTTGTTACCCAGGCTGGAGTGCAATGGCACGATCTCGGCTCACCACAACCTCCGCCTCCTGGGTTCAGGCAATTCTCCTGCCTCAGCCTCCTGAGTAGCTGGGATTACAGGCACACACCACCATGCCCAGCTAATTTTTTGTATTTTTATTAGAGACGGGGTTTCACCATGTTGACCAGGATGGTCTCGATCTCTTGACCTTGTGATCCACCCGCCTCGGCCTCCCAAAGTGCTGGGATTATAGGCTTGAGCCACCGCGCCCGGCCAGCATACGTATTTTTTTATATGGATTCTTGCTCTGTCATCACCTAGCCAGGCTGAAGTGCAGTGGTTCGATATCAGCTCACTGCAGTCTCCGCCTCCTGGGCTCATGTGTTTCTCCTGCTTCAGCCTCACCAGTACCTGGGATTACAGGCACCTACCACCTTGCCTGGCTGATTTGTGTATTTTCAGTAGAGATAGGGTTTCTCCATGTTGGCCAAGTCCTGTCTCTAACTCATGCCCACCTGGGCCTCCCAGAGTACTGGGATTACAGGCGTGAGCTTTTTTTTGTTGTTTGTTTTGATGCTGTGACTCGGATAGGAACCTAAGTATGTTTTTAAAATTCATAGAATGTTTACATTTTTTTGATAACGTTTGTAAATATATACAGTGTGTTTCAGTAGTATTTAAGACTACTTAATGCTTTCTTACAGAGAAGAAGAAGTTGGATGGGATACAGAGATTAAGGATGATGTGATTGAAGAATGTAATAAACATGGAGGAGTTATTCATATTTATGTTGACAAAAATTCAGCTCAGGTATTTTTATGTTTTTTATAAATGATAGGTTGTTCCTCTCCACCTTAATCTTGACACATAAGTAGTACATGTTATGGTCACTGTGTTCCATTATAGTAGTTTTTTTGTGTGTGTGCCTGTAAGTAGCTTTAATGTAGTGGCTAAAATAAAAGAAAATCAGTAACAATTTGATCAGGGTATTGGAGGAGTTTATAGTCATGTTGAAAGCTTGCTGTGAAATCTTGGCATCTTTTTTTTTTTTTTTTTTTTTTTGAGACGGAGTTTCGCTCTTGTTACCCAGGCTGGAGTGCAATGGTGTGATCTGGGCTCACCGCAACCTCCGCCTCCTGGGTTCAGGCAATTCTCCTGCCTCAGCCTCCTGAGTAGCTGGGATTACAGGCATGTGCCACCATGCCCAGCTAATTTTTTGTATTTTTAGTAGAGGCGGGGTTTCACCATGTTGACCAGGATGGTCTCGATTTCCTGACCTTGTGATCCACCCGCCTCGGCCTCCCAAAGTGCTGGGATTACAGGCTTGAGCCACCGCGCCCGGCTTAAATCTTGGCATCTTTATTCTTAGGCTGCACACAAATTATAGAGAAGAGAACAGGGCAAGTTGGGTAGTGTAAGTCGTTTTTCAGTTAAATTCTATATATACTTATTAGCCAGTGGAATAATTATCATAAACCATTTTGTGGTTATAGAGTACTAAGTTTCTACAGTCAACTTGAATAAACTTGCCTTGGTCCATTTTGCATACAGCAACATTTTACCTTTTTTGCCTTTCTGTATTTTAGGGCAATGTGTATGTGAAGTGCCCGTCAATTGCTGCAGCTATTGCTGCTGTCAATGCATTGCATGGCAGGTGGTTTGCTGGTGAGTTTTAATTAATTTTTTTCAGTCATTATTAAGGCTCTAAAACGAAGATGATAAACCCAACATGTCTGTTTCTTTCAACAGGTAAGATGATAACAGCAGCATATGTACCTCTTCCAACTTACCACAACCTGTTTCCTGATTCTATGACAGCAACACAACTACTGGTTCCAAGTAGACGATGAAGGAAGATAAAGTCTCTTATGTATATAGCTTTTTTTCTTTCTTGAGAATTCATCTTGAGTTATCTTTTATTTAGATAAAAATAAAGAGGCAAGGATCTACTGTCATTTGTATACAAATCCTGTTACCTTGAAAAAATAAAAATGTTAACAGGAATGCAGTGTGCTCATTCTCCCTAAATAGCAAATCCCACTGTATACAAAACTGTTCTTTTGTTCTGCCTTTTAAAATGTTCATGTAGAAAATTAATGAACTATAGGAATAGCTCTAGGAGAACAAATGTGCTTTCTGTAAAAAGGCAGACCAGGGATGTAATGTTTTTAATGTTTCAGAAGCCTAACTTTTTACACAGCAATTACATTCACACTTCACTAATGTTGATACTTGGCTGATGGTTGTGCAGGTTTCTGAAATACACATTTAGTGTATTGAAATACAAGACAGCTTAAGGGCTGCTTGGTTAGCATCTCATCTTGCATTCTGATTAATTGGCAAGAAAGGGAGATTTCAAAATTATACTATTTCTTGATGGTATCTTTTCAATTAATGTATCTGTAAAAGTTTCTTTGTAAATAATATGTGTTCTGGTGTGTCTTAAATTCCAAACAAAATGATCCCTGCATTTCCTGAAGATATTTAGTGAGAGTCTCGTAAGCGAAGGAGTCTGAAAAATAGGAAATGCAGACATAGGTTTTGTCTGGTTGCATATAATCTTTGCTCTTTTTAAGCTCTGTGAGCTCTGAAATATATTTTTGGGTTACTTCAGTGTGTTTGACAAGACAGCTTGATATTTCTATCAAACAAATGACTTTCATATTGCAACAATCTTTGTAAGAACCACTCAAATAAAAGTCTCTTTAAAAGGCCACAGGAAATCCTCATTTTTCAAATGTTTTGAAGTTACCAGAATTTGAGAATAGAATATTACCCTCTTTTAGTCGTGATTCGGTACTTGCCACTTTGGGGGAAAATGTGCCATGTTTGTGGAAACTTGTTCTCATGTTGCCCCCATGACTTCCTTTATGCCATTATAGTCTAGTCCTGTGTATTTTAGAATATCAAAACTAAGGGGTTTACCAAAAGGAAAAGCAAACATAGCCATGTCCAACCTTGGTATTCTTGGTTTCCTGCATTATCTGGGTATAACTGTGAAGAAAAATTTTACCATTTAAAATAGTTATTTAAGAAAATGGCTTAATTTCAACCTGGTTTCCCAAAATGATTTAGCTCCATATATTAATGTAGTAAGCGATTTTGAGCTTTCATACTAGTTTGGAAGCAAGCAACACCATTTATACTTAATTCTTCAACTTTTTGTATCTTGGTCAAATCTTGAGTAGGCAGTGGTGCTCCTAAATTTACCTTCAAATACTGATTTCCTTGCCTCATTTGTTTACCTTTTTGGTTAGCATTGAAGCAGAAGTCTTATAAGCTTATTCAAATAGTTTTATTTAGAGAGGTTGAGTTTGGGGGGCATCAGAATTTCATAGCAATCATTTTATTTGACATTTATCCTATTCTAGTGATTTAATTTGAATGAAAACTCTCAAGGTTCAATTTCTTTTTCTTTTTGTGATGGGAGTCTTATTTGGCTCAGGCTGGAGTGCAGTGGTGTGATCTCGGCTCCAGCTCTCAGATTGAAGCAATTCTCCCAGCTTAGCTTCATGAATAGCCAGGACCCAAATGCACAGCACCGTGCCCAGCTAATTTTTTATTTTTAGTAGAGACGATGTTATGCTGTGTTAGCAAGGCTGATCTCGAACTGACCTTAGGTAGTAGGCTCACCTCAGCCTCCCAAAGTGCTGGAATTACAGGTATGAACCACCACGCCTAGCCTCATTTATTTTTCGATACCAGACTGCAGTGTTCTTTAGGGCAGCGATACTCTGTCAGTGTAGTTTTTTCCCCTTTTACTAAGCTTTCTGGGAGCTGGGCCAGCAAACATGGCCTTTAGTAGTTTCTCATCTAATATTAAAAATGGGGTGGCTAAAATTTAGCCACTACCACGGAATGAAATTTGGTGTGTAGATAACATTCAGAGGAAATGTGGTTGGAGGACTATATGGAGCTAAATCAATTTGGGAAACCAGTGTGAGGTTAAGCCATTTTGTTAAATATGCATTGTAAATGTGTCTTGAACAGTGTTGCACATGAAAAACAGCTCATTCTCAGTCAAACTGTTTACATGCATGCGGTCAGTTCCTGAGTCTGCGTCCCATTGGTTTGAAAATCTGTAGCTAATCTTAACGGTGTCCTTAATTTCCTCATTGTTCCAAAGTGTTCATCTAGTTTCTTTTTTTTTCTAAGATGGGGTTTCACCATGATGGCCAGGCTGGTCTTGAACTTCTGACCTCAGGTGATCCACCCTCCTCAGTCTCCCAAAGTGCTAGGATTACAGGCGTGAGCCACCGCGCCCAGCTCTCATCTAGTTTCTTCTATCTTTATAACAATGTGAAAGTTCTGTTTAAGAAGTACTTAATGGGCAGTGCAGGTTAGTAACTCCAACAAGGTCTGTGTGGCCTAGGCAGGTAAATGGACAACTGCCTCACTACGGAAGCTTCTTAAACTAGTTTGCAGAGGGTAAGCTATATAGTTTAGATTGATGATTGGTTAGAAAATCATTTGGAATTTAGCCAGTTGAGAAGCTACAGAAGTGGCTGATGTTTCTAATTTGTTTCATAGTGGATATTTTGCTTTATCTGATAAAGCTAATAGGTATATCTAAACCTCGAGCTGGGCTCGATGCCTCATACCCGTAATCCCAGCACTCTGGGAAGCTGAGGCAGGTGGATCACAATGTCAAGAGTTGGAGACCAACCTGGCCAACATGGTGAAACCTTGTCTCTACTAAGAATACAAAAATTAGCCAGGCATGGTGGCATATGACTGTAATCCCAGCTTCCCTGGAGACTTAACACAAGGTGAATTGCTTGAACCCAGGAGGCGGAGGTTGCAGTGAGCCAAGAACGTGCCACTGCACTCCAGCCTGGGTGACAGAGCAAGACTCCGTCTTGGAAAAGCAAAAACTCAGGATGAATAATGCTTTGGAAATAATGTAATGTATGACCTTGAGGAAATTTAGGCTTATAAATTTTTTGAAATAGTTTCTCTCCTTTAAAATGGTGACCGTATCAACAAGCACAGAGTTTACTAATTAGTTGATGAGTATGGAAAGTACTAGACACTCCCAGGTTTTCCAATTTTGGATTAAGAGTGCCAGACCTGCCGGGCGCGGTGGCTCAAGCCTGTAATCCCAGCACTTTGGGAGGCCGAGGCGGGTGGATCACGAGGTCAAGAGATCGAGACCATCCCGGTCAACATAGTGAAACCCCGTCTCTACTAAAAATACAAAAAAAGGCCGGGCGCGGTGGCTCAAGCTTGTAATCCCAGCACTTTGGGAGGCCGAGGCGGGTGGATCACGAGGTCGAGAGATCGAGACCATCCTGGTCAACATGGTGAAACCCCGTCTCTACTAAAAATGCAAAAAATTAGCTGGGCATGGTGGCACGTGCCTGTAATCCCAGCTACTCAGGAGGCTGAGGCAGGAGAATTGCCTGAACCCAGGAGGCGGAGGTTGCGGTGAGCCGAGATTGTGCCATTGCACTCCAGCCTGGGTAACAAGAGCGAAACTCCATCTCAAAAAAAAAAAACAAAAAAAAAAAACAAAAACAAAAAAAAATTAGCTGGGCATGGTGGCACGTGCCTGTAATCCCAGCTACTCAGGAGGCTGAGGCAGGAGAATTGCCTGAACCCAGGAGGCGGAGGTTGCGGTGAGCCGAGATCGCGCCATTGCACTCCAGCCTGGCGCCTGGTGACAGACTAAGACTCTGTCTCAAAAAAAAAAAAAAAAAGAGTGCCAGACCTTATGAAAGAGACCCTAACTCTAGTCATTACATTAGTCCATCTCTACTGCAGAAGATCTTTGGCAAAGTTGGATAATAGGCTGAGAGAATAAAATGCCTGAGGGACACTGAGACTACTCAAAGACTTTCTTTTATTAGAACATGGGCTGGGATTGATGGGAAAAGGTGGATGTAGTGGGCAACCATGGTTAGCATCGGATACCCATCCCGATGGCCATGAATGTGCCAAAGGTGCCGCCACTCTGCATCATGGTTTTCCCAATGCCGCCCATCAGCTCCCGACCTCGCATTCCGATCCTGAGAAGGAAACCAAGATGGGGCTATTTGATAAAAATACCGGAAAAAGTATTAACTGCCCCTTTCCAATTTTTTGCTAACACTAGTTTAGCGACCCCTACATCTCATTTTCCACTTACTAAATATCTCTTACTACCCGGGGTTGGTAATGGAAAGGAAAAAGATCCACCTGGGTCTCCAGGGCATTCTTCAGGAATGTATTAACTGCCTTCAGTTTGTGAGAGGCAGGAGATGCAGTGTAAAATACATAGAGAAACCAGCTTTTAGGCCTCGTTTTGCCTGCAGGTTAAATGTGACCCAATAAAGACATCTGTCTTTTAGACAGTTTTTTGGTGTTAATGATTGTGGAATAAGGTTGGGGTTCAAGAGTCAGCTCTGCAATTTACACATTATGTCAAGCGTAAAATCGCATCTCAACATTATTTACAGGATTGTTTTGAAAGCTACAGCATTTGGCACAGTGCTTAACATATAGTAAATGCTCGTAAATGGCAATTTACAATGTGGAGATATGGCAATAATAGCCTCTAAATGTAAAAATGACCTTCAGAGTGTAAAGTTTATCTGCTTTATTTCTGTGTCCTGTATCCAGAATAGTAAAACCGCTCAACAAGTTTCTTTCCCATGCGCAATTGGAAATAAAAATAACAGCAACAGTAGTAACCAGTTACTGAGCACTTAATATGTGCCAGATGCTGTGCAAAGTGTGCTGATCGAATTTTTAGACCTCTGTAAGGTGGGTGCTACTATCTTCATTCTACATTAGAGGAAACCCAGTCTCCAACTTGTCTAAAGTCACCGAATCAGTATGAGAAGGAAGGGCGAGAAAGCATTTTGATTCTAAAGCTCAAATGGACACTTCCACAACCTGACCTTCCAGATTTAAGGTAGTTTCGTAAAGAGCCTGGCTTAGCGAGGGGACAGCGAGGGAAGTGTAAAGGAGGAGGCTCTGTTCAGGCTCCAGGCCGAATGGCAAAGGGCCGGAAGGTCTGGTTGCCCTGCCCAGACATCACCGCCCGCACCTCTCACCTGAGACAGGAAAAGGTGCCGAAGAGCGCCCCGGCCGCCATGCCCACGGCGCAACCCATCACGAAGCCCATCTTGACGCGGTCGAAGCAGCTTGGCTGGGACTGTCCGTAGGGACCCACGGCCACCGGCATCTGCGGGGTGCGGTGGACAGGAAAGTGTGGGCCCAGTCGCCAGCCCGCGAGTCGGGCGGGGACGGAGGCGGGAGGCTGGGAAGTGGGCCCAAGGGCTCAGGGAAAGTCTGGGAAGGAAAATCAGCGCGTAGCCCGACTCCACCACCCTCCTCCGTTCCGGACGCGCGTCGCCCGGCGCATACCTCACCTCGCTCGCGGCCTCGGTCGCTCAGCTCTACGTCTGTCACGGAAAACGACGGGGAGGGCGCTAGCGGCCCGATGAATCGTTTCCGGAGCGCGCAGCAGCACTTCCGGGAGCCTGGGACCCAGGACTGCAGCCGCGTCGGGTGGTGGGCTCTGCTAGCGGGATCATGCTGCTCCGAGCCGCTTGGAGGCGGGCGGCAGTGGCGGTGACGGTGGCTACAGGGCCGAAGGCTGCGGCGCCCACTCGGGGGCTGCGCCTGCGCGGTACGCTTGGGTCCTGCTTGCCGGGAGGCGCGAACCTGTCCCCAGCCCTGCGCGGCGACGCGACTGAATATTCCGGAGCCTTCCTGTCCACCCTACCGCTAAACCCTCTGACCCTTTCTCTCAAACTTTCTTTCAAACGACGCATCCCTCAGACTTTCTCAGGAGGGTCCCCGAACGGTTGACCCTGGTGCACCACCCTTCGCACCCTGCGTGACAGGGCCCCAGAGCCGTGGAGGCGCGTCCTTCAGACCGCTCCTGGCCAAGTTACAGATGCTGCTCCGGGCTTCCATGCAGACCTTACCTTCGGAAGGGACTGCACCTACTCTGGCTCCCCGTTCCTTCTAAATGGCTTTGCCCTTTAGAGCCTTCCCCACTCCCTAGGAGACTATTTGAATATCATCCTCTCCAGGAAGCCTCTCTCCCTCTTCTTTACCTCCTTTTACAGTGAGCGTGTCAGGTCTCTGGTGGTGTTTTCTTTCCATTGAGATTCGACCCCAGCATCCCTTACACTTACCTCCAGCCAGATTTTTTCTTCTTCCCTTTGGATGCCATGCATTCGTAGTTACATTCGGTCTTATTTGGCCACTCCTTTCCATTTTTTTCAGTGAGAGACCGTGCTCCTCAGTCTGCTGTTCCAGCAGACACAGCTGCTGCCCCGGAGGCGGGGCCAGTGCTGCGACCTCTCTATATGGATGTGCAAGCTACTACTCCTTTGGTAAGGATGGAGCCTTCCCCAAGGCTGCTTATAGGAAGTAAATGATGGATGTGACCACGCAAGGAAATGGCTGGATCCCTGGAGAAGTGAGAGGCATGAAAGTGTGCTGGAAAAAGCACCGAACCAGGAGTTGGAAGGCTTAAATTCGAGGCCAGTGGCAGTAGCTTTACTGCTCACCAGCAATTGACCTTGGTCAAATAACGTCAGCATGGGCTCTGTAGTAGTCGTTAAAAGCATGGGCTCTGGAATGAGCAGAACTGTCATTAGTAACTCTGTGAACTTGAACTAGTATTAAATGGGCTAAAAGACTAATGCAAGTTTTTACCAATGTGTGACAAGGCCTGTCCCAGACCTTTATAGATCACGTTGCCTGGCAGGAATGGAAACACCAGCAGAAAGAAGAGTCAGAATAAGGCAGTGTTTGTAGACTACCCGAGGGAATGGCAGAACAATCCAAGTTGAGATGGGTTGTGAGTGTGAGTGTATTAGGTTGATATTTTGTGGGTGCTTTTGTGGGAACAAAAGAATGTTTGAGGCCTCCTCTAGGCAGTGCCTGAGGGGTTGAGAGTATCTTGAGGCAGGATGGGCAGGTCTGAGGGGTGGAGTGGGACCTGAATTGACGATGGGCTGAAGGAAACTGATCTGTTCTGTTGTGCTTAGGACCCCCGGGTGCTTGATGCCATGCTCCCTTACCTAGTCAACTACTATGGGAACCCACACTCCCGGACACATGCATATGGCTGGGAGAGTGAGGCAGCCATGGAACGTGCTCGCCAGGTTAGTACACGGGAGGTTCTGAGGTCAGAAAGGGGCAGTGGCCTGTGGAAGGCATTTCTTTCTTGGTAGGTCTGTGTGGAGGTAGAAATGGTTGGATTCTTTCTGGAAGAGATTCAGAGAGCAGCCCTGGAGTTGGACTGACTGCAGGCATTTCATTAGTTCTCATATTTCCTGGCAAAATGACTTGGGCAAGTTATCTAATTTCTCTAAGACTTGTTTTCCTCACATTTAAAATGGAGATTGCAGGCCGGGCACGGTGGCTCAAGCCTGTAATCCCAGCACTTTGGGAGGCCGAGGCGGGTGGATCACGAGATCGAGAGATCAAGACCATCCTGGTCAACATGGTGAAACCCCGTCTCTACTAAAAATACAAAAAACTAGCTGGGCGTAGTGGTGCGTGCCTGTAATCCCAGCTACTCAGGAGGCTGAGGCAGGAGAATTGCCTGAGCCCAGGAGGCGGAGGTTGCAGTGAGCCGAGATCGCGCCATTGCACTCCAGCCTGGGTAACAAGAGTGAAACTCTGTCCCCCCAAAAAAAAAAAAAAAATGGAGATTGCAGTAGTTTCTACTCTGTAGTGTTACTGGGTGGATTACATAAAACAATGCTGGTAAAGTGTTTGTTAACACAACAGCTGTAAGTAAGAAGTACTATAAGTAGTAAGAGCTCAGTAGTTCATTTTTGTTTGTTTGTTTGAGATGGAGTTTTCACTCTTGTTGCTCAGGCTTGAGTGCAGTAGCACAATCTTGGCTCACTGAAACCTCAGCCTCCTGGGTTCAAATGAGTCTCATGCCTCAGCCTCCCAGGTAGCTGGAATTACAGGCACACACCACCGTGCGTGATTAATGTTTTTATTTGTTTATTTATTTATTATTTTTTGAGACAGAATTTTGCTCTTGTTGCCCAGGCTGGAATGCAATGGCACCGTCTCAGCTCACCACAACCTCTGCTTCTTGGGTTCAAACAAGTCTCCTCTCTCAGCCTCCCAAGTAGCTGGGATTACAGGCATGCGCCACCACGCCTGGCTAATTTTGTATTTTTAGTAGAGATAGGGTTTCTCCATGTTGGTCAGGCTGCTCTTGAACTCCTGATCTCAGGTGAGCCGCCCACCTCAGCCTCCCAAAGTGCTGGGATTATAGGCATGAGCCACCATGCCCAGCCTGAATATGTCCCCTTTTAAATCAGGAAATGAAAGATCTGCTTGAGAGATTAATTTACTTGTCCAAGGTCACACAGTGTTGGAGCAGCTAGCTACACGAATTAAGGGGTCTCATTTTGAATCTGTTTTTGCCCTCAATCATTAGACTGTTAAGAGACTTCAGTAAGATTTTTGATTTGAAGACTTCTTTCCAACTTTGGGAAAATTCCACCCGGCTCAAAATGAGACTGGATCTGGGATATAACTAGAATCTGATTCTAGTAGCTTCTTCCAGGGCAATTTGGTAGAATGCAGTGGAGCTCTTCTTGCTCTAGGGCTGTCTGACCTGTGTCTGCACTCTATTTCTACTGGGGTACTGACATTATATATCTCTGTTTCTTGGCTTGCAGCAAGTAGCATCTCTGATTGGAGCGGATCCTCGAGAGATCATTTTTACCAGTGGTGCTACTGAATCCAACAACATAGCAATTAAGGTAAGAGAAGGGAACCAGAGGGCATATCTGGGCTTTTCTGACCTGGGAGATAGTGTCCCTCCATCATTTGGATTCGTATATGAATTTCCTAGCCACCCAATCCCACCCTGTTGTGAAGAGAAGGCTTACACTATTTCTGATTTGTTGCTTCCCTTAACCCTTTACAATCTACTCTTTCTTAAGTATTTGCTCCTATTGGTCTGAGTTGAATGAGGTAGTTGGATAGCAGAGGAGGTGGCCCTCAGGCCATTAACCAATTGTTTTTTTTTTGTCTGGCAGTTACTTCAGAGAGTGAATAATGGTGATTGAACCTTTTCTCTTTTCTTTTTATCTAGTAACAGTGAGTTATGTGTGTGATTTTAGGGCTGCCCTCCTCTCAGCCTTCCTTTTTCTTTCAGATCAGATTTGTTTGCAGCAAGTTCCTCCTGTTTCTTTAGATGTCTCCATTTTGAAGTGCTTGTCTT
The DNA here is from genome assembly GCF_048565385.1 of Saimiri boliviensis. Taxonomy (NCBI): domain Eukaryota; kingdom Metazoa; phylum Chordata; class Mammalia; order Primates; family Cebidae; genus Saimiri; species Saimiri boliviensis. The sequence continues at coordinate 99,843,818 of NC_133457.1, read as the reverse complement.
TGTGGTGCCCTTTGCAGGTATTCACATGGTCACCTGTTATGGGTATCATTTTATACTTCATACATAAAAAAATCTTTGGTGCTAATGGAAGCAAAATGCTACTTTTAGTAGTTACTGTTAAAAACAGTGCTTTGAGCCAGGCGCGGTGGCTCAAGCCTGTAATCCCAGCACTTTGGGAGGCCGAGGCCGGTGGATCACGAGGTCGAGAGATCGAGACCATCCTGGTCAACATGGTGAAACCCCGTCTCTACTAAAAAAAAAAAATACAAAAAACTAGCTGGGCATGGTGGCGCATGCCTGTAATCCCAGCTACTCAGGAGGCTGAGGCAGGAGAATTGCCTGAACCCAGGAGGCGGAGGTTGCGGTGAGCCGAGATTGCGCCATTGCACTCCAGCCTGGGTAACAAGAGCGAAACTCCATCTCAAAAAAAAAAAAACAAAAAACAGTGCTTTGAATGAAGAGACCCCCCAAACAGGCTTTGTGTGAGCAATACGGCTGTTTATTCACCTGGGTGCAGGTGGGCTGAGGCCGAAAAGGGCATCAGCGAAGGGCAGTGGGATAGGAGTTGGTTTTATAGGTTTGGGGTGGTCAGTGGAAAAGTTACAGAGTAAGATCAGTTACAGTGGTAGGGGTAGGGGCAAGGAGTATACATTACGATAAGTTCAGTTACATTGGCGGGTGGGATAAGAGTAGTTATCTTACAAGGTTGGGGGTTGGGGGCTTGGCATAGCTCCACAGGGCGATCAGGGGTGATCAGCCGAGGTAGGCAGGACTTTAGACTTTCTGGGTCCAGGCTTGCACATGGAGTCCTGACAGTCATGTTGGTGTTTCATAGAACATAATCACATTCCTCACTGGGCCTGGTTGCCAGGAGTACTTGAGTAAATGCCAAGGCTTGGAGAAACTGTGGCTTGCTGTAGGTTGAACTCTGGCTCTACTCACTCTCGTCTTTGACTCTGAACTGCGCTGCTAGTGTTGGTTTCTTCGACCTTGGCCTGAATGTAGGAGTCCTAGGACAGGCTCCAGAGTCATCAGCACTCTGCCTGATCAGCAAGAAGGCATCCTTCCTTGGGACTGCAGGGACCAGAGAGTCAGGGTGAAGGTCTCTCCAAAGGTGCAGACGGTTTCTGAAATGAAGAGTATTTTCAAAACCTTGAAAATATTTGCTTTGGAAGTCTCCAGAGATTCCATACCTACAGGATCGCTAAGAGTAGCTGTGATAGTGTTTCTTTTAATCGTGATAATGCATCGAGTAAAATAATCTGTAAGTTATTAAAGAATTCTACATCATGGGTAACTGAGATAAAATAAGATGGGTGGGTGGTGAAATACCATTTAAATTAAATTTTTATAAACAAGTGTAACATTTTGAACTACCCTCACCATCCCCAACCATTTTTACATTCCTGATGTAAATATTTTTTGGGATAAAATAGAGTATAAGTCAATTATAGAAGTTTTCCTTTTGTGTTCCTTATCCTTGTGAACAGACTATTTTTACATAGTTATAATTTTGGCCTATATGGCTTAATATTCTGCTTTATTTTATTTATCTATTTTTTATAAGGCTGAGTCTCATGAGGGCCCAGTTTTTCACACCTGTAATCCCAAGCACTTTGGGAGGCCGAGGCGGGTGCATCACCTGAGGTCAAGAGTTTGAGACCAGCCTAACCTACATGGTGAAACCTGTCTCTACTAAAAATATAAAAATTAGCCAGCCATAGTGGTAGGCGCCTATAATCCCAACTACTCAGAAGGCTGAGGCAGGAGTATTGCTTGAACCTGGGAGGCGGAGGTTGCAGTGAGGTAAGCCGAGATCACACAATTGCACTCCAGCCTGGGGGACAGAGTCAGACTCTGTCACACACACACAAAAGAGACAAGGTCTCACTCTGTCTCCCAGGCTGAGGTGCAGTGGCACATTCACAGCTCACTGCAACCTTGAATTCCTGGCCTCAAGAGATCCCCTCATCTTAGCCTCCCAAGGTAGCTATAGGCCTACAGGCGTGTGCTATGACACCTGGCTAATTTTTTTTTTTTTTTTTTTGAGACGGAGTTTCGCTCTTGTTACCCAGGCTGGAGTGCAATGGTACGATCTCGGCTCACTGCAACCTCTGCCTCCTGGGTTCAGGCAATTCTCCTGCCTCAGCCTCCTCAGTAGCTGGGATTACAGGCACGTGCCACCATGCCCAGCTAAATTTTTTGTATTTTTAGTAGAGGCGGGGTTTCACCATGTTGACCGGGATGGTCTCGATCTCTTGACCTCGTGATCCACCCACCTCGGCCTCCCAAAGTGCTGGGATTACAGGCTTGAGCCACCACGCCCGGCCTACACCTGGCTAATTTTTTAATTTTACTTTTTTAGAGATGGGGTCTCACTATGTTGCCCAGGCTGGTCTTGAACTCCTGGGCTCAAGTGATCCTCCTGCCTTTGCCTCCCAAAGTTCTGGGATTACAGGCTTGAGCCACTGTACCTGGCTTTATATTCTGCTAAATGTAATAGTCTTTTGTAAGCTCTGGGGGTAGATGTACTTTCTTTCAACTTTAATTTTTGAAAAATGATTCTGTCACATATGGTGTGTTTTTTCCAAACCAATGGAAATATTTAAAATGAAATTTAGGCCAGGTGCAGTTGGTCATGTCTGTAATCCTAGCACTTTGGGAACCCAAGGCAGCACTTTGGGAACCCGAGGCAGGCAGGTTGTCTGAGCTCAGGAGTTGGAGGCCACCCAGGGCAACATGGCGAAACCCTGTGTCTACTGAAAGATACAAAAAAATTAGCCAGGCATGGTGGTGCACACTTGTAGTCTCAGCTACTTCGGAGGCTGAGACAAGAGAATTGCTTGAACTTGGGAGGCAGAGGTTGCAATGAGCTGAGATCGAGCCACTGCCCTCTAGCCTGGGTGACAGAACAAGACTGTCTCAAAAAATAAATTAATAAAAATAAAATTAATAAAATAAAATGAACTGTAAATCTTCCTCTCCTTCCCCCAGGAGTCCTAATCCCTGATCCTGTTCTACAAAGTTGATAGTGTTAATTCTTTTTTTTTTTTTGAGAGGGAGTCTCACTCGCACTCTCTCCCAGGCTGGAGTGCAGTGGTGCAATATTGTCTCACTGCAACCTCTGCCTCCAGGGTTCAAGTGATTCTCCTGCCTCAGCCTCCCAAGTAGCTGAGATTAGAGGTGCCTGTCACCATGCCCAGCTAATTTTTGTATTTTTAGTAGAGCCGGGCTTTCCTCATGTTGGCCAGGCTGGTCTCGAACTCATGACCTCAGGTGATCTGCCCACCTTGGCCTCCCAAAGTGCTGGGATTACAGGTGTGAGCCACTGCACCCAGCCTTATCCTGTTAATTGTAAACTAATTTTGTTTAGCATTGTTTCAGGTATGTATGTATATATATATATGTAAAAAATTGTACATATGTGTGAATTTTTTTTTTTTTTTGAAATGAAGTCTCGCTCTGTCACCCAGGCTGGCGTGCAGTGGCAGAATCTCTGCTCATTGCAACCTCTGCATCCCAGGTTCAGGTGATTCTCCTGTCTTAGCCTCCGAGCTGCTGGGATTGCAGGTGCCAACCACCACCCCGGCTAATTTTTGTATTTTTAGTATTGACATGGTTTCATCATGTTGGCCAGGCTGGTCTCGAACTCCTGACCTTAAGTGATCCACTTGCCTTGGCCTCCCAAAGTGCTGAGATTGCAAGTGTGAACCACTGCTCCTGGTCCCCCCCCTTTTTTTTTAATTTTTCTCTTTTTTGAGACAGGGTCTTGCTGTCACCCAGGCTGAAGTGCATTGGCCAGATCTCAGCTCACCACAGCCTTGAACTCTTGGGCTCGGGTGATCCTCCTGAGTAGCTGGGAGTACAGATGTGTACCACCATGCCCAGCTGGTCTCGAAATCATGAGCTCAAGCGATCCTCCTGCTTTAGCCTCCCAAAGTGGTAGGATTATAGGCGAGCCACTACTGCATCCAGCCCTTTTTTCCCTTTTTTTTTTTGAGATGGAATCTCGCTCTGTTGCCCAGGCTAGAGTGCAATGGCATGGTCTTGGCTCACTGCAATCTCTGTCTTCTGGGTTCAAGTGATTCTCCTGCCTCAGCCTTCTGAGTGGCTCTGACTACAGGCACCTGCTGTTGTGCCTGCCTAATTCTTGGCCTTAGGCGATTCAGCCGACTTGGCCTCCCAAAGTACTGGGATTACTGGCCTGAGCCACTACACCTGGACCCTTTTTTTTTTTTTTTCTTAAATGAGATGAATGGTTCTTAATTTTCTTGTAATAGTTGAAAATCCAGGAATTCTTAAACGTACCTTTATTGTTTCTTTTTTCTTTTTTTTTTTTTTTTTTGAGACGGAGTTTCGCTCTTGTTACCCAGGCTGGAATGCAATGGCACGATCTTGGCTCACAGCAACCTCCACCACCTCCTGGGTTCAGGCAATTCTCCTGCCTCAGCCTCCTGAGTAGCTGGGATTACAGACACGTGCCACCATGCCCAGCTAATTTTTTGTATTTTTAGTAGAGACAGGGTTTCACCATGTTGACCAGGATGGTCTCGATCTCTTGACCTCATGATCCACCTGCCTCGGCCTCCCAAAGTGCTAGGATTATAGGCTTGAGCCACCGCGCCCGGCCCTATTGTTTCTTCTGATATTAAAAGTAACACATACTCATGACTTGTTTACTGTTATATGGCTGGCACCTAGAAAATCACTTGGTGGGCCGGGTGCGGTGGCTCACGCCTGTAATCCCAGCACTTTGGGAGGCTGAGGCGGGTGAATCACGAGGTCAGGAGATCGAGACCATCCTGGTCAACATGGTGAAACCCTGTCTCTACTAAAAATACAAAAATTAGCTGGATATGGTGGCACATGCCTGTAGTCCCAGCTACTCCAGAGGCTGAGGCAGAATTGCTTGAACCCAGGAAGCGGAGGTTGTGGTGAGCCAAGATCGTGCCATTGCATTCCAGGCTGGGTAACAAGAGTGAAACTCCATCTCAAAAAAAAAAAAGGAAAATCACTTGGTGGCCAGGCGCAGTGGCTCATGCCTGTATTTCCAGCACTTTGGGAAGCTGAGGCAGGCAGATCACAAGGTCAGGAGTTCGAGACCAGCCTGGCCAATATGGTGAAATACTATCTCTACTAAAAATACAAAAATTAGCGGGGCATGGTGGCGGGCGCCTGTAGTCCCAGCTACTCAGAAGGCTGATGCAGGAGAATTGCTTGAACCTCAGAGATGGAAGTTGTTGCAGTGAGCCAAGATAGTGCCACTTCACTCCAGCCTGGCTACAGAGCAAGACTTTGTTTTTTTTTGTTTTTTTTTTTTTTTTTTTTTTTTTTTTTTTTTTCTGAGACGGAGTTTCGCTCTTGTTAACCCAGGCTGGAGTGCAATGGCACGATCTCGGCTCACCGCAACCTCCGCCTCCTGGGTTCAGGCAATTCTCCTGCCTCAGCCTCCTGAGTAGCTGGGATTACAGGCACGTGCCACCATGCCCAGCTAATTTTTTGTATTTTTAGTAGAGACGGGGTTTCACCATGTTGACCAGGATGGTCTCGATCTCTTGACCTCGTGATCCACCCGCCTCGGCCTCCCAAAGTGCTGGGATTACAGGCTTGAGCCACCGCGCCCGGCCAAGACTTTGTTTTTTTGTTGTTTTTGTTTTTTTTTTTAGAAAATCACTTGGCAAGGCCGGGCGCGGTGGCTCAAGCCTGTAATCCCAGCACTTTGGGAGGCCGAGGCGGGTGGATCACGAGGTCGAGAGATCGAGACCAACCTGGTCAACATGGTGAAACCCCGTCTCTACTAAAAATACAAAAAATTAGCTGGGCATGGTGGTGCGTGCCTATAATCCCAGCTACTCAGGAGGCTGAGGCAGGAGAATTGCCTGAACCCAGGAGGCGGAGGTTGAGGTGAGCCGAGATCGCGCCATTGCACTCCAGCCTGGGTAACAAGAGTGAAACTCCGTCTTAAAAAAAAAAATAAAAAAAATAAAAAATAAAAAATAAAAGAAAATCACTTGGCATATTATAGGTGCTAAATACTGGTTTAATGAATGAAACATAAATCTTCCAGGAATATAGAGTAGAACTCTCTAAAAACATAATCACTGTTTTTTGTTTTTTTTTTTTTTTTTTTTTTTGAGACGGAGTTTCGCTCTTGTTACCCAGGCTGGAGTGCAATGGCGCGATCTCGGCTCACCGCAACCTCCGCCTCCTGGGTTCAGGCAATTCTCCTGCCTCAGCCTCCTGAGTAGCTGGGATTACAGGCACGTGCCGCCATGCCCAGCTAATTTTTTGTATTTTTAGTAGAGACGGGGTTTCACCATGTTGACCAGGATGGTCTCGATCTCTCGACCTCCTGATCCACCCGCCTCGGCCTCCCAAAGTGCTGGGATTACAGGCTTGAGCCACCGTGCCCGGCCTATCACTGTTAATTTGCTGTATATTTCTCCAGATTTTTAACTAATTACATTAATCTGTATACTATTGTTATTTCAGTAGACTTTATTTTTTATAGCAGTTTTAGGTTCACAGCAATTGAAAGGAAGGTACAGAAATTTTCCATATATGCCCTGCCCTCAGGCATGCACAGCCTTCTGCCATTATTAGTATCCTCCATCAAGTGATACATTTGTTCCAATTGATGAACTGATATTGATACATCATTATCACCCAAAGTTCATAGTTTACATGAAGATTCACTGGTGTTGTACATTCTGTGGTTTTGTACAAATATTAGTTATTCTAATGAATTATTGAACTTGAGGGGCGTTCAGGAAGCCCTGAATTTGTAGTTGGCTGGGCAGAGTATGGGTAGCTCAAGAGACCTGGGATTTATATCTGGCATCTGAATTAGGGGCAGTCCTGTGCAATTGAGCCCTTAACTCATGGGGTTTTCACTAAGTCTGGGGTGTTAGCCTCAGAATTGAATTATATGATACTCAGTTCGTATCAGAGAACTGGTGTTGGAGCATACTGTTCTTGCCCACTTTTTCTTTACAAATGAGATCAAAGTCTTTGCTGTCTCTCTGAGTATGTTCTCCTTCCATCTACCCCCACCAATTTCTAGGGGGTGGCCCGGTTCTACAGATCACGCAAAAAGCACTTGATCACCACCCAGACAGAACACAAATGTGTCTTGGACTCCTGCCGTTCACTGGAAGCTGAGGGCTTTCGGGTCACCTACCTCCCAGTGCAGAAGAGTGGGATCATTGACCTGAAGGTAGGAGTGGCTATTGGCATGAGGAGCAATAATAGAGGAGCCTGGCTTCAGCTTGTAAATTTTTCTCTTGGGCTCTAACTGGAGCTTGAAGGACTAGATCTAACATTTAGGGTGGGATTTAGAGAAATAGGCCTGGTGTAGAAAGATATCATGTTCCCCTTGAGTGTATACTGTCCTTTTCTCTGGAGGATTTGTTTCTTTCTTTTTTCTTTTCTTTTTTTTTATTTTGAGATGGAGTCTTGCTCTGTTGCCCAGGCTAGAGTGCAGTGGTCTGATCTCAGCTCACTGCAACCTCTGGAGGACTTGTTTCTTTGTTTCTTTTTTTTTTTTTTTGAGACAGAGTTTCGCTCTTGTCACCCAGGCTGGAATGCGGTGGCATGATCTAGACTCACTGCAACCTCCGCCTCCTGGGTTCTAGTGATTTTCCTGCCTCAGTCCCCCAAGTAGCTGGGATTATAGGCGCATGCCACCACACCCAGCTAATTTTTGTTTGTTTGTTTGTTTGTTTGTTTGTTTGTTTTGAGATGGAGTTTCGCTCGTTACCCAGGCTGGAGTGCAATGGCGCGATCTCAGCTCACCGCAACCTCCGCCTCCTGGGTTCAAGCAGTTCTCCTGCCTCAGCCTCCCAAGTAGCTGGGACTACAGGCATGCGCCACCAGGCCCAGCTAATTTTTGTATTTTTAGTAGAGTCGGGGTTTCACCATGTTGACCAGGATGGTCTCGATTTCTTGACCTCGTGATCCACCCGCCTCAGCCTCCCAAAGTGTAATTTTTGTATTTTTAGTAGAGGCGGGGTTTCACCATGTTGGTCAGGCTGGTCTCGAACTTCTGATCTCAGATGATCCACCTATCTTGGCCTCTCAAAGTGCCGGGATTACAGGTGCGAGCCACTGTGCCCGACCTGGAAGACATGTTTCTTACCATTGTTGGTGTTTTCTGGTTTGTATGAAAACCACTGGCCACATGTGCAGGATGCCAGGGACTCACATTCACCCATGGCGAAGCTCTGGCCTCCTTCCCTGCACTGATGCTTCTCATCCTGCTAAAGAAGTATCATTTTCTTTAATCTGTATATTGGCATCGCTATACAAATCCTAACATGTGTTTGTAGATGGACCCCCTCAATCTAAGCTCAAAATTGTTATCATTCATTATTTCCTACCTTTTTCATCTTTTTCACATTCAGTCATCAATCAGTCACACTCATATTTATGGCCGTTTTCTTATAATGTCACTGGAATTATACTTTCCCCTCTCTGACTCCTGCCCTCCCTTCCTCCCTCCCTTCCTTCCTTCTTCCTTCCCTCCCTTCCTCCCTGCTTCTTTTCCTCCCTTCTTCCCTTTCACCCTCCCTCCCTTACTCTTTCTCTCTGTCTCCTTTTCTTTTCTTTCTTTATTTTGGAGACAGGGTCTTGCTGTATTATCCAGGCTAGAATGCAGTGGTATGGTCGTAGCTCACTTCAGCCTCAGACTCCTGGGCTCACCTCACCTGGCTAAATTTTTGTTTTGTTTTGTTTTTTGAGTTGAGATGGAGTATTGCTCTGTCACCCAAGCTGGAATGCAGTGGCAAAATCCAGCTCACTGAAACCTCTGCCTCCTGGATTCAAACTATCCTCCCACCTTAGCTTCCTAAGTAGCTAGGACTACAGGCATATGCTACCACACCCAGCTAATTTTTTTGTATTTTTAGTAGAGAAGGGGTTTTATCATTTTGGCCTGGCTGGTCTCAAACTCTTGACCTCAAGTGATTCACCTGCCGTGGCCCCCCAGAGTGCTGGGATTACAGGCATGAGCCACCGTGCCTAACCTGGCTAAATTTTTTGTTTTGTTTTGTTTTTGGGATGGAGTTTCGCTCTTGTTACCCAGGCTGGAGTGCAATGGAGCCATCTCGGCTCCCTGCAACCTCCGCCTCCTGGGTTCAAGCAATTCTCCTGCCTCAGCCTCCTGAGTAGCTGGGATTACAGGCAAGCGCTACCAGGCCCAGCTAATTTTTGTATTTTTAGTAGAGACGGTGTTTCACCATGTTGACCAGGATGGTTTTGACCTTGTGATCCACCCGCCTCGGCCTCCGAAAGTGCTGGGATTACAGGTGTGAGCCACCGTGCCCGGCCCAAACCTGGCTAAATTTTTAAGCATTTTTTGTAGAGGCAGCATCTCATTATGCTCTCCATGCTGGTGGTGAACTCCTGGACTCAAGTGATCCTCCTACCTTGGCCTCCCAAAGCACTGTGATTACAGATGTGAGCCACCTTGCTCGGCCTCTTCTCATTTCTTTGGCTGGATTCTATCCTGTGTCTTAGCTACCTCTGGACTTTAATTTCTGTTGCCTGAACTAGTCCTTTAGCTACAACCTTCCAGCGTGTCCTGCACATCCTCATCAGACTTTATTTCCAAGTACTCATTTGACCTTTTCTCACTTTACTCAGAAATCTTGAGAGCTTTCTCATTTCCTTTGGCATGAAGCATAACTTCATTTTGCCTGACATTCAGATTTCTTTACATGGTGCTTTTTTTAAGCCCTTAGAAATTTGTGATATAATTCATGTACCATTTAACTTCTAGTTTAATGGAAAAAATAATAATTCATATACCACAAAATTCATCTTTTGAAATTGTACAATTCACTGTTTTTTAATGTACAATTCACAGAGTTTGCAACAGTCATCACTGTCATATTCCAGGACATTTTCATCACTTAAAAAAAGAAAGCTATGTATTTTTTGTTTTGTCATTTGTGGGATTTTTTTTTTTTAAGATGGAGTTTCTCTCTTGTTGCCTAGGCTGGAGTGCAATGGTGGGATCTCTGCTCCCTGCAACCTCTGCCCCCTGGGTTCAAGCAATTCTCCTGTGTTAGCCCCTCCCAAGTAGCTGGGATTACACGCATGCACCAACACACCTGGTTTATTTTGTATGTTTAGTAGAGACGGAGTTTCATCATGTTGGCCAGACTGGTCTAAAACTTTTGACCTCATGATCTGCCCACCTTGGCCTCCCAAAGTGCTGGGATTACAGGCATGAGCCACTGCACCTGGCCAATTTTTATATTTTTAGTAGAGCAGGGGTTTCACCATGTTGGCCAGGCTGGTCTCAAACTCCTGACCTCAGGTGATCTGCCCACCTTGGCCTCTGGAAGTGTTGGGATTACAGGTGTGAGCCACCACACCTGGCAGTTTCTTTAATTTTGTCATTCATCCTGCCATGTAAATGGAATCATACAGTATGTAACCTTGTAGGATTGGCTTTTTTCTTTTTTCTTTTTTGAGATGGAATATCACTCTATCACCCAGGCTGAAGTGCTGTGGCACGATCTTAGCTCACTTCAACCTCTGCCTCCCAGATTCAAGCGATTCTCCCCAAGTAGCTAGGATTACAGGTACGTACCACCACGCCCAGCTAATTTTTGCATTTTTAGTACAGGTAGGGTTTCACCATGCTGGCCAGGCTGGTCTTGAACTCCTGACCTCAGGTGATCCTCCCATCTGGGCCTCCCAAAGTGCTGGGATTACAGGCGTGAGCCACTATATCCACCCTTCTTTTTCTTTATTTTTATTTATTTATTTTTTTGAGACGGAGTTTCGCTCTTGTTACCCAGGCTGGAGTGCAATGGTGCGATCTCGGCTCACTGCAACCTCCGCCTCCTGGGTTCAGGCAATTCTCCTGCCTCAGCCTCCTGAGTAGCGGGAATTATAGGCACGCACCACCATGCCCAGCTAATTTTTTGTATTTTTAGTAGAGACGGGGTTTCACCATGTTGACCAGAATGGTCTCGATCTCTTGACCTTGTGATCCACCCACCTCGGCCTCCCAAAGTGCTGTGATTACAGGCTTGAGCCACCGTGCCCGGCGTCTTCTTTATTTTTTTTGAGGTGGAGTCTCGCTCTGTTGCCTAGGCTGGATTGCATTGGTACGATCTCAGCTCACTGCAACCTCCGCCTCCCAGGTTCAAGCGTTTCTCCTGCCTCAGGCTCCCAGGTAGCTGGGACTATTGGCATGCGCCACCATGCCCAGCTAATTTTTGTATTTTTAGTAGAGACAGAGTTTCTCATGTTAGCCAGGCTGGTCTTGAACTTCTGACCTCAGGTGATCCATCCACCTCAGCCTCCCAGAGTGCTGGGATTACAGGCGTGAGCCACCACGCCTAGCCTTGATTGGCTTTTTTCACTAATCATAAGTCTTTGGGAATTCATTCATTGCTGCATGTGCCAGTAGTTCGTGCCTTTTGATTGATAAGTAGTAGTCCATGTTATGGATATACCAAAATCATCTGTTGAAGGACATCTGAGTAGTTTCTAGGTTTTGGCTATTATGAATAAAGTTACTGTGAACATTTGTGTAAGATGTTTTGTGAATTTAATTTTTATTTCTCTGGGATAAATGCGCACATGTGCAGTTACTGGGTTGTATGGTAATTTTATGTTTAGTTTGATGAGAAACAGAAACTGTCAAACTCTTTTCTAAAGTGGCTGTGACATTTACATTCCCACCAACAATGTATGAATCATTCAGAGTCTGTGCATCCTTACCAACATTCTGTTTTGTCACTGTTTTTTAGTTAACTATTCAGATAGCTATGTAGCATAAGGCTCCTTTTTGCAACTAAGCTTGCCTATATTCTGATTTAGGAGGACTTTGTTTGCACTATCTAGTCACCTTACTCCTGCATATCCTTAGGAACTAGAGGCTGCTATCCAGCCAGATACTAGTCTGGTCTCAGTCATGACTGTGAACAATGAGATTGGAGTGAAGCAGCCTATTGCAGAAATAGGTGAGTATCATGGGTTAACCCTGATCCCTGCCCACCATGGTGGTCTGTATGAGGGAGTAGACTGATCACTGTAATACTCTATGGAGTGAAGTTAGGAAATCAAGGGAAAGAGAGCCTAAGTACTTTGTTCAAGGACATTGTAAGCGGTATAGACAGTATTTGAATTCAGGTCTAGTACCTTTTTTTTTTTTTTAAATTGAGACAGAGTGTCACTCTGTCACCCAGGCTGGAGTGCAGTGGCATGATCTTAGCTCACTGCAACGCCTGCCTCCCGGGCTCAAACAATCCTCCCACCTCAACCTCTCAAGTAACTGAGACTGCAGGTGTGCACCGCCATGCCTAGCTAATTTTTGTATTTTTAGTAGAAACGAGGTTTTACCATGTTGGCCAGACTGGTCTGAAACTCCTAACCTCAGATGATCCACCTGCCTTGGCCTCCTAAAGTGCCGAGATTACGGGCATGAGCCACTGTGCCCAGCCAGGTCTAGTATGTTTTATGGTTTTTCATTTTATTGCAGTTGCTGCCAAAACCAACCACAAAACAAAAAAGCCTTCTACCCTTTTTCCTTTTAGAACATCTTTTTATTATTCCCAGATAGAGCCCACCCTGTAATCTCCTTAGGCACATTAGCACAAAGATCTGTTAGTTTTTTGTTTGTTTGTTTGTTTGTTTAAATCAAAAGGGATCTGGAAGAAAATCTGACCAGCCTGGCCATCATGGTGAAACCCCATCTTTAAAATAAAATAAAATAAAATAAAATAAAAGAATAGTATGCATGATAATATCAGGAGTATTTTGACCTGCTGCTTAGCCCTTCATCTTTTTTATTCTAAAGAAGGGAAGCTGAGGAGACAGAGAGAGGGAGGAAGGGAGAAGGGAGAAGAGGTAAGGAAAAGAAGTATAAGGGGTTCAGTGGAGGGAGGGGAGGAGTTTAATATTGAGAGAGGTCGTTTACTACTGGTGGAGATAATTCACAGTGCATTGTGGGATACTGATACATGACTTCCCAACACTTTGCTGTGGGTCTTCCTCTCTGTTGTTTCCTCAGGGCGGATTTGCAGTTCCAGAAAGGTATACTTCCATACTGATGCAGCCCAGGCTGTTGGAAAAATCCCACTTGATGTCAACGACATGAAAATTGATCTCATGAGCATCAGTGGTCACAAAATCTATGGTCCCAAAGGTACCAGCCCCTTCTAGAGTTCCTCTTCTCTGTACTTTCCAGCAAGACATTTGATAGATGTTTGTCAAAGTCATTTGGGACTACTGTTGGTCTCATAGGAAGTTGTACATTCAGAGTCCCTTGTAGAATGCAAGCGTTATTTAGCAATAGCCAGAAACACTTGCTGGTTTGTAGATGTTGGTAGTTACTATATGGCAGGCCATTCTTTTTTTTTTTTTTTTTTGAGACCGAGTCTCACTCTGTCACCAGGCCGGAATGCAGTGATGCAATCTCTGCTCACTGCAACCTCTGCTCCCGGGTTCAAGTGATTCTTTTGCCTCAGCCTCCCAAGTAACTGGGACTACATGCGTGTGCCACCATGCCCTGCAAAGTTTTGTATTTTTAGCAGAGATGGGGTTTCACCATGTTGGCCAGGATGGTCTTGATCTCTTGACCTCGTGATCTGCCCACCTTGGCTTCCCAAAGTGTTGGGATTACAGGCATGAGCCATTGTGTCCAGGCGACAGCAGGCCATTCTATCTTGCTCTCTTTAACAAATCCTTATGGAGTCTTGCTCTTGTTCCCCAGGCTGTAGTGCAGTGACGCCATCTCTGCTTACTGCAAACTCCACCTCCCGGGTTCCAGCGATTCTCCTGCCTCAGCCTCCCAAGTAGCTGGGATTACAGGCACCTGCCACTATGCCTGGCTAATTTTTGTATATTTAGTAGAGACAAGGTTTCACCACGTTGTCCAGGCTGTCTCAAACTGCTAACCTTGTGATCCGCCTGCGTCAGCCTCCCAAAGTGCTGGGATTGCAGGCGTGAGCCACTGCACCCGGCTCAAACATGTAGATCTTAATTTGATTGAGGAAAAAGAGGTTTTATGGTATCAAATTTATCTAGTTGGGCCCAGCTATCTTGTTTGCCCCACTGTGATGTACAGAGCAACTATGTGAGTCTTCATTCCAAGTGTCTTGCTATGGCTTGAAGATTGCATGGGATTTCACATCCCTTTGTGTTTATTCTTAGAAGACTTTGTAGTCTGTTATCCTAATATTCTCTCAAGGATACCTGTTTGTTCCCTATGGTCCTATTGGAATGTGTTCAAGCTTGAGTTACGTCTCTTTCCCTGAGCCCTTGGGGATAGTCCTCTGTTTTATGGAGGTAACCATAAAAAAATAACTCCTCTTTCTCACATGAGGGCTTTTTTTGGGTTGATGTCTATGCTGGCACCCTTTTTGTGTCTGCAGGGTGTGTTTTCTGGGTGTATACCTTGTGGAAGAAGGTGTAATAGCTTCTTGAAGTATGGAAGATGGTTTCTTTTAAGGGTTCCCAGAGGTTGTAAAGAGTGTTTTTTTTGTGAGCTGTTATTTCAAAACCCCAGTAAGCATTCTATCTATTACTAAAGTGTTGTTTTTATTGGCTTTTATTGTAGATATATCTTTTTTATAAAACCAATGAACTCAGGTTGGATACCCCTGTTTTGTTTTTTTTTTTTTTTCTTTCTTTCTTTTTTTGAGACAGAGTTTCGCTCTTGTCACCCAGGCTGGAGTGCAATGGCGCAATCTCGGCTCATTGCAACCTCCGCCTCCTGGGTTCAAGCAATTCTCCTGCCTCAGCCTCCCAAGTAGCTGGGACTACAGGTGTGTGCCACCATGCCCAGCTAATTTTTGTATTTTTAGTAGAGGCAGGGTTTCACCATGTTGACCAGGATGGTCTCGATCTCTTGACCTCGTGATCCACCCGTCTCAGTCTCCCAAAGTGCTGGGATTACAGGTGTGAGCCACTGCGCCCGGCCTTTTTTTTTCTTTCTTTTTCTTTTTTTTTTTTCTAGCCTGCTCCTCCAAATTCTACCAGGGATACCCCTGTTCTTCCTAATATGCTTAATTCACATTATATGCCTGTATTAAAACATCTCATGTACTCCATAAATATATACACCTAATATGTATTCACACAAATTAAAAAACAAAACAAAAAACTAATGAACTCATTGATCAGAATCTCTGATCAGCACTTACATGTGTACAGGTATCCCTCATTATCCAGCCTCCTGCTTTCCAAATTCAGGATCTAAATAGATTTAGATAATGTGATATTCTTCACTGCCCAGATATAGTATTTGAGCACTTGCTGTTTGAATTTGGGAATTGTATAGACTCAGATATCAGATAGTAAAATGGAGAAATGAAAGAATAATTTTTTTTGAGACAGAGTCTCACTCTGTCTCCCAGGCTGGAATGCAGTAGCATAATCTCAGCTCACTGCAACCTCTGCCTCCTAGGTTCAAGTGATTCTCCTGCCTCAGCCTCCTGAGTAGCTGGGACTACAGGTGTTTGCCACCATGCCCAGCTAATTTTTTGTATTTTCAGTAGAGACAGGGTTTCACTGTGTTAACCAGAACATTATTTTATTTATTTGTTTTATTTATTTATTTATTTATTTATTTTGAGATGGAGTCTCACTCTGTCACCAAGGCTGGAGTGCAGTGGCGTGATCTCGGCTCACTGCAACCTCTGCCTCCCAGGTTCAAGCAGTTCTCCTGGTTCAGCCTCCTGAGTAGCTGGGACTACAGGCTCTTGCCACCATGACTGGCTAATTTTTTTATGTTTTCAGGAGCGACGGGGTTTCACCATGTTAGCCAGGGTGGTCTCGATCTCCTGACCTTATGATCCACCCACCTCAGTCTCCCAAAGTACTGAGCCACCTTGTCAGACTGAAATAATTCTTAATAAATACAGTTTAATATATTATTTTATTCATTTTATTTATTTATTTATTTATGTATTTTGAGACGGAGTCTCACTCTGTCGCCCAGGCTGGAATGCTGGGGCATGATCTCAGCTCACTGCAAACTCTGCTTCATGGATTCAAGCAATTCTCTGCTTCAGCCTCCTGAGTAGCTGGGATTACACCACACCCTGCTAAATTTTTGTACTTTTAGTAGAAATGGGGTTTCACCAACTTGGCTAGGCTGGTCTTGAACTCCTGACCTCGTGTTCCACCCACCTCATCCTCCCAAAGTGCTGAGATTATAGGCGTGAGCCACTGTACCCTGCCTATTCATTTATTTTTTAGAGACAAGGTCTAACTTTGTTGCTCAGGCTGGAGTGTAGTGGTGCTATCCTAGCTTGCTGCTCTTCAATTTCCTTGGCTTAAACAACCCTCCTACCCCAGCCTCACCAGTAACTAGCACTACAGGTGTGCACCACCATGCCTGACTGATTTTTAAAATAGGTTTTGTAAGGCCGGGCGCAGTGGCTCAAGCTTGTAATCCCAGCACTTTGGGAGGCCGAGGCGGGTGGATCACAAGGTCGAGAGATCGAGACCATCCTGGTCAACATGGTGAAACCCCGTCTCTACTAAAAAAATACAAAAAATTAGCTGGGCATGGTGGCACGTGCCTGTAATCCCAGCTACTCAGGAGGCTGAGGCAGGAGAATTGCCTGAACCCAGGAGGCAGAGGTTGCGGTGAGCCGAGATCGCGCCATTGCACTCCAGCCTGGGTAATAAGAGCAAAACTCTGTCTAAAAAAAAAAAAAAAAAAGTTTTGTAGAGATGGATGTCACCCTATGTTGCTCAGGCTTGAACTCCTGATCTCAAGCAACCTTCCCACCTAAGTCTCCCAAAGTGCTGGGATTACAGGCATGACCCACTGCACCCAGCTTCTAATTCAAAATCTGGTGTCCTTCGTAATACATTTGGAAACCACTGCCTTAATTTTTATAGTACCTCTATTCTCGGCATAAACAGTTTTTCTGTGTGGGAAAAGAACTGTCAAATGCCCATTCTATTCAGAAGCCCTGATTACTTAGTGAATAACTTTGCATGCTCATGCTCATATTTTGGTACAAGTTTTCCATAAGTAGGCTTGTTTAGTCACAGGTTATACACATTTTCAAGTTTTTTGTTTTTTGAGTGAAGGTTTCACTCTGTTGCCCAACCAGGAATGCATTGAGTGGTACAATCACAGCTCACTGCAGCCTTACCTCCTAGGCTCAAGTGATCCTCCTGCCTCAGCCTCCAGAGTCACTGGGACTATAAGTACATGCCACTGTGCCCAGCTAATTTTTAATTTTCCTTTGTAGACATGGGGTCTCACTATGTTTCTTAGGCTGGTCTCAAACTTCTGGTCTTAAGTGATTCTTGGTCTCCCAAAGTCCTATGATTATAGTCGTGAGCCACCACGACCCACCAGTTTTTTTTTTTTTTTTTTTTTTTTAGAGACAGAGTTTTACTCTTGTTTCCCAGGCTGGAGTGCAATGGCATGATCTTGGCTCATGGCAGCCTCCACCACCCGGGTTCAAGTGATTCTCCTGCCTCAGAGTAGCTGAGATTACAGGCATGTACCACCACACCCAGTTAATTTTGCAATTTTAATAGAGACAGGGTTTCTCCATGTTGGTCAGGCTGGTCTCAAACTCCCGACCTCAGGTTATTAGCCCACCTCGGCCTCCCAAAGTGCTGGGATTACAGGCCTGAGCCACTGCGCCCTGCCCTATTTTTTTTAATTTTAGTTTTAATTTTATTTCAGAAAAGTAATATTCATGTGGTTCAAAATTCAAAGCTACCTAAAAGTGCACAGACAAAAGTCTACCTCTCACCCCTGTCCTCCAGCTATGCAGTTCCCTTCTGGGGAGGTAATTTCTTTCTTTCTTTTTTTTTTTTTTCTGATTTACTCTGGTTATGGGGAGGTAATTTCTTGGGTTTTCTACAATTATCCTATTTGTTTACAAACAAATATATACTTCCCTTCCATCTTTCTTTTTTTATTCAGATGATAGCATACTGTACTCACTGTTTTGATCTTGCTTTTTTCACCTAATAATAAGTGTTTTTTAAAAACTAAAGTACAGGCCGGGTGCGGTGGCTCAAGCCTGTAATCCCAGCACTTTGGGAGGCCGAGGCGGGTGGATCACAGGGTCGAGAGATCGAGACCATCCTGGTCAATATGGTGAAACGCTGTCTCTACTAAAAATACAAAAAATTAGCTGGGCATGGTGGCGTGTGCCTGTAATCCCAGCTACTCAGGAGGCTGAGGCAGGAGAATTGCCTGATGCCAGGAGGCGGAGGTTGCAGTGAGCCAAGATCATGCCATTGCACTCCAGCCTGGGTGACAAGAGTGAAACTCTGTCTCAAAAAAAAAAAAAAAAAAAAAAAAACTAAAGTACAAACTTTATTTGGATTTCACCAGTTTTCTAACAATGTATCTTGGTATCTTGGAGATTTTATGGTGTCAGTTCAGAACAAGCTTCCTCTTTTTTTTTTTTTCTGAGACGGAGTCTGGCTGTGTCACCCTGGGATAGGCTGGAGTGCTGTGGCATTAATCTCAGCTAACTGGCCGGGCGCGGTGGCTCAAACCTGTAATCTCAGCACTTTGGGAGGCCGAGGCGGGTGGATCACGAGGTCGAGAGATTGAGACCATCCTGGTCAACATGGTGAAACCCCGTCTCTACTAAAAATACAAAAAAATTAGCTGGGCATGGTGGCACGTGCCTGTAATCCCAGCTACTCAGGAGGCTGAGGCAGGAGAATTGCCTGAACCCGGGAGGCAGAGGTTGCGGTGAGCCGAGATCGCGCCATTGCACTCCAGCCTGGTTAACAAGAGCGAAACTCCGCCTCAAAAAATAAAAAATAAAAATAATAATAAATTTAAAAAAAAATCTCAGCTAACTGCAACCTCCACATCTTGGGTTCATTTCCTATCTCAGCCTCCCGAGTAGCTGGGATTACAGGCGCTCACTACCACACCTGGCTAATCTTTGTATATTTAGTAGAGACATAGTTTCACCGTGTTGGCCAGGCTGGTTTCAAACTCCTGACCTGAGGTGATCCGCCCTCCTTGGCCTCCCAAAGTGTGGGGATTACAGGTATGAGCCACCATGCCTGGCCCCCTCATTCTTTTACACACCTACTTGATATATTATTGTATGAACATGCCATAATCTATTTGACATTACCCTGATGATAAACATCTAAGTTGTTTCCAATCGTTTTACTATTATGAATAATACTGTATGTATGATGGCATTTCATATAGCATAGGGAGCTACTTTAAACGATTTTGATCATTACTCCTTCTGGTATTTATATTCCAGGTGTTAAATCATTTTGCTAAATATTATGCTTTAAGTGCTATTTCTTCTTTTCCTTAAATTTTTTTAATTAGAAAAATGTCACACTTACAGAAAAGTTGAAATAATATTTTGATCCCTTTGGAAAGTGATATTTTGTTTTAACTATGTTTCTCTCTTTCTCTTTTTTGTAACAAACTTTGTTTCCCAGGGGTTGGTGCTGTCTACATCCGTCGCCGGCCCCGTGTTCGTGTGGAGGCCCTGCAGAGTGGAGGGGGGCAGGAGCGGGGTATGCGGTCTGGGACAGTGCCCACACCCTTAGTGGTGGGGCTGGGGGCTGCGTGTGAGGTGGCACAGCAAGAGATGGAGGTATGGGGAGAGCAGTTCCCTCCCACAAGTTCTTCCCCTGTGCTGGGTCTCCTATTTAGAGGCTTCTCAGCATGACTGAGGCAGATTTCTGCTGAGAGAGAGGGCTTAAGAAAACTCTTCCTTGGCTGGGCAAGGTGACTCATGCCTGTAATCCCAGCACTTTGGGAAGCCGAGGCGGATGGATCATAAGGTCAGGAGTTCTAGTCCAGCCTGACCAACATGGTGAAACCCTGTCTCTACTAAATACAAAAATTAGCCAGGTATGGTGGTGCATCCCTGTAATCCCAGCTTCTCAGGAGGCTGAGGCAGGAGAATTGATTGAACCCGGGAGGTGGAGGTTGCAGTGAGCTGAGATTGTGCCACTGCACTCTAGCCTGGGTGACAGAGCAAGACTCTGTCTCAAAAAAAAAAAAAAAGGCCAGGCGCAGTGGCTCATGCCTGTAATCCCAGCACTTTGGGAGGCCGAGGCGGGTGGATCACGAGGTCAACAGATCGTGACCATCCTGGCCAACATGGTGAAACCCCATCTCTACTAAAAGTACAAAAAATTAGCTGGGCATGGTGGCACGTGCCTATAATCCCAGCTACTCGGGAGGCTGAGGCAGGAGAATTGCCTGAACCCAGGAGGCAGAGGTCACGGTGAGCCGAGATCGTGCCATTGCACTCTAGCCTGTGTAACAAGAGCGAAACTCCATCTCAAAAAAAAAAAAAAGAAAAGAAAAGAAAACTCTTCCTTGTCCTGGTGCTGCTGCTGGTACCTTGTTCTGAATTCTCAGGGAGGCATTATAGGCTCCAAAACCCATGCCCTTTTAGTAGTTATCAGCTCATTTATTTCTGGATTAGTAACTGAACCCTGTATCCAGTTATCAAGCACCTTTTATATTCCAGGCACTATGCTCAGTACTGGAGATACAGTGGTCTCCATGAGTAAAATAAGATGAGAGGTGGGGCTGACACATAGTCACTTCCAGTTATAGGAGAAGGGCTTCTTAAACTATGTGTTTCTGAGCTGGTCGATGATTACTGCTTAATCCTTCCTTGCCTGCTCCTTAGTATGACCACAAGCGGATCTCAAAGTTAGCAGAGCGGCTGATACAGAATATAATGAAGCGCCTTCCAGATGTGGTGATGAATGGGGACCCTGAGCATCATTATCCTGGTATGGACTTGCCCTTTCTATTTTCATTCTAGCAGAGGCTGAGACTCTGAGACCTCTCTCATAGTATTTCTTTCCTCCAGGCTGTATCAACCTCTCCTTTGCATATGTGGAAGGGGAGAGTCTGCTGATGGCACTGAAGGATGTTGCCTTATCCTCAGGGAGGTGAGCTGGACAGCATAGACAGGGCCTGCATTAGGGCCACTTAGAACGGTCATACAGGCTGTTAAGCTTCCCAGTGTGGAGATGACAGGCACAAGAGCTCTTGATTAAGGGTAAAGGTCATTTTGGAAGGTCCTCTTTTTTATTTGGTTGGCTGGGTAGCTGGGTACAGGCTGAAGTTTACCACCCTAGGAATGCTTCCTGGGGTAGAATTTTGTGCCCTTTTTTTTTTTTTTTTTTTTTTTTTTTTTTTTGAGACAGAGTCTCACTCTGTTGCTCAGTCTTGGAGTGCAATGGTGCAGTCTTGGCTGACTGCAGTCTCCGCCTCCTGAGTTCAAGCAATTCTCCAGGCTCAGCCTCCCGAGTAGCTAGGATTACAGGTGCTTGCCACCATGCCCAGCTAATTTTTGTATTTTCAGTAGAGATAGGTTTCACCATGTTAGCCAGGCTGGTCTCAAACTCCTGACTTTGTGATCCGTCCACCTCAGCTTCCCAAAGTGCTGGGATTTCAGGTGTGAGCCACCATGCCCAGCCAGAATTTTGTGCCTTTTATGGTCCCAAGGGATATATATATCTGTCCTGGGGTTACACTAGCAGTTCTGTTACAGGCCTCCAGAATTGAAGATGCTCCAAAGGCCACTAAGGGTTTAGCTGCCCTTCAGGCTGGTGCCAATGGTATATTGTGTCCTGGGGAAGTGAGCACATGGTCCTCTGCTGTCTCTTCTTGTCAAACCCAGTTCATGTGGTATCATGCTCTGTTATACTTTGCCAGCATCCTTGCTCAAGGAAGTCATCCACCATAGGGGCCAGAGGAACTAGGTTCACACATCCTAGGATGTGCAGGGCAGCATCAGGTCCTTTTGCTTTGCCAGATTAGAAGGTCTCTTTCGTCTCCATGGTGTGACTCGAGGGCCCTGGGGGATGAGTACAAGACTGAGGATTTGTGACTAAAAGTAGATGTTGATGATGAACTGAACAAGGCTTGTGTCTCTCTCCTCAGTGCCTGCACCTCTGCATCCCTGGAGCCCTCTTATGTCCTTAGAGCAATTGGCACTGATGAGGATTTAGCACACTCTTCTATCAGGTCAGTGAGTTGAGCTGCAACATTTATGAAAGACATCCTCTTATATTTTTCATATCCTATTACAGTTTTTTTTATTTTTCCGCCGTGATGCTTTTCTCAATTTAGTTCTTCTTATCTCTTCTAATAACCTTGTGAAAGTTTCTAGAGCAGTGAGTCTCAGACTTCATTGAGTATCACCTGAGAAGTTTGTGAAATATTATGATATCTGAGTCCCACATTCAGATATTTTGATTTGCTAGGTTTGGAGGAGGAGTAGGAAGCATCTCAACATCACAGGTGATTTTAATGTGGGTGGTCTGTAGACCGTGTTTTGAGACTGTTGCCCAGGCTGGAGTGCAATGTCTTGATCTCGGCTTATTCCAACCTCTACCTTGCAGGTTCAAGCAATTCTCCTGCCTCAGCCTCCTGAGTAGCTGGGGTTACAGACATGTGCCACCACACCCAGCTAATTTTTGTGTTTTTAGTAGAGATGGGGTTTCACCATGTTGGCTAGGCTGGTCTTGAACTCCTGAGCTCAAGTAGTCCGTCCACCTCAGCCTCCCAAAGTGCTGGAATTACAGGTGTGAGCCACCGTGCCCAGCTGATCTGTATACCATGCTCTGAGAAACTCTGCCCTAAAGGGGAAGGACCATGTTCTTCTCCCCATGTCTCTTGTGTTGTAGATCCTCAGTGAGTATTTGCGGAATGAGTTTTCCCAGTGCCAGAGCTCTTATAGGGAGCCATTCTCCTGTGACTTTTTTCAGGTTTGGAATTGGCCGCTTCACTACAGAGGAGGAAGTGGACTACACCGTGGAGAAGTGCATTCAGCATGTGAAGCGTCTTCGAGAAATGAGGTAAACATACTGTATCAGAGAACCTTTGGAAGAAACACTAGTGCTGTCTCCCCTCTTGTCCTTAGGCTATATGTTTACACTGCCAAAACCAAAGTTCAAGAGTACTTGGATTTTAGGATTTAGAGATTCCACAAAGCAAGAAAGCGGATCTTCTTGACTACTTGTCTTCACAATGAGAAAGTGTTTTTAAAAACTATAGAACTAGGGCCGGGCGCGGTGGCTCAAGCCTGTAATCCCAGCACTTTGGGAGGCTGAGATGGGTGGATCACGAGGTCAAGAGATTGAGACCATCCTGGTCAACATGGTGAAACCCCATCTCTACTAAAAATACAAAAAATCAGCTGGGCATGGCGGCGCGTGCCTGTAATCCCAGCTACTCAGGAGGCTGAGGCAGGAGAATTGCTTGAACCCAGGAGGCAGAGGTTGCGGTGAGCTGAGATCACGCCATTGCACTCCAGCCTGGGTAACAAGAGTGAAACTTCGTCTCAAAAAAACAAACAAACAAACAAACAAAAAAAACTATAGAACTAGATGAATGCAAGTAGTAGGTTTTTTTTGGAGACAAGTCCTTGCTCTGTCATCCAGGCTGGCATGCAGTGGTGCAATCATACCTCACAGCAACTTGTGCCTCCCAAGCTCAAGTAATCCTCCCACCTCAGCCTCCCAAGTAGCTGGGACTACAGGTATGTACCACCATGCCTGGCTAATTTTTGTATTTTTTGTAGAGATGGAGTTTTGCTATGTTTCCCAGGCTGGTCTCAAACTCCCAGGCTCAAGCAGTCCTCCTGCATTTGGCCTTCCAAAGTGCTGGGATTACCAGCACAAGCCACCAGACCCAGGTAGAATTTTTCAGTATGATTATTATTATCTTTTTTTTTTTTTTTTTTTTTTTTGAGACAGAGTTTCACTCTTGTTGCCCAGGTTGGAGTGCAGTGGCATGATCATGGTTCACTGCAACCTCCGCACTCCAGGTTCAAGCTAGGGGTTACAGGCATGCACCAGCACGCCTGGCTAATTTTGTATTTTTTACTAGAGATGGGGTTTCTCCATGTTGGTCAGGCTGGTCTTGAATTCTCGACCTCAGTTGATCCACCCACCTCGGTCTCCCAAAGTGCTGCGAATATAGGCATGAGCCACTGTGCCTGGCCAGATTATTATTATCTTGAGAGACAGTGTCTCATTCTGTTACCCAGGCTGGAGTGCAAGTGGCACAATCATAGCTCAGTGTAACCTAAGACTCTTGGGCTCAAGTTATCCTCCTGCCTCAAACTCCCAAATAGCTAGGACTACAGTTGTGTGCCTCCACGCCTAGCTAATTTTAAAAATATTTTTTGTAGAGATGGGGGTCTCACTGTGTTGTCCAGGCTGGTCTTGAACTCCTGGGATCAAGCCATCCTCTTGCCTTGGCCTCCCAAAGTACTGGGATTACAGGCATGAGCCACTGTGCCCAGCCCCTCATTATTTTAGTGGTAGTATTAATAGTTGTCATTGGCCGGGCGCGGTGGCTCAAGCCTGTAATCCCAGCACTTTGGGAGGCCGAGGCGGGTGGATCACGAGGTCAAGAGATCGAGACCATTCTGGTCAACATAGTGAAACCCCGTCTCTACTAAAAATACAAAAATTAGGCCGGGCGCGGTGGCTCAAGCCTGTAATCCCAGCACTTTGGGAGGCCGAGGCGGGTGGATCACAAGGTCAAGAGATCGAGACCATCTTGGTCAACATGGTGAAACCCCGTCTCTACTAAAAATACAAAAAAAATAGCTGGGCATGGTGGTGCGTGCCTGTAATCCCAGCTACTCAGGAGGCTGAGGCAGGAGAATTGCCTGAACCCAGGAGGCGGAGGTTGCAGTGAGCCGAGATCGCGCCATTGCACTCCAGCCTGGGTAACAAGAGCGAAACTCCGTCTCAAAAAAAAAAAAAAAAAAAAAAAAAAATACAAAAATTAGCTGGGCATGGTGGCGTGTGCCTGTAATCCCAGCTACTCAGGAGGCTGAGGCAGGAGAATTGCCTGAACCCAGGAGGCGGAGGTTGCGGTGAGCCGAGGTCACGCCATTGCACTCCAGCCTGGGTAACAAGAGCGAAACTCCGTCTCAAAAAAAAAAAAAAAAAAATAGTTGTCATTGTAGCACTATCAATACATAATTAGTGGTTTATAGACTAAGTATAGAAAAACTCTCTTTAAGATAGGGATTAATGGCTGGGAGTGGTGGTTCACGCCTGTAATCTCAGCACTTTGGGAGGCCGAGGTAGACAGATTACTTGAGGTCAGGAGTTCAAGACCAGCCTATCCAACATGGTGAAACCCTGTCTCTACTAAAAATATAAAAATTAGCCAGGCATGGTGGCACATGTCTGTAACCCCAGCTACTCAGGAGGCTGAGGCAGGAGAATTGCTTGAACTCTGGAGTCGGAGGCTGCAGTGAGCAAAGATCTTGCCATTGCACTCCAGTCTGGGTGACAAAGCGAGATGCCGTCTCAATAAAAAAAAGAAGACAGGGATTCATAATTTGAGTCCTATGGCTAGATTCAGGAGGTATATAGTAGCTTTGAAATTGTATGCTAAGTATTGTACAGTTGTGTATTTTCCTTGGAAGAAAGTGTGTAATTGCATTGGATTTTCAAAAGGTTTAGAACTAATACTCAGGCTGAGTGTGGTGGCTCATGCCTGCAATCCCAGCGCTTTGGAAAGAGGCTGAGAGGAAGGCAAATTGCTTGAGCCCAGTTGTTCAAGAACAGCCTATGTAGATTGCTTGAGCCCAGGAGTTCAAGACCAGCCTAGGCAACATCGTGAAACCCCCATCTCTATTTAAAAAAAAGAACCACTACTCAGAGCTTTTTTTGTAAAAGTAATGAGATTCTTGGCCACTCAGCTGGCACCAGCACTTCCCTAGTAGCCACAGAGCTCATCTTCCTCCTGGGAACCTTGAGCCCTCCGGATTTTTTCAGAGCCTGGCTCTGTCTTGGTTAACTTTGGCTTTCAGGATTCTCTTGGTTGAGTTGGTAGAGAGGAATTTCAAATATATACCCCCCTTCCCTTTATGAGCTCTCCCAAGCCTTCCTATTCTCTGAATTTTTCTTTTTTTTTTTTTTGAGGCGGAGTTTCGCTCTTGTTACCCAGGCTGGAGTGCAATGGCGCGATCTCGGCTCACCGCAACCTCCGCCTCCTGGGTTCAGGCAATTCTCCTGCCTCAGCCTCCTGAGTAGTTCGGATTACAGGCATGTGCCACCATGCCCAGCTACTTTTTTTTTGTATTTTTAGTAGAGACAGGGTTTCACCATATTGACCAGGACGGTCTTGATCTCTTGACCTGGTGATCCACCCGCCTCAGCCTCCCAAAGTGCTGGGATTACAGGCTTGAGCCACCGCGCCCGGCCTGAATTTTTCTTTATAGGGTCTAGCTGTATTGCTTAAGCGTCTATAGCTTGCTCAACTATGCGATTTTTCCTTTGACCTAGCTTTCTGGTATACTGTGGTACATTCAAAAGTCATTTTTACAGACCATATGGCCAGCGCAGCCTTTTATTTCCTATTTCTGTGGCTTCAGCATCTGCACCCTATTCCTTCCAACCCTTTACAAACTGAATGCAGCCTGGTCCCATTAGTGCTCAAGTCCATAATAATAAGTGGCCTTCCCTAAAGAGGAAGGACAGGAAGGAGATGGCTGACTTTAAGGGCTATGGAAAATCTTATGAATAGAAAGGCATTCTGGGAATGTTTAAAGTCAAGAATAGAATGAAATTAAGAAAAAAAAAAAGGGGTGGGGCTTGAAAAAAAGAAAAAAAAACAATAGAATGAAATTTGGTAAAATTACCTGGTGAAATCTAAACTGCAAAATCCCATATTCATAGCACATTGAGGTAATATCTGGCCTGGGAACATTATCCAAGATATCCAAGCTTCTGCTTGGGAATTGATCAGAGTTTAGCAGAGATTTCTCAGCAGCAGCTCTTTTTTTTTTTTTTTTTTTTTTTGAGACGGAGTTTCGCTCTTGTTACCCAGGCTGGAGTGCAATGGCGCGATCTCGGCTCACCGCAACCTCCGCCTCCTGGGTTCAGGCAATTCTCCTGCCTCAGCCTCCTGAGTAGCTGGGATTACAGGCACGCGCCACCACGCCCAGCTAATTTTTTGTATTTTTAGTAGAGACGGGGTTTCGCCATGTTGACCAGGATGGTCTCGATCTCTTGACCTCGTGATCCACCCGCCTCGGCCTCCCAAAGTGCTGGGATTACAGGCTTGAGCCACCGCGCCCGGCCAGCAGCAGCTCTTGTGTGAGATAGGATGCCCAGGTCTAAGATACAAGGAATTTTTTTTTTTTTCTCCCCCGCTGCCCCCAAGGGATTCTTTTAGATTGGAGCCAGGGATATCAGAAGCACAGCCCAACTCTGGGGAGATGAAGCTGGCCAAAACTGGGTAATGGCACAGTATACTGTGCCATTTCAGCATTGTTTCTTGGTTTTGTTCTAGTTCCAAGCCCTAACTGGAAACTAGAACAAAACCAAGAAACAAATGCTGAAAAGTGGGTAATGTGTGGTGGGCTGAAACTAGCTGCTTATACAGGTCATGTGAAAAGAGGCTGAAACTAGCTGTTTATACTAGTCCCAAGGGTCTTGGTTACTCCAGGGGAAACTGTGGCCATAGCCTCTTATAACTGGAATGAGAGCTTCAAGAATGTGACCATGTTTGGTGTGCATTGGCTCAGAACCCCACTGCAATTGAGCCTGAGGTACCTAGTTATTCCTGTTTGTTGGCAGTTGGGGAGAGCTCTCAGGAAGGCTAACAGGGACTTACAGGGAACTGGGAAAGACATGTTAACCACATGTGTTAGGGCCTACCGGCAAGAGGCACAGAATAGACAGGGACAAAAGGAGGCAAGGCATTGCTCAGGGCCTTGGGGCTAATGTTGGCCACTTCCGATCTAAGCCCTCACTGATTTAATGTCTCTTCTTTTTGGCAGCCCTCTCTGGGAGATGGTTCAGGATGGCATTGACCTCAAGAGCATCCAGTGGACCCAACACTAGAAGAAGAGGGCCCTGGCTGGGCGTGGTGGCTCACACCTGTAATCTCAGTATTCTGGGAGGCAGAGGTGGGCAGATCATGAGGTCAGCAATTCAAGACCAGCACGACCAATATGGTGAAACCCTGTCTACTAAAAATACAAAAATTAGCTGGGCGTGGTGGCGCATGCCTGTAATCTCAGCTACTCGGGAGGCTGAGGCAGGAGAATCGCTTGAACCTGGGAGGCGGAGGTTGCAGTGAGCTGAGATGGTGCTACTGCACTCCAGCCTGGGCAACAGAACAAGACTCCATCTCAAAAAACAACAAAAAAAGAATAGAACTCTGACTTTGTGCTGGTCTGTCCCCTCCTGCCTCATCAACCCGTGCACAACCAGGCACTTTTGTTAGGCCCAGTGGATGCTCCAGATTGGTATAGAACGTTGGCTTCAACATCAGCCCACCTCTATGACAGAAACACAAGGAAACTATCTTTCCCTAGCTTCAGCTCCTTGGGTTTGGAGCACTTCCCATTTCTTCCCGGCTCTTACAGTGTGGACATTTTCATCCTGAAGCTGTAGAGACATTTGCTATTATATTGCTGCTGTACACATCTGTGCTCTTGGTGAGGAGAGCAAGAGGAACCAGAAGAAATCTCTGCTCAGGGACCATGATGCTCTACATGGACATTTGAGTCGTCAGTCGGCAT
Organism: Saimiri boliviensis; assembly: GCF_048565385.1. Classification (NCBI taxonomy): domain Eukaryota; kingdom Metazoa; phylum Chordata; class Mammalia; order Primates; family Cebidae; genus Saimiri; species Saimiri boliviensis. The sequence continues at coordinate 99,815,295 of NC_133457.1, read as the reverse complement.
CTGCTGCTGCTCAGCTGGACCAGTTCCTTTAACAGCAAGCATAATCCACTTTAATGTTTTCTGTGGCTCCAAAGGGTACCTCTTCATATTGACTGCAGACTGAATGGACAGTTTCTTAGAGGGTTTGTCTCCTTTCTCCTTTCTTCTTTCCTTTCCTTTGACCTAATGGAGCTAGAAATATGTCTATGACTCCACCTATTATCCTAATGATTAATTTCCTTAAAAATTGTTAATATGAAGACTGGAAAAATAAACTCAACTTCTGTTTACTCTGTGACTTTATGAGAGGTTCAGGGAGAAGTGGAAGCTGTACTTGGGAAGTGTGAACAAGGCCGGGTGCGATGGCTCAAGCCTGTAATCCTAGCACTTTGAGAGGCCGAGACAGACAGATCACAAGGTCAGGAGATCGAGACCATCCTGGCCAACGTGGTGAAACCCCGTCTCTACTAAAAATACAAAAATTAGCTGGGCGTGGTGGCGTGCGCCTGTAGTCCCAGCTACTCGGGAGGCTGAAGCAGGAGAATTGCTTGAATCCGGGAGGCAGAGATTGTAGTGAGCCAAGATTGTGCCACTTCACTCCAGCTTGGCGCCTGGAGACAGAGTAAGACTCTGTCTCAAAAAAAAAAAAGTATGGGCCGGGCGCGGTGGCTCAAGCCTGTAATCCCAGCACTTTGGGAGGCCGAGGCGGGTGGATCACGAGGTCAAGAGATCGAGATCATCCTGGTCAACATGGTGAAACCCCCTCTCTACTAAAAAAATACAAAAAATTAGCTGGGCATGGCGGCGCGTGCCTGTAATCCCAGCTACTCAGGAGGCTGAGGCAGGAGAATTGCCTGAACCCAGGAGGTGGAGGTTGTGGTGAGCTGAGATCGCGCCATTGCACTCCAGCCTGGGTAACAAGAGCGAAACTCCGTCTCAAAAAAAAAAAAAAAAGTATGAACAAGACCACCACTCCACGTGATTTGCATAAATCACTCAGTGGTGTTAAAACTCACGCTCTGAATGAAGAGACCCCCAAACAGGCTTTATGTGAGCAACATGGCTGTTTATTCACCTGAGTGCAGGCAGGCTGAGGCTGAAAAGGGTGTCAGAAAGGGCGGTGGGATAGGAGTTGGTTTTATAGGTTTGGGGTTGGTAGTTGAAAGTTACCATTTAGGGCCGGGCACAGTGGCTCACGCCTGTAATCCCGGCACTTTGGGAGGCCGAGGCGGGTGGATCATGAGGTCAAGATGTCGAGACCATCCTGGTCAACATGGTGAAACCCCATCTCTACTCTACTAAAAATACAAAAACATTAGCTGGGCATGGTGGTGCGTGCCTGTAATCCCAGCTACTCAGGAGGTTGAGGCAGGAGAATTGCCTGAACCCAGGAGGCAGAGGTTGTGGTGAGCCGAGATCATGTCATTGCAATCCAGCCTGGGTAACGAGAGTGAAACTCCGTCTCAAAAAAAAAAAAAAAAAAAAAGTTACCATTTAGGGGTTTTGGGAAAGCTGGGAGTAGGTCATGGGTTTGCAAGCTGGGAGGGGGTTGTAGGGTATGGAGTCATGCGGTTGACCATGTTGGTTACAAAGTCCAGTGGCCTTATCAATTGGGGCTGGAATAAGGAACAATAGAGAATGTCTTAAAGTTAACTGGTTTCTCTTTTCATGGTCTTCCAGTTACTTTAAATTTTCCAGGAACTCATCTGGAGTGTAAGTCACAGAGGTTAACATGGCATCCATGGGGCCGTCAGTTGGCCTAAGAAACCTTATAAGTGGGCTTTTGTATCTCTTCATTTAGCATTTATTTGAATGCCTGCCAGGAGCTAGACTTGTTCTGGGTATTAGGGATATATACTGGTTAACAGGACCAAAAAAGACCCCACCTTCACTGTGCTTTAACTTTTAGTGGAGAGATGGAAAATAAGAAGTAAACAAAAAAATGTTATAGGCTGGGCATGGTGGCTCAGGCCTGTAATCCCAGCACTTTGGGAGGCTGAGGCAGGTGGATCACCTGAGGTCAGATTGACTGGCCTCAAAAACAAACAAGCAAACGAACAAAAAAAAACAAAATTAGCTACGCATGGTGGTGCATGCCTATAATCCCAGCTACTGGGGAGGCTCAGGCAGGAGAATCGCTTGAACTCGGGACGCGGAGGCTATAGTGAGCTGAGATTTTGCCATTGCACTCCAGCCTGGGCAACAAGAGCGTTTAAAACAAAAAACAAAAACCCAAAACTCAAAAACAAAAACAATGTTATAAATTGTGGTAAGTGCTATGAAAGAAATAAAGTTGTGAGAAAACCTACCATGCTGGGTGTCAGAGGAAAGCTTTTCTGAGGAGGTAGTGCTTAAAAATATGAAGAGTGGGCCGGGCGCGGTGGCTCAAGCCTGTAATCCCAGCACTTTGGGAGGCCGAGGCGGGTGGATCACGAGGTCGAGAGATCAAGACCATCCTGGTCAACATGGTGAAACCCCGTCTCTACTAAAAATACAAAAAACTAGCTGGGCGTGGTGGTGCCTGCCTGTAATCCCAGCTACTCAGGAGGCTGAGGCAGGAGAATTGCCTGAACCCAGGAGGCGGAGGTTGCGGTGAGCCGAGATCGCGCCATTGCACTCCAGCCTGGGTAACAAGAGCGAAACTCCGTCTCAAAAAAAAAAAAAAAAAAAAAAAGTGAAGAGTGGCTGGTGGCAGTGGCTTAACGCCTGTAATCCCAGCACTTTGGGGGCTGAGTGGATCATGAGGTCAGGAGTTCAAGACCAGCTTGACCAACATGGTGAAACCCGATCTCTACTAAAAATACAAAAATTTAGCTGGGCATGGTGGCACACACGTGCTTGTAATCCCAGCTACTCAAGAGGCTGAGGCAAGAGAATGACTTGAACCCAGGAAGCAGAGGTTGCAGTGAGCCGAGATTGTCCCACTGTACTCCAGCCTGGGCAATGGAGCAAGACTCTGTCTCAAAAAAAAAAAAAAGGCCGGGCGCGGTGGCTCAAGCCTGTAATCCCAGCACTTTGGGAGGCCGAGGTGGGTGGATCACGAGGTCAAGAGATCAAGACCATCCTGGTCAGCAAGGTGAAACCTCGTCTCTACTAAAAATACAAAAAGTTAGCTGGGCATGGTGGTACGTGCCTGTAATCCCAGCTACTCAGGAGGCTGAGACAGGAGAATTGCCTGAACCCAGGAGGCGGAGGTTGCGGTGAGCCGAGATCGCGCCATTGCACTCCAGCCTGGGTAACAAGAGCGAAACTCCGCCTCAAAAAAAAAAAAAAAATGAAGGGCTCACTAATATAGGAATGAGAGGAAGGAACGGCAAGAGCAAAGGGCCTGAAGCATGATAAAGCACAAAGTATTACACTTGAGAAACCAAGAGAAGGCCATTGTAACTAGAGCTTTTAATTTGTGGGTCTGAACCCATAGGTGGATAGTTACAGTACTTAAAAAAAAGGACAGAATGTGCTAGAGTATATTTATGCATATTTTAAGAATATATTGTGATGATATATTTGAATTTGTATATCAGGTTGCAAATTTTTTTTTTTTTTTTTTTTTTTTAAGAAGGGGTTTCGGCCGGGCGTAGTGGCTCACACCTGTAATCCAAGCACTTTGGAGGCCAAGGCAGGCGGATCACCTGAGGTTGGGAGTTCAAGACCAGCCTGACCAACATGGTGAAACCCTGTCTTTAATTTAAAAAAAAAAAAAAAAATGGGGTTTCACCATGTTGATCAGGTTGGTCTTGAACTCCCGACCTCAGCTGATCCACCTCATGTGGCCTCCAAAGTGCTTGGATTACAGGCGTGAGCCACTACGCCCAGCCGCAAATGTATTTCTTTCTTTTTTTTTTTTTGAGATGGAGATTCACTCTTGTTACCCAGGCTGGAGTGCAATGGCGCGATCTCGGCTCACCGCAACCTCCACCTCCTGGGTTCGGGCAATTCTCCTGAGTAGCTGGGATTACAGGCACCCGCCACCATGCCCAGCTAATTTTTTTGTATTTTTAGTAGAGACGGGGTTTCACCCTGTTGGCCAGGATGTCTCGATCTCTTGACCTCATGATCCACCCGCCTCGGCCTCCCAAAGTGCTGAGATTATAGGCTTGAGCCACCGCGCCCGGCCCGCAAATGTATTTCTTATTGTGGGTAATAGTCAAAAAAGTTTGATTGCTCTTCATACTTACCAGTATCAGGAAGACAGGAAAATTTGAAAACCACTGGGCTAAAGTTTGGTAAATGTAGATGGACAGGGGAAGGAGGACATGAAATTACAGAGTTTTCCTTTTTTAAAAATATCTTTTTTACTTAGAATAATTTTAGATTTACTGAAAAGTTGCAAGGACAGTAGAGTTATAGATCTATTGCCAGTTTTCCTCTAAAAAGCCTTATGTAAAACTATGCTAATTTGACTGGATGTGGGATTACACCTGTAATCCCAGTACTTTGGGAGGCCGAGACTGACGGATTGCTTGAGCTCAGGAATTTAAGACCAGCCTGGGCTCTGTCTCTACAAAAAAAACCCAAAAATTATTCAGGTGTGGTGAGGCCCACTTGTAGTCCAAGCCACTTGGGAGGCTGAGGAGGGAGGATTGCTTCAGCCTGCAAGGTTAAGGCTACAGTGAATCGTTATCACACCACTGCATTCAAGCCTGGGTGACACAGTGAGACCCTGTCTCAAAAAAAAAAAAAACAGGCTGGGTGCAGTGGCTCATGCCTATAATCCCAGAACTTTGGGATGCTCAGGTGAGAGGATCACTTGACGTCAGGAGTTCAAGACCAGCCTGGCCAACATGGTGAAACCCTGTCTCTACTAAAAATGCAAAATTGAGGCACAAGAAGAGCTTGAACCCTGGAGGCAGAGGTGGCAGTGAACCGAGATGGCGCCACTGCACTCCAGCCTGAGCAACAGAGCAAGACTCCGTCTCAAAAAACAACAAAAGAAAAACAATGGGCCGGGCGCGGTGGCTCACGCCTGTAATCCCAGCTCTTTTGGAGGCCAAGGTGGGTGGATCACGAGGTCGAGAGATCGAGACCATCCTGGTCAATATGGTGAAACCCCGTCTCTACTAAAAATACAAAACATTAGCTGGACATGGTGGCACGTGCCTGTAATCCCAGCTAGTCAGGAGGCTGAGGCAGGAGAATTGCCTGAACCCAGGAGGCGTAGGTTGCGGTGAGCCGAGATCGCGCTATTGCACTCCAGCCTGGGTAACAAGAGCAAAACTTCGTCTCAAAAAAAAAAAGAAAAAAGAAAAACAATGAAGAAAACTATGGTACATTTGTCATAACTTAGAGGTTAACATGGCATATTAGTATTAATGAAATGTGATTTTTAAAAACTATTATTTCAATTTTTTTTTTTTTTTTGTAGAGACTGGGACTATGCTGCCCAGGCTGGTCTTGAACTCCTGGGCCCAAGTGATCCTCTTGCCTCTTGGCCTCCCAAAATTCTGTGATTACAAGCATTAGGCACTATGCTCAACCTAAATTTCAGATTTTATTTAGCTTGCACCAGTTTTCCTAATGTCCTTTTTCCTATTCCAGGATCCAACCCTGGATATCACATTGCATTTAGCAGATTTTGTTTTGTTTTTTTTTTTTGAGACAGAGTTTCGCTCTTGTTACCCAGGCTGGAGTGCAATGACGCGATCTTGGCTCACCGCAACCTCCGCCTCCTGGGTTCAGGCAATTCTCCTGCCTCAGCCTCCTGAGTAGCTGGGATTACAGGCACGTGCCACCATGCCCAGCTAATTTTTTTGTATTTTTAGTAGAGACGGGGTTTCACCATGTTGACCAGGATGGTCTTGATCTCTTGACCTCGTGATCCACCCGCCTCGGCCTCCCAAAGTGCTGGGATTACAAGCTTGAGCCACCGCGCCCGGCCAGCAGGTTTTGTTTTTAATGGACTATGTTATACCTACACAAGAGTGTATATAAAGTATAGATTTGGTTTAACAGTGTGGCCTGCTTTTTCAACTTGCTGTTATTGGCATCCTGGGCTAGCAGCCCAGTCTACCACACAAATCCCAAAAGGTTGTTGGAATTGTGAGAATTTCAACTCTAATTTTTTTTTTTTTTGAAAGAGGTAGAGTCTTTCCCTGTCACCTGGGCTAAAGTGCAGTGGTATAATCATAGCTCACTGCAGCCTGGAACCCCTAGGCTCAAGGGATCCTCCTGTCTCTAACTCCCAAGTAGCTAGGACTACAGGCTTAAGCCACCACATGTGGCCTTTAATTAGCAGGGGCGTGAAGTTCGGAGGCTAGGTCCAAAGCAGCTTGAGAATAGCTTTTACTATAATAAAATAATACTAGAGTGAAGCTGTGGAGGGATTACAATGGATTGATTTTTTTTTTTTTTTTTTTTTTTGAGACGGAATCTTGCTCTGTCGCCCAGGCTGGGATGCAGTGTCGTGATCCTCCTGGCTCACTGCAACCTCCGTCTCCCGGGTTCAAGCAATTCTCCTGCCTCAGCCTCCGGAGTAGCATGGACTACAGGCGTGCACCACTACGTCCAGTAGAGACGGGGTTTCACCATGTCTGGTCTCGAACTCCAGACCTCGTGATCTGCCCTTCTCGGCCTCCCAAAGTGCTGGGATTACAGGCGTGAGCCACCATGCCTGGCCTTTATAAACTTTTAAATGGGAAAAAATTACAAGGTTTTGGCTGTTTTGTCAGGATATAATAACAAGCCACCAAGTTGTGGTCCATTTAATCCTCAAATCGCTTTGAGGTAAGCACAATTTGGTCCTTCCGCGGAAACTCGAAGACGTGAAGCAATTTGCACAAAGTCTTGGAGTGATGGGCCAAGCTGGGCACTCACACGCAGTTCACCTGGCAGCATCACTCGCCCACGGTCGGGGTTTTGCGCAAACAGTCGCGCACCGGGACGGAATAGCCCCTCTTACTACAAACACCAGCAACTTCCGGGAGATCGCTCGAGAACTTCAGCGCGCTTGCGCTGCCTAGTGACGTCAGCAGTCCGCCCCGCCCCCTTTTGAAACGCGGAGCCGCTGAGCGGGCCGGCGGCCATTTTGTGAAGCGGCGAAGGAGGTGGTGGCTGCGGTGGGCTCCGGGCAGCCGTTCGGGCTGGGGCTGTCGGCCGCAGGGCGGAGGCACTCGCGCGGGGGGTAATTCGGGGTCTGGGTTCTGGTGCCGCGCAGCTTTCCCTGGTAAGACTCCCGCAGTCCCTGAACGGGCGGGGCTGTGCGGGGCTTGTGCCGCCCCTTGGTGGCCTGGGGCGGGGCCTTCGGAGGCCTTCGAGCCCGCGGCAACTGGCGCCCCACACAAAGGGTCGGGGCAGGGCTGCAGGGGGTCTGGGGTGCCACTTACGCCTCTTATGTGAGAGGATGCAAGGAGGACGCAAGAGAGCATGAGCCTGCGTACCGAAGTGGGGACGAGGCCATAGCGAGGACGCCCCCGTGGTGTGAGAGGGGGCAGGCCAGAGCTGGCTGGCTCAGCGGCCTGCGAGCTAACGGGGACTGCAGTGAAAACACGCCTACATCCCGAATCCGTAAGATTTCTTGTCTCCCCCAGTGGAGCAGAGGTTATAACGACATCTCTGCCTGGAGGTGGGGAGATAATCGTAGTGAGGACACTTCCTCGACCCGGAATGGAAAGGAGGCCTTTGTGGCCTACCAGCATAAGGGGACCCAGGTCACACCTGTGGGGAGGAAGCTGTAGTCAGTACACTCCTGTGAGTTCAGGCAGGAAGTCTTACAACCGGCCGCCTTCTTGGCCTGAAGGTGGAGGGGGTTGCAGTGAAATGCCCACGAGGTCGGTTGCTGGGGAGGGGCTTGCTCTAGGGTGTAGCAGTTTTAGAAGCCGGCGTCTGAAGCTAGGATGTGAGGGGGTGGGGTGAGTACGCCTCCCGAAGCTCTGAGAGTTATAGTAAGATGCCAGGCCTTTGGTCCCCCGGTAGGGAAGGGGCTGCTGTAAGCAGCACTTAATGTGGATCCCTCGGGAGAGGATCCTCTAGGCATTTCGGGAGGACGAGAGCCAGTGGGCTGCGGAGGGTGGCTGGTTTTGATGGAGAGTTAATTGAGTTTCTCTGAAGCTTGGCTGCGTTAGTTGGCAGCCACGTGAATTGGGTGGTGGGAGGGACTTTGAGGATCAGGTTAGTGAGGAGGATGGACGCCAGAGCGGCAGGCTTAGCTGCTAGGTTGTAAACGTATGGGCATTTTGTGTGCCTCCAACGTGTGCCTTATAGTGACAAACCTGAGGGGCTCCAGTGAGGGTTACTGAATATTAAGTGCTAAACATTCATTCATCTGGGTGGTGTCATGCTGAGAATTGCAGACTTTAAGAGATTTCTGGGCCCTAAAACCCTTCTTGGCTCCTGGATTCCCAGAGATAACCTAATGTAAATTGAGGAAGTTGGTAGGGACCGTTTTATATTATTCAAGAATAGGGTATAACCTACTGGAAAAAAATGTGATGACAACTGAAGGTTTGCTGAAGGGAGAGGCTAGGCTTGTGACTGCAGTATTTCTTTTAGTGCTTCTTGTTTGAATGGTTTGAAATGGTGTAATTTTTGTAAAACGCAGTCTTAGCAACAAGAATTGTCTGGGACCTTGTTAACTAGTGTGTATTGGTAATGTATCTCAGAGCATTTGCAGTTGAAAAACTCAAGTCTGGACACGTAGGGGAATCTCGTACAAGACTGGTTGTACTTGTTTTTGAAATTTGGTAGTTTTGATAAGAATGGAGGATTTCTGAATTTAGTGGAAAGTGTGCAGACATTTTCCAAGAATATGAAAAGAAGCTGGGAGGAACTGTTACAGGTGGTTCAAATAACGTTATGGTAATTTATGAAGAAAGTGAAATGTTTGGCGTGTTTATATAAAACAGTTAATGAAGATGTGCTTAGTATATATTATTGGACAGATTTTTAATAAAACAGGGAATGCATTTTTATATCATATATGCTCAATTAACTGTTGATTACTTTGTTTATGGATTGTAATGTATAATTTTCATTTTCCTTATATTCAAATCTGTTAGATGAAAAATGTGAAGCTTTAGAAATAATTGTGTAGTTATTTGCAACGTATTGTTACATGCTATGACCAGTATTTTGGGCCTCTTTCACCTTCTTTGACATGTCAAATGTTTTGATGACTGAATATTGAGAGCTTGGGAGTTGTTAGTACAATTTTTAGATGTGAAACTTGATTTTGTGGGCCAGCGTGTTCCAGGTGCTGGAATCCAGTGACAGTGTTGATAGTTTTTACTCCATATTACAGAGAGCCGCTCTGTCATTCATTTTGAATGAATTGTTTTCTTTAGTAGATGTAGGAAGAACCAAGTGTCATTAGTTGGTTGCACAAAAGATGCTTTTAGGCATCCTTCTCTAAAGTGCGGAGACTGATGTCCACTTTTATATCTTTTTTCTGGCCCGCAGGTGCTCAATATTAAATGTTCATAGAGTAAAGGAATATTGTTAGATGTTTTCAACTAAACAAAAAATAATTTTATCTAAATTACAGTTCTATCAGATTTTACTGCCACACTCATGTACCTTTTGGTTTACACAGAACTTAATTAAGTTTAAAGTTAGCTTTTAAGTCTCAAAAACATAGTGAGGGTGAATGTGGTTGGTTAGGTTAGAAGTATGATTTTGTTTTGAGATGAAAATGAAGGTAGTGAACATTTTTGTTGGCATTTGGGGGGCCTGAAAAATAAATTTTTTGACAGGAGGCCTATCTTATTTAGAAATGTCTTTTCATTTGCTGCCTTTAAGTACGGAATAGAGGTTAATGGAAAAATTGAGTAATGCATTGTAAAAAGTATACATCTCCATCATTGTCAGAATAATTTTTCATTAAGAATGATCCCAGAATTTGAAATATGGTACGTTTGGGAATGGGGAACAAAATCAAGTGGCTGAAACTGTGGTTGTTTCATAATGTTTACTCTAAAGTGATTATACTGTTCTTAGCATTGTGCCCGTTGTGATTGGTTCTCTGTTGCCCATCTCTGAGGTGACCATTTGAGGGGTTGGTTGTTTCTTTTGGATCTGAAGAAGCTAGCTCTTCTGTACCCTGGTTCTTGTTGATTAAAGAGTGGTGACTGAACAAAGTTAAAGTTCACTTTTGGATGTTTACTACCAGATGAAGAGTGAAAATAGTCATTTTAGTTGTGCCTTGACTTCTTGATAGATTTATTCTCAGACATTTTATTCTGAAATTTCAAGTGATTAGAATAGCTAGTAAATAATAAAGTCTGTCTTGTCATGACTCTGCTAAATTTTTCTAGCAGATACTTGTGATTTGTGAATGCATCTGGTATTTTGTCAAGTTGAAGCAAGCCTTTATGTTAGGACTGATTCCTAACATGAATGGAAAACATACAAAGCCAGCCTCTTTTAGATCTTGTGAGATATATCAGTGGCTTTAATGATAAATCAGGCCCATTTTCTCCTTCCCTATCATTATGCTGTATGTATAGATAGCATATGTATTTTAGATGTTTTATTGTGTAGTTATTATTTTAGTCTTACCCTTCTAAAGTTCACCAAAGCTTTAGGTGAATGGAGTGGATTTTTGAAAGCCTGCATTCAGTTGCTAGCTGACATTTAGAATACAGGAAAGAGTAGTTTTCTGGAAAACAGTGACACTTCTGCTGAATTCTTATGGCATTTACAAAGTGAGATGTCAAAACAAATAAAAGTCTATCAGTTCTGTTTCCATCTACCTTTCCCTTTTGAAGAGGTCTAATACCAAGGGTTTTGAAGTTCTGACTTCTAGCATCAACTTTCTGCATATTTTTCCTTGGTATGGGGTGGGATGGAGATTCTCCTTTGCTGAAATATAAGAGAATCATAAATTTCTATCTTGGTTAATTTTGTGCTTTAAGTTGTACACATAAAGCTTGAACTAGGCATTTGCCAAATTCAGCTGGGCCTTTCAGCCTTGCCTTGTAGAATGAAAAATTTCTTCCTTTTAAATGTAATTTTTGGTAACCTTTTAGAAATTTTTGAGAGTAGACCTGGTGAGTTCCCTTTGAGCTTGACTGGCTGACCCCACATATGTCCTCCTCAAGATGAAATACCGTATCTTTTGAGTTTGGAAGAGAAGAGGCTGAGGAACCTGTTTACGTTATATTCAGGCATATGCCCTGGCCCCATACCTGACCTTTTGAATTGGAATCTCCAGTAGGGATCAAATGTTTATTATAAGTTCTAGAAACTAGAAAGTTACTCTGTTATGTGGCTTCCGGAGTCAGACCTGTACATAAATATTGCAGTAGTTAATGCTCTTGCTCATTGCTTTACTTAAAACAGGTTTTTTTTCTGTTTCACATTTCCCTTTGTGGCCTGTTAGATAAAGTACTAGATAGGGCTTTTAAATGAATAATTTTTAAACCCCTTAGATGAGGCGTTCCCAAACTTTTTACACAAGGGGCCAGTTCACTGTCCCTCAGACCGTTGGAGGGCCGCCACATACTGTGCTCCTCTCACTGACCACCAATGAAAGAGGTGTTCCTGAGGCCGGGCGCTGTGGCTCAAGCCTGTAATCCAAGCACTTTGGGAGGCAGAGGCAGGTGGATCACGAGGTCAAAAGATCGAGACCATCCTGGTCAACATGGTGAAATCCTGTCTCTACTAAAAATACAAAAAATCAGCTGGGTGTGGTGGCACGTGCCTGTAATCCCAGCTACTGAGGAGGCTGAGACAGGAGAATTGCCTGAACCCAGGAGGCGGAGGTTGCGGTGAGCCAAGATGGTGCCATTGCACTCCAGCCTGAGTAACAAGAGGGAAACTCTGTCTTTAAAAAAAAAAAAAAAGAGGTGCTCCTTCCTGACGTGTGGCGAGGGGGCTGGATAAATGGCCTCAGGCGGCTGCATGCCACCCACGCCCTAGTTTGGGGACGCCTGCCTTAGACTTAATTAGGCTAGGCCAGGTGGGTGGATCACTTGAGGTCAGGAGTTTGAGACCAGCCTGGATAACATAGTGAAACCCGGTCTGTACTAAATGTTCTAGGCTTTTGAGTATATTGATAACATATTTCCATAGCTTTTGGTGGCAAAACAATCTCACTGTTCTTGAGCAACTTGAGTAGTTGACTGGAAGAAACATGTTTTACTATTTGGTGATGAATATTAAAGTCACTGGTTTTATTTTGGTCTTAGAAGATATTAATTTAAGATGAACATCATTTGGATAAATAGTCGTTGGTAATCTTAATACTGAACAGTAGAAAATGTTCTCTCCAAATTAAAATGTGACCTTTAAAAAAATTTAAAAATGATCTTTGAATATAGTTGTCTAGGCATTTGGTCATATATGCTTGTGACTTGTTTATAACTTCAGTAGTTCCAAGACAGTGGAAGGGAAGTGACCTGTTTTTACTTTGGGACAAGTCAGGCATTTTTAGGGTTGGTTTTTTTTTTTGTTTGTTTTTTGTTTTTTGTTTTAATTTTTACAAGTTTTTTGGAACCGTTGTGTCAGAGGAAATTTCCCTTTATATTTTGTTAAAATTTGAGCCCCAGTGGAATTAGTCCGTAGAGCAAGAACTCATACTTCATTTGTTTTGTGATGTTGAATGCTATTTTGGTGCAAAATAAAATATATTGAAAGAATAATTGTAGTAATTTCCATGAGTACCCTGAGTACCGTTGAATTGCTGTCTTAAGTTGTCCAAGAATTGTTACTGTGCGAACTTGTGTTTTTTTCATCACAATTTGATGAGAACCTGGGGAAATAGACTTGTGTTAACAGAGTTTTCTGGACTGGTTTAATTATAAAGTGATCAAAGCAATTAGTAGCTATGAAGCTGAGCTCTATGATTGTTTTAATTTTCAGTTGATTCATTATTGGGCTAAGTTATGACACTTGCTGTATGTAAATATATAAATATTTTGAGATACTCAAATTTGAAAGCAATACCAACTAAAAAGCACACGTGGGATTTTGTTACGGTGTCTTTTTTTTTTTTTTTTTTTTGATATGCATTCTAATGAAGTACTCCGGTGTTTCAGACTCGCCTTCGTAATGTACAGTGTGGCCTGTGCGTGTTGTTTTGTGTTTCCTGCATTGATTTTTGCCTCCGTTTATTCTCTATTGCAGTCTAAAAGTTGGTTTTAATTGGTTGCCCACAGGATTGACTTGGCCTCTACTTCTTGTTAAGAAAATACATCTCTTGTTTTATCAGGTAAGAGATTTTGAATAGAGAGTTTGTTTTTTATACAAAATAAAATGAGATAGCTTACTAAGAAATAAAACAGTATGTGTAGCAACTAGTGTGTGTGTGGTGGGGGGGGCGCGGGGGTTGGGGTTTTGTTTTGTTTTTTTTGACAGAGTCTCACTCTGTCGTCTAGGCTGGAGTGCAGTGGCACAGTCTCAGCTCACTGCAGCTTCCATATCCTGGGTTCAAGCAGTTGTCTGTCTTAGCCTCCTGAGTAGCTGGTGGGATTATAGGCACCTGCTACCACACCTGGCTAATTTTTTTTGTATGTTTAGTAGAGATGAGGTTTTATCATCTTGGCCAGGCTGGTCTTGAACTCCTGACCTCGTGATCCACCCACCTCGGCCTCCCAGTGTGCTGGATTTACAGGCATGAACCACTGTGCCTAACCAGTGTGTTTTTTTCTTTACAAGTTTATCTGAGGGATGGGGTGGGATAGATTGGGTGCTTTGAACAGTTGTTCCTTCCTTTGGGGGTCAATTTTATTTATATAGATGTATTTCTCTTGCTGTTTTCCTGATAGGTAGTAAGTTAGCTGTTTTATTCCTTAGTAGCATTTTAGACTAATTACAAATACAGGTGCTCCTTATTGTTATGTTTATTTATATTTCCTAAAGTATAGTTATTGGGTCACATGTTTTAGAGTACAAATTTTAGACTTTAAATGGAACCTTAGTGAGTGGAATCTAGCTCTCTTGTTTAAGTAAATAAGATAGGCCCAAGTTAGGTTGAAATGAGTTAGCTGTCAAACAGTTACTTAGTAACAATAGCAGATGTTATTTCATATTTTTTTGGAAGCTAGAAACAGTGTTCCTCATCTGATGGCTCAATGAATAAATCTTGTATTTTACTTTGGTTTAATATTCAGCCCTTTTCCGGCTGATAACCTGAGGCAGATTTTCAATAGAATATTCTCATGTGTACCTTGTACAAACTTGCAGTAAATCCCTACTGTTAAGAGAAAATGGTTTGAAGACTTAACTGTATATGTCATTTTAGTCCTGCGTTGAAGTTTTGTGTTCTAGGGACTATATCAAGTTACTGTTTTATTGCCCCAATGAAAACTAATATATATATCTCTCTCTCTCTCAAGTTGTTTTGAGTACCTGGATTGCCTATAATGTTTCCCCTATACAGAGCGATTAAGCATTTTTTGATATTGTAATTTTGCCTATAGCTACGTATTCTAGCTTCAGCAAGGAATGTGAATTTAATGACTTGGAAACTACTTGATGAACCTCCTTATAGGCTGCTAAATAGTAAATCAGAAAATAGACTGTTGCTGTGATGTTTTTTAGTGTTAATTTTTCTTGTTGACTCTTGAAGTTTGTAAATGAAAAGCTTCCGCACCCTCCCCAAATTTCTAGTGCTTTATGATGGCCTCACAAAAAGCATTTTCTGTTTGCTAGTCCATTTTTCTGGATTAAATTTGAAGGTGGCTTTTATTTTTGTGTGTTTGTGAGAAAACTGTGAAAGCCAAACAGTTTGTTTCTTGTTTGTATACGGCAGTCGTAATATTGAGAGATAATTACAAATTTTGCTGCATTGAATTAGTAGTTATATAATATTTGACATTTATATAATACTTGACATTGAAGAACTGCTTTCATGGAGTTATAGAGTTCTCAGAGCTAATAGCAGGAAATCTTCTCCCTTCTAATGTTCTTATTTGAGAAGTGATAAAACTCTCTTCATTAATTTAAAACCTTTAGGAGGCTGAGGCAGGAGAATTGCCTAAACCCAGGAGGCGGAGGTTGCGGTGAGCCGAGATCGAGCCATTGCACTCCAGCCTGGGTAACAAGCGTGAAACTCCGTCTCAAAACAAACAAACAAAAACAAATAAAACCTTTCTGAGGGTCATAGAGTTGATTTTATAGGCTTATATTTAGAAGTTGACTTTTTAGGCTGGGTGCAGTGGCTCACGCCTGTAATCCCAGCACTTTGGGAGGCCGAGGCGGGTGGATCACCTGAGGTCAGGAGTTGGAGACTGGCCTGACCAACATGGTGAAACCCCGTCTCTCTTAATATATTAAAAAAATAAATTAGCCGGGCATGATGGCACCTGCCTGTAATCCCAGCTACTTATGAGCCTGAGGCAGGAAAATCACTTGAACCGGAGTGGAGGTTGCAGTAAGCAAAAGAGTGCACCATTGCACTCCAGCCTGGGCAACAAGAACAAAACTCTATCTCAAAATAAATAAATAAAG
Organism: Saimiri boliviensis; assembly: GCF_048565385.1. Taxonomy (NCBI): domain Eukaryota; kingdom Metazoa; phylum Chordata; class Mammalia; order Primates; family Cebidae; genus Saimiri; species Saimiri boliviensis. The sequence continues at coordinate 99,799,932 of NC_133457.1, read as the reverse complement.
TTGAACCCAGGTGGAGGTTGTAGTGAGTGAAGATTGTGCCTTTGTACTCTAGCCTGAGCAACAAGAACGAAACTCTTATCTCTAAATAAATAAATAAATAAATGTTGACTTTTCAGATGGATTAGAAAACACTCTGTGTTGTTGACCACCTTTTTTTTTTTTTTTTTTGAGATGGAGTTTCGCTCTTGTTACCCAGGCTGTAGTGCAATGGCGCGATCTCAGCTCACCGCAACCTCCGCCTCCCGGGTTCAGGCAATTCTCCTGCCTCAACCTCCTGAGTAGCTCGGATTACAGGCATGCACCACCACGCCCAGCTAATTTTTTGTATTTTTAGTAGAGACGGGGTTTCACCATGTTGACTAGTATCGTCTCGATCTCTTGACCTCGTAATCCGCCCGCCTCAGCCTCCCAAAGTGCTGGGATTACAGGCTTGAGCCACCACGCCCGGCCAGACCACCTTAATTTCAAAGTAATTTGTTTCCCAGTCTCAATACTTTGGTTTGTGTTACTTTACAAAGGACTGCCCTTGGATTTGCTCTTTGAAGCCTTTAGAACTGAAATACTGAAATTTGAGGGGAACATTTCTTTTTTGATCATACCAAAATAGGCACGATCTAAGGAGATGAGTTAATATCCAGAGATCCTACAGGAATTGCCTAGGTCCAAGACTGTTAACAACCACTGAGTAATTCACACCCTAGTTCTAAACAAAAACAAAAAATACTCCCTTTTTATTGTCAGCCCCCTCTTAGGGGAAAATAGTACTATTAAAAAATTTTTTTAGGCCGGGCGCGGTGGCTCAAGCCTGTAATCCCAGCACTTTGGGAGGCCGAGGCGGGTGGATCACGAGGTCAAGAGATCGAGACCATCCTGGTCAACATGGTGAAACCCCATCTCTACCAAAAATACAAAAAACTAGCTGGGCATGGTGGCGCATGCCTGTAATCCCAGTTACTTAGGAGGCTGAGGCAGGAGAATTGCCTGAGCCCAGGAGGCGGAGGTTGCGGTGAGCCGAGATCGCGCCATTGCACTCCAGCCTGGGTAACAAGAGCGAAACTCCGTCTCAAGAAAAAAAAAAAAAAAAATTTTTTTTGGCCGGGCACGGTGGCTCACGCCTATAATCCCAGCACTTTGGGAGGCCGAGGCGGGTGGATCATGAGGTCAAGAGATTGAGACCATCCTGGTCAACATGGTGAAATCCTGTCTCTACTAAAAATACAAAAAATTAGCTGGGCATGGTGGTGCGTGCCTGTAATCCCAGCTACTCGGGAGGCTGAGGCAGGAGAATTGCCTGAACCCAGGAGGCGGAGGTTGCGGTGAGCCGAGATCGCACCATTGCACTCCAGCCTGGGTAACAAGAGCGAAACTCCGTCTCAAAAAAAAAAAAAAAAAAAAAATATTAATAGAGGGTGTGGTTATTAAGCATTGGACCTGAGTTTTAATTAAAATAGTCACAGTGAATGGCACTATAACCGTGTTCTACTTTTGGGGGTAATGAAAATAGGTAACTCAGATTTTGGCTATCCTATTCAGTAGTTCTTTTGGCTTCTTAGTATATGTTAACCTTGTTTATAATAAATAATTCCATATGTAGTTTTATATAATCTATAAGGCAGTTTGAAAAGTTTTAGGATGAATAAGATAATGGGACCAGCCTGGCACGGTGGCTCATGCCTCTAATCCCAACACTTTGGGAGGCCAAGGTGGGCGGATCACCTGAGGTCAGGAGTTTGAGACCAGCCTGCCCAACATGGCGAAACCATGTCTCTACAAAAAAAAAAAAAAAAAAAAAATTAGCCAGGCGTGGTGGCGGGCGCCTGTAATCCCAGCAACTTGGGAGGCTAAGGCAGGAGGATTGCTTGAACCCAGGAGGCAGAGGTTGCAGTGAGCCGAGATCGTGCCACTGCACTCCAGTCTGGGTGACAGAGGGAGACTGTCTCAAATAATAATAATGATAAATAATGGAACCAGTTCTCATTTAAGACTTGAATCTACTTTTAGTCTTAAGTATTTATGATTCATTAGTATTCTAGTTTTCTGTTTCTGTTGGATTTTGAGACTGAGCTCTATAAAATTACACACTGATAATTCTGTGAGCTTATCAAATATATGGGGAAGATGCTAAGCCAATTTTAAATATTAACTGTCATACATCCTTTGCATGTTTTTTTCCCTATAGATTGTTAAATTTTGTTTCCTGATTTGACTTGCACATTTTAAATCTTACTTTTAAATCTTTACTGAATGATTAGTGGTCTGAATGATGTATATGGTGATTTTACTGTCTATGGTTGTTTTTTCTTGAACCTTTTGAGTCTTGGGACTGAACTGTTTCCAAAATTAATGCATTCTGGAAGTTGAAATTGTCTAGGTTTTACATTGTAAATGGCACATAATGTTCAGTTTTTAGAATATCTAAATTAAAGACGTTGCCTCTGATAGCTTGAGGGAGTATTTGAGGGCTGGTCATTCTTGTAGCTAAAAACTTGGTGTGATAAACAGGAGTCTGACCTGGCCGTTGCCTTTTCTCATCTGCAGGTGTGTGTGGTTTCAGCGCAGCATGGCTGTGGTCATCCGTTTGCAAGGTCTCCCAATTGTGGCGGGGACCATGGACATTCGCCACTTCTTCTCTGGATTGACCATTCCTGATGGGGGCGTGCATATTGTAGGGGGTGAACTGGGTGAGGCTTTCATCGTTTTTGCCACTGATGAAGATGCAAGGCTTGGTATGATGCGCACAGGTGGTACAATTAAAGGGTCAAAAGTAACACTATTATTGAGTAGTAAAACGGAAATGCAGAATATGATTGAACTGAGTCGTAGGCGTTTTGAAACTGCCAACTTAGATATACCACCAGCAAATGCCAGTAGATCAGGACCACCACCTAGCTCAGGAATGAGTGGCAGGGTAAACTTGCCCACAACAGTATCCAACTTTAACAGTCCTTCGCCCAGTGTAGTTACTGCCACCACTTCTGTTCATGAAAGCAACAAAAACATACAGACATTTTCCACAGCCAGCATAGGAACAGCTCCACCAAATATGGGGGCCTCCTTTGGGAGCCCGACGTTTAGCTCAACCGTTCCAAGCACAGCCTCTCCAATGAACACAGTCCCGCCGCCACCAATTCCTCCAATTCCAGCGATGCCATCTCTGCCACCGATGCCATCCATTCCCCCAATTCCGGTTCCTCCTCCAGTACCTACATTGCCTCCTGTGCCTCCTGTGCCCCCGATTCCCCCAGTTCCTTCCGTGCCACCCATGACCCCACTGCCACCCATGTCGGGTATGCCACCCTTGAATCCGCCACCTGTGGCACCTCTACCTGCTGGAATGAATGGCTCCGGAGCACCTATGAATTTGAACAATAACCTGAACCCTATGTTTCTTGGTCCATTAAATCCTGTTAACCCTATCCAGATGAACTCTCAGAGCAGTGTGAAGCCACTTCCCATCAACCCTGATGATCTGTATGTCAGTGTGCATGGAATGCCCTTTTCTGCAATGGAAAATGATGTCAGAGATTTTTTCCATGGGCTCCGTGTTGATGCAGTGCATTTGTTGAAAGATCATGTAGGTCGAAATAATGGGAATGGATTGGTTAAGTTTCTTTCCCCTCAAGATACATTTGAAGCTTTGAAACGAAACCGAATGCTGATGATTCAACGCTATGTGGAAGTTAGCCCTGCCACAGAGAGGCAGTGGGTAGCTGCTGGAGGCCATATCACTTTTAAGCAAAATATGGGACCTTCTGGACCAGCTCATCCCCCTCCTCAGACACTTCCCAGGTCAAAATCGCCCAGTGGGCAGAAAAGATCAAGGTCAAGATCACCACATGAGGCTGGTTTTTGTGTTTACTTGAAAGGGCTACCATTTGAAGCAGAAAACAAACATGTCATTGATTTTTTTAAAAAGCTGGATATTGTGGAAGATAGCATTTATATAGCTTATGGACCCAATGGGAAAGCAACTGGTGAAGGCTTTGTAGAGTTCAGAAATGAGGCTGACTATAAGGCCGCTCTGTGTCGTCATAAACAGTACATGGGCAATCGCTTTATTCAAGTTCATCCAATAACTAAGAAAGGTATGCTAGAAAAGATAGATATGATTCGAAAAAGACTGCAAAACTTCAGCTATGATCAGAGGGAAATGATACTAAATCCAGAGGGTGATGTCAACTCTGCCAAAGTCTGTGCCCACATAACAAATATTCCATTCAGCATTACCAAGATGGATGTTCTTCAGTTCCTAGAAGGAATCCCAGTGGATGAAAATGCTGTACATGTTCTTGTTGATAACAATGGGCAAGGTCTAGGACAGGCATTGGTTCAGTTTAAAAATGAAGATGATGCACGTAAGTCTGAACGCTTACATCGTAAAAAACTTAACGGGAGAGAAGCTTTTGTTCATGTAGTTACCCTAGAAGATATGAGAGAGATTGAGAAAAATCCCCCTGCCCAAGGAAAAAAGGGATTAAAGATGCCTGTGCCAGGTAATCCTGCTGTTCCAGGAATGCCCAGTGCGGGACTGCCCGGTGTGGGACTGCCCAGTGCAGGACTTCCCAGTGCGGGCCTGCCCAGTGCAGGACTGCCTGGTACGGCAATAACCAGCGCAGGACTGCCTGGTGCGGGAATGCCCAGTGCAGGAATACCTAGTGCAGGAGGTGAAGAGCATGCCTTCCTGACTGTAGGATCAAAGGAAGCCAACAATGGGCCTCCATTTAACTTTCCTGGTAATTTTGGTGGATCAAATGCCTTTGGGCCACCAATCCCTCCTCCAGGATTAGGAGGGGCCTTTGGTGATGCTAGGCCTGGTATGCCTTCAGTTGGAAACAGTGGTTTGCCTGGTCTAGGATTGGATGTTCCGGGTTTTGGAGGTGGACCAAACAACTTGGGTGGGCCATCGGGATTTGGAGGGGGCCCTCAGAATTTTGGAAATGGCCCTGGTAACTTAGGTGGTCCCCCTGGCTTTGGAAGTGGCCCTCCTGGTCTTGGAAATGCCCCTGGGCATTTGAGTGGGCCACCAGCTTTTGGGCCTGGGCCTGGCCCTGGCCCTGGCCCTGGCCCAATCCATATTGGTGGTCCCCCTGGCTTTGTATCTAGTTCTGGAAAACCAGGACCGACAGTAATTAAAGTGCAGAACATGCCCTTTACTGTGTCTATTGATGAGATTTTAGATTTCTTTTATGGCTATCAAGTAATCCCAGGCTCAGTGTGTTTAAAGTACAATGAAAAAGGTATGCCCACAGGTGAAGCCATGGTGGCCTTTGAGTCTCGGGATGAAGCCACAGCTGCTGTCATTGACTTAAATGACAGGCCTATAGGTTCCAGAAAAGTAAAACTTGTGTTAGGGTAGCCATTCACATCATTCTTTATAGGGTAGATCTTCATATTGCTGTGATTAATGCATCCAGATTGTTTTCCTAGTATTTCCAGGTTAGAACCTGTGGATTGTTTCAATTGCATATAGCTTGGTTTCCATAACATAGAGCATTGGTTGACTGTTTACAGAAGACTCACTCACCAGGATAAACATTGCTGTATGTTACAGTAAAGCTATCTGGAGAGAACACATAAATGATTTTGGCATACCATAGAGAAACCTATTTGTAAAACTCAAATGACCACATAAAGCTTATCAAGGAGTCTAGATTGGTCTTGTTTTATAACACATGGGATGATGAAAATAGAAATGTCAGTAGAACTCATTGAGGGTGCTCTTGCCAGCTGCTGAAAAGTAGAAGTTGGCTACTCTCAGAATTTGGTTTCAAGCTGGACAGATTTACTTTGTTATAGGGTAAAGCTTTGTCTAAAGTCCTCATTTTCTTTTAAAACTGAATAAAATTTCTGTATACAGATTCATTGTATGTACCTTTATTGCTTCTTGAGGGTCCTTGCTGTATAGACAGTCCTGCTTCAGAAGTTGCTGCTTTGTTTGTCTAATTGACTCATTTGTAAATGAGCAGAACTGTTTTGTTCTTTTTTTCCTAAATATAAAAGTCCACACTTGGTTTGTTCTATAATTTCGAATTTTGGTTTCCAATGTCACACTTAAAACTGTGTGGAATAAGACTTTTGCCGTAAAAATAAACTATGGAGTCCTTTACCTACCAGAGCCTTTTTGGTTTGACTGCCATGTTTTAGGATAGTCAGTTTAAAAATTGTTAATGTTGTTTGGATGGTATCAAAATGCAGAAACCACTTTTAATAATGTGTTTAAGATACTTGATTTGAAGTCCTATCCATGATGGACTAATTGTACTACCAATTTTCTCCTGTCCCAATTTATGTGAAATTTTGGCCTTTAGGTAAAAGAGGGGCCCATTCATAGGAAAGAGTATTATAGCTAGGTTTTTAAAACTGAATTTGAAATTATCTTTGTTAGCAATAGTATTATAGAATAAAAGATCCATATGCTGGTTCATAGATTGATATGTGTTTAGTCCTGTTATTTGGAGACTTTTTGTTATAGTTGTTCGATCAGGGGTCTGTTTACTAAAATCCTTCATACGGAGTACAAGTGCAGCTGCCAGAGGGGAGAAAATTGACATTCTTGACCCTTTCATACTCTCTTCTTTGGTGTACAGGACACTTAAGGCAGGAGGACCACATGAGTTCTGGTTGGTTAAGTGTCCTTCTCATGGAAACACTTGCCTTACAAGGCTCTAATTATGCTTACTTTCCCTAGTCAGTGCTCTAAAGATGTGTCACATTATAAACAATACAGAAGGGGAGATATGTGAGATGGTATGAAAAACATTTCTCACTGTCATAAAAGGCTCTAATTAGGGTTAGTTTCCCTAGTGAAAATGCTCTGAAGATACGTCACATTATAAACAATACAGAAGGGGAGATAGGTGAGATATCATGAAAGACAGTTTATCTTTTAATGGCCCCTTTGCCTTGATTTGAAACATCCCCAACATTTCCTACAAATTAGTGTACTTACAAAAGGGTCAGTCTTTTAAAGTAAGTATTTCCTATTAAAATATATACATATATATATACAGTGCCTTTTTGGTGTTGGGAGTCAGTGGAACACTGAAATACAGCGGTCGTGTAATTTAGAGTTAAGAGTGGCAACAGTTTCTTTTGATAAGATTTGGAAAGGCATTTTATCACTACAATCTTAGAGGATTGACAGTACAGGATTTTTGTTTAAGGGAAGGATTGTTTAGACTCAAGAGGTGACTGCGTTGTGGGTCTGGATAATTCATTAATACAAATCTGCTTTGACAGATCACTAGATACTGCCTCCTCAGCTTAAAAAGCAATATAACATTTGTATATGCTGTTTAAGTTTCTGTTAAGTAATCATTTATCATTCCAAAGACAATGCAAAAAACTTCAGCACTGCTTGAGAGTCGTATTTCAACCACAGATATTTTCCCCATTGGAAAGCTGACTATTTTCATTTTAGAAAAATGGGTTGTTTGAAGATGAAAGTCTTATCTTTTTTCACAATTTATTTTGGTTATATGTTCGTACATTCTTATTAAATATTTCATACACTTTATTGCAACTACTTTGTTATTTAACTACATCTTAGATAAATGCTGAAAAGGGAAACTTGATTTCATTGTTCATCTAATTAAATAAATTAAGAGCGGTTTGTGTAGAAATTGGAGAGAACTATGTTTTATATGAATCACAACAGTGCTCGTTGTGGAATGTATTAAATGCTTTGCCCTCTGGAAGTTGATTTTTGTGTATCTGAGACTTATTAACAGTGCTAACTGCTAAGGATACTGTTTACCTTGTTCTGGGCGTTAGAGTTTCAGTTTTTAAAAAATTCTTGAAAATGTATTCTGTGAAACTATTCATACCTCTCTTCCTGCGAATTTTCTCCTAAGAACTAGGTTTGGGGTAGGAATGAATTTACATTATTTTCTTATTTGCTTTGTATGGTATGAAGGATTTGTAAAGCTTTGCTCAAAGTTGTGTGCATTTGTAAACCTATCATGATATTTTCAATTTTATGTGTAAATTTTATTGTCTGTTTTTGGTGATTCCGACATTAATGGAAGAGAATATTTTCCATTAGGTTTAATTTTTTTTCCTCTCCCTTCTGATTTTTTTTAATTGGTGTTCATTTTTCTTTTGATTTAAAGGATTAGAGAAATCTACAAATGTATGTCACAAATAAGCAAATTTGTAAATTTTTCTGAACTTTAGTGAAACATTTAGTTCACAAGCATAATTTGGAGATGTGTTCTGTGTTTATACTGTAGTTTGGATATACAATTATTATTAGTGGCTTTTTAAAAAATGAAACAGTGTTAAGTGAAATGTAGTTCCTAGCTTTGTACTTTAAGTTGTCAAAGCATCAACAATGAAAATTCCATTAGGAAACTTTTTATTTAAAATTTAAGATAGTAATTAATATTCTTTGTAGTTAAGGGCAGTCTTAACCCACTGTATGAAAATCTAGGACTATATGGAAGTAAGCAAACATATTTTTAGGTGGAAAGAGTCAATCATGCATAAAAATAAGGATGCGTGAAAGCCTTAAACTCCAGCTCCCTTTTACTGGAGTCTGTGATTGTGTACAGATGTGGGTCAAGTTTGTAAAAATAAAATCTCATCAATTTTAAGAACACTCGGGAAATGAGTAAAGAAATGTAAAATTGCTGCTAGTCAAATTTTTTGGAAAGAATTTCTGGAAGTGGTCACTTTAAAAATTATTTTCCACCCTTGCAAAATTGCCACATTTAAATTGTTTTACTGGCAGTTCTGTAGTAGTCCAGACTTTAGAAACCAAACACAATAAAATGGCTTGTTGCCAATATGGCCACAACATTGCCAGCAAATACTGCCTTAGCATCATTCAGCAGAGGTTTTTGTTTATAAAGATGAAGTCTTGAATACTGTTCAATAAACTTGTCAAAAAATAAAACAGGCTGATGCTTTTAATGCTTTAACTGCACAAAAGTACTTTATTGAGCTATAATATCTTGTCAGGGGTTTTTTTTTTGTTTTTTTTTAAACTCTTGAAAATATTTTGTGCCTTTGGAAAGGTAGATTTGGTCTTCTTGGAGAAGTAAAAATCGTTGCTTATCCTTGCCTGCTAATGCTGAAGTGTCAAGAGAAGAGGATACTTGGAACGGCAGGGAGGAAAGTTGATTCTAGTTCAAGTCCATAGTATCTACCTTTTCAGAATTTTATGTGTGTGATGTGTTGGCAAACAAAGCCCTTAAAAAATGTTGAAAACCTTTTGTCTTGAGAGAGTTTAGCTTGTGTTAGAATTTGGATACCCAGCATGTTTTAGAGGGGGTCAGACATACATGATTCCAGGTAGTAGCTGAGCCATTATTAAATAATCAGGGTTTGACTCAGCAATGGACAAATCACTGAGTGAAATCAGCTACCTACAGATACCCAGAATGGCCTTTACTTTCTGAAAGGGCTGGACTGTGCGATAATAAGTTGTCTTTTCTTGTTCAGAAGAGATCAGTGAGGTAATTCATTGTTACCTGCTTTCCAGTGTTCTGCAGCCAGAAATAGTTTATCAGTTATGTGCATCATCACTAATCTCCCAGAAGTAGAGCTTTTATGGGATACAGTATAAACTTATAACGGCTTTCCTTTTTTAAGGAAATAATTAAAATAGCTTTATTTCAGTTTCATCTTTTTAATATAAAATCTGATCACGTTGACTTGTAAAATGTTCTGGAAAGAGTGTACTCTGGTAGTAGCACAATTCTCTGATGTTACAGTGACTTTTTCGACAACATAAGCAAACTCATCTCCTATTGGTACCTGCTCAGGTAAATGGTAATTCCCTCCTACCCCCGGCTTTTTCTTGTTTGTTTTTGAGATGGAGTCTCAGTGTGTCGCCAGGCTGGAGTGCAGTGGTGCGATCTTGGAAGTTCATTGCAACCTCCACCTCCCCCATCCGAGCGATTCTCTTGCCTTAGTCTCCCAAGCAGCTGAGACTACAGGCACATGCCACCAGGCTCAGCTTAATTTTTTTTGTATTTTTAGTAGAGGCAGTTTCACCATGTTGGCCAGGATGGTCTTAATCTCCTGACCTTGTGATCTGTGTACCTCTGACTCCCAAAGTGCTGGCATTACAGGCATGAGCCACCACACCTGGCTGGTAAATGATAATTCTTTACCATGCTGTTCTTGTGTTTATTCTTGGTGTTTTGGTCTGCCTTGTGTTAGTCTCAAAAGCGTCCTATAGTATTACTCCTTTTCTGTATCAACGTAACTAGCCAGGAGCAACTGTGGTGGCAGGCATGCTGTGCTGTGCCACTGGAGTCCAGAAGGAGTAAAAAGCCACCTGATACAAACATTTCATCCCCAGGGACCGAAGGGTAGCACTCAAAAGTCTAGGGGTAGGAAATAGTGCTGGGAAAAATCACATCGACCAAATCCTTTGAATTCTGTCAGTAGCACCGTGGACCTCCTTCCAGTGAAAATGTTTAAGGTGTGCTTGCCTTAGCAGCACATGCTAAAAACTGGAATGATACAGAGAATATTAGCATGGCCCCTGCGCAAGATGACATGCAGTTTGTGAAGCATTCTGTATTTTTTTAAAAATTATTATTAAAGATCTCTTTGCCAAGACACAGAGACTCAGCAGATGTCATAGAGAAGTGATAAATGGCACAGCTGAGCACCGGAATTGGTACCCCAGTTGTTCCAGACCTCGGGATTTTGACCTTAGTAACTTAATAGTTTCAAGTCATTTTGCTTAATTGATGGCTTGCCATTTCATGGTAAGAGGAGGAAAAGATGACTATTTGGTTATGGAGCAATGACCAGCAAGGAGTGTAATTCAGTAAAGGTGTTGAGTCAATTTATCTCTTCTTAGGAATGAGCTGTACTGTATTCAAATGGGCTACCTGATGGTTCATTCCCTCCATTCTGCTGCTGCTCATTTTCTCCCTCTTCTTGCATATACAGTAAATCTGCTTGTAACCTGGACTTAAAACTCTTAGACTGAAGTCCTTTCACTGCTGTCTCTAGTCCCAGCCTCCTAATGGGTGTGAATAGTTCATTCATAGCCTTTGGTTAGTGAATAAGACTAATCAAAAGCTGGGTGTGGTGGTTCACACCAGCACTGGTGGGAGGATCACTTGAGCCCAGGAATTTCGATGAGCCTAAGTTATGTAGTGAGACCCTGTCTCTTAAAAAAAAAAAAGCCTTGTCTCTTAGAGTTTGTGCTTCATATCCAATAATAACCACATTGTGCTACCACAGGTCACAGTGGGAATGATTTAAGGTTACTTGCTCTGCCACCCCGGCTGGAGTACAGTGGTACAGTCAGCTCACTGCAACCTCGACTTCTGAGCTCAAGCACTCCTGCCTGAGCCTCTTAAGTAGTTTGTTTTTTTGTAGAGATGGGTTGGTCTTTGGGGGTGGTGGAGGGGTGATTTCACTGTGTGGCTCAGGCTGGTCTTGAACTCTGGGGCTCAAGCGATGTGCCTGCCTTGCCTCTCAAAGTGCTGGGATTACAGGTTGTGAGCCACTGCGCCTGGCCTTGGCTTCTTAAAAGGTTTTAAATCACACCAAATGGTACTGGTGCTGCTGCTGCTGATTGCCTTGATTTTTCTTTGATTTTTCTTGGAAGTTTGTTAATGCCACACTCCACTGTACTCCACACATTAGATTGCAGTGGGGGATGGAGAGTGGCATAGCCTTTATACATACCTCCCTTCTGTGATTTGGCCTCTGGGACCAGCAGGGTCCCTGTGCTGTAACTCTGAAGTGATGGACATATTAATGCAACTACTGATTACTGATGGTAGATATGCTGCTTTACTTCTATGACCATTGAATTGACAGATTGAAATTGCAAACACCTGTCACCTGCAAGCTTTTAAGAGGACTTCACATGGATATACAGCTTAGCCATAGCTGTATCTCATACTAACAGATTTTTGTAGTGTTGTGCACCCAGCACATATACTTTGGAAAGGCAAAATAAGGTTCCTGTTCTTGAAGAGTTTTAGAGTTATAAGTTAAACAACTAAGTGCTCAGTTGTGCTTGTACTAGGTACGTTCCTGTACCACAGGAACCAGGTAGAGGCTTTCTTGGCCATTTGCTAAGTCATGGTTAGACAGGAACAAGTGTAAACTCGTCTGTTGTTGCAGTGTAGTTTCCTTTTGTTGAAATTCCTTTGCTTTATTGGCTTCCCTAACATGTAAATTCTGAAGACTCATCTTGAGCTCTCCCCAGTATCCCAAATGAATTTATTCCAGTGAGGGGTGAGGGGCTTGCATTATTAACAATAGGTAGGTTTCTTTTCCAAAAGTTCTGGTCTGCTTTTGTGCTGTAGGTGATACACACTCCTTTTGTGCACACTGTAGATGCACAGGTATTTGGTGATGCCTCAGTCCTGGAGATGATCAGGAAAGTGGTATAGCACTGTTGTCTCAAACACCCCTAGGTGATAGGCATTAAAAGAATGTAGATTTCTGCCGGGAGGGATGGGGGCAGAATTAACTACCTTGTAGATGTCCTTTGAAAATTTTGATACAGATCACATTTTTAAGAGGTGAATTCTACCTTATTCACACTTATGTATGCTTGCTACTTAAAATTTATTCCTTTGATCAAGTCCTGTAAATGTGGGGTCCAGCATTTCCTCCCTTCCTGCCCCAGCAATCAGACAAATAGGGAGAATTATTTTTCATCTGTGTGCAAGGCTAGTTAGCATAGATCATGAGGTGAGACCATATGAGTCTCAGTGCTCTCTTGTAAAAATGGGTAGATTTCAGATTAGGGTGAATACAAAATGTGAACTCTTGCTAAAATGGGTTGATATAGAAATAATATTCTCAGAATCGGGCTATGGTTCTGTCAGTTAGGTGACTGAGGACAGGTTGTTTCCCTCTGGCCTCAATGTTTCTTTTACAATATGGGATTAAGTTAGATAATCTTGTGTCCAGTTTGATGCTTCTGTGATTATATAAACCTAGACTTTGGATTCTTGGAAATATGTACTGCGTTTGGACCTTAAACTAAAGAGATCAGGAATGGAACTCCAAATTTTGATCTGGCTGCTGCTCTCCTGGTTTTTCTAGTGTGGTAGTGATTCCACACTGCAGCTTGAGAACTTCAAAGGGGAAGCGTCTTCATTTCTCCTTTTGGGGGCTGACCCTGTTCTGGTAGTTATATCCTGGAGCAGGTAGACCAGAGGCATTTCTCCTAGATCCATTCCTCCTTAGTCCCATGAACCAAGAAGGAGTTAACGATACTACAGAAGGACCCAAAGGTACACTTCCCTGTTTGTGAGCACCGAAAAGGACAGTTGACACACACTGGGTACTTACTGTGCCAGGCAGGGAATAATTTCCATAACTGTCCTCATGAGTTGACATTATTATCCCTACTTTACAGGTGGGGTAATCCAGGCAAAGAAAAATAGTAAGGGGTAAGCAAAGATGTTTAAATCATGGATGTCTGTATGACTCCAGAGGTAGAAACCCTCCCTCAACTATTCCCAGTCCCTCCCTGACTTTTGGGGAAAGTGGGAGGCCACTGACAGCAGTCTTCTGTCATGGATTCTGAGCTGCTGGGTTAGATCTGCCCTGATCCTAGTGCCTTTTCAGTTTGCCACCTCCAACTATAGTGTGGAGGGACCTTACCTATTGGTGAGACTTCTTGGCCTCCACATTCAAGCGTATGATTGCTGTGGTGACCTGAACTTATTTTTTTTGTCTGTTTTTGCTTTTTGTATTTTGTTGTGGAGACAGAGTCTCACTCTTGTTGCGTTGCTCAGGCTACAGTGCAGTGGTGCAATCTCAGCTCACTGCAACCTCCATCTCCTGGGTTCAAGCGGTTCTCCTGCCTCAGCCTCCCAAGTAGCTGGGATTACAGGTGTGCACCACCATACCCGGCTAATTTTTATATTTTTAGTAGAGACGGGGTTTCACCATGTTGGCCAGGCTGGTCTTGAACTCCTGACCTCAGGTGATCCAGCCTCCCAAAGTGCTAGGATTACAGGTGTGAGCCACCACCAGCCTGAACTTATTTTGAAGCAGTTATGTGAAGACTTTGTGTTAGCATGTTCAGAGTCTGTGGGCAGAGGAAAACACCCACTCCGCTATAGTCCTATCCTGCTTTTGAGAGCCCGTTTGGAGGTTCTAGCAGGAGAGTGCAGCTACTAGCATACCTTTGACCAAAGACCAGTCGTCCTCTATCAGGAATGGTCGTCCTCTTGGACTGAGCGTGCAGTTCAGGAGGGACACACGTGGAGTGGTGAGGGAGGAAGGGGACACCCACTTAGCCAGATCAGCCAAATCAACCTTTGTGACCAATGGGGTGACAGATGTCACAGCCAGATCGTCCTCACCTCCCTATCCTGCTTTTGAAGACCATGCATTCTTCCTCCGTTTGCTTCCTTCTCCATATCCAATTTTGTCCTCAAGTCAGGTTCTTTTTGAAGAGTTAAGATGTACGCTGGTTAGATTTGTTCAACTTTTGGATAAGCCTTTGAGGATGTTGGAGTTAGATTAGTAGCTTCTGGTTTTTTGTTTTTTTGTTTTTTGGTTTTTTTTTGTTTTGGTTTTTGACCTTCACCCAATACAGCAAAGTGGGAAACCCTGTGGCCATTTTCTTTTCCATATTTTCACACTTTTTAGTTTTTGTGTGCACCTCTTAAGTTTTGTAGTGTTGCCAAGTACTTTGTGTCAGCCTGACTCCTTAGTAGTATATGGATCTAAACTAAATTTATTGTTGAAAATTTCAGTTTATGAGCACCATTCAGTAGCCCTTAGTCATATGTATGAATAAGGAATGTGTAGTTTTATAGAAAGGATTTGTATTTTTGGTTCAGTTTATGACCCATGAGGAATATCCTTAGGGCTGCTGATTGAAATTTGGAGAATCCCTGAGTTAGAAAAGCAGGGATAAGAAAACTTGTCTACCTTCTCCATGTCCTTTGATGAGGCCAAGAAGGAAAAGAAGAGTGATGGTGGTTGGTGTAGTTTGTCTTTTCAGTCTTATGGGAAAAATATTCAATGGATGGTCTTTTGTAAGCCTATGGAGGATTTTCTGATTGGCTTTCAAGACTTGATCCTGCATCTGTGAGCGGATCCAGCATGCCAAGGTAGGCAACAGGAGTGTGAGCATGACGTTGGTTTGTTAAAGGAGTGACCCTGCCATCCAGACACTTCAGCCCTCTATTCCACCTTCTTGCAGCCTCTCTATGCAACTTTTGGTCATTACCTAGGGTGGATAAGGAATTGGGAATTGCAGGCTAGTGCCTTTCCTGGTTAGGACTTTGGAAGTGGAAGAGGGAAATGTTAAGGACTGTTGAATGAATTTCAGCTCATTTGGCACTGAATTGGAGCCCACTGGACTCAGGAAAAATCTGTTCTTGGATTTATGAATAGGAAAGTTAGAACTTCTTAAGGCAGGGGAAAGGTGGCCATAGAAAATGAGGGCAAGTTACTCCCTGATAGCAGAGAATGGGATTCCCTATCAAGAGTAATATGCTGGTAAACTGGCTGGTAGCGGGAAGGAAGCCATGAGTTTTTGCAATTGCCCAATTTCTATAGTTTTGAATTTACCAAGCCCACCTACTTACACAATTTCCTAATATGTAACAGTTGGCTCTTGCAAGCCACACAAACTTGGGCCAGCACATTGCCACAAACTTCCCTCAAGTATTTGAATTCTGAGTATGTGCGCAGGTATATGCTGTGTGGTGAGAGATGCTGAAACAGTGTTTATTCTGAAGAACTTTGTCATTTAACTGACAGGCAAGAAGCTGGAAAAACATCGACAGAATACGGTTGTGTGGCATGAATTGAATATAGTAGTCCAGAGTAAGAAGTTGAGTGCTGGAAAGATGTGAAAAGGGGAGCATGTGTAAACTAGGCTTGAAGGATAATGGAAATCACTAACACATGGTCATAACAGTGCCCAGACTCTGTACTAAGCACCATGCATACATTATTTATATTAATCTTCAGAAATAGATACTATCCCCCACTTTACACCTGAAGAACTTGAAGTTTACTGAGCTTAAGTATTTTGCCCAAGTTATATAGGTCCAACATCAATTTAGTATTGTAGTAAGTCATTATTGTGGCTAGGAAGAAGTAAGGCCAGTATCTGGAGCCTGGCCACTTTACTGCAGAACCCACACTCTTGCCCCCTGCATCAGATTGCAATTAAATATAAAAAGGGGGGTTCTTCAAGGAGAGAAAAAGTCTTAACAGTCCAAGGTTCAAGATTAGATGGGGCCAGGCGCGGTGGCTCACGCCTGTAATCCTAGCACTTTGGGAGGCTGAGGTGGGTGGATCACCTGAGGTCAGGAGTTCAAGACCAGCCTGGCCATCATGGTGAAACTCCCATCTTAAAAAAAAAAAAAGAGAGAGATGGGAATCAGAATATTTGAGTTCTAGTCTCCACTTCATTTGGCCTTAGCCAAACCACATCTTCCCTCTATGCCTTAGATTGAGAGACTTGAATCAGATGATCATTCAGTTCTTTTTTATTTCTGACATATTGTGAATTTTAAGTTAGAAAAATGGGAATGAATATGTCTTAAGTGACAGTGAGCGAATGTCCCCTACCAGAGTACATTGAGGTTGGCAGAAAGAGTAAACTGAAGAAAACAAACTGTAAAGGCTGTCTCCCAAGTGGTAGAAGCACAGACTCAGCTGTCCATTTGCCACACCTGACTAGCTCCAAATGGAAGGTTGAGGGGGTGGGGACATACAGAGATGATAAACTGGTGTTTGATGTTAGATGTTCCTAGAAAGCCTGCTTCTCTCTCAGTGGCTCAGCAGCAGGTCAGAGCTAGATTTGGGTCATTTCTGAGGATCCTTGAGTTATCACTTGTTTCCTAGCATTCATAAATTTGACAGATATTAATAGACCACCTGCTGTGTGCCAGGTGTTGGCACAGAAGCAAGGCTAGTCTGGTCCCTCCGTTTATTGAAGTTACAGTCCAGGAGGGAAATACATAATAAGCAAGTTGCACATTTTGATAGGATTATAAGAATTGGGGTTTTTGTTGGATTAGAGTCAGGGAATGTCTGTGACTTCAACATAACGGATAGGACATGACTGAGAGTGGAAATGGTGAAACCAGTTAGACTGTTTGATCCAGCCAAGATGTGCTTGACAATGAAAGAATGCACAGACATCTGGCGGGTCCTACCAGACCTCTCACAAAAATAAGTGATACAATTTTTGACTTCTTTTTATTGACTCAAATGTGATATTTAATATGGTTCTGTAAGATTTTGGTCCTAAAAAGGAGGTTGCAAGTCCCATGAGGTTAATTATAATGGCACCATGTGAAAAGTAAATGAGTCTGGTTTAAAGTAGGTAGCTGCTTAAGAGATACAGAACAGAAGAGTGACATGAACAGTTTTAATCACAGATTTCTAAGCAGAGATAGGCTTAGAAGTAGATTTCAAAGGGGATTAAACATGTTTTGGAAGAGATTAATCCCATGGTTTATAGATCATTTAAAGGAAATATTGCTCAAAGAATAGCTATAGATGGAAAAGATTTGTTTATAAAAAGTTCCGATTCCAATGAGAAAAGGAGACAAATCTGTGAAGAACAAAACTGGTTGGTTGCATAGGAAGCTCTGACCTCAGAATGGAAGCCAGGCCACCTTAGAGGGCATCACAGCAGTGAAAGGACAGCACCTTTTGCTACTAAGGCATACATGGGTCCACAACAGTATGGTTGGGGTTTGTTTCTGGGTTCAAGAAAGAAATTGCAAAAGGATGTAGTCTAGGGAAAGTGGTGTAATGGTAATGATTAGGAAGGAATAGTCAGTCTACCAGAAATTGAGGCCTACACGGGAAGATAACCCTAGCCCACTACACATGTTTGGCCAGACCAAAGACGTCTCTTTTGGGGACATTTGAGAAATCATGGAGTAAGAAGACGGCAGCTCCAGTTGTTGCCTGTAATCTGACCACCCGAAGTAATCATTGCTAATGCTTTTTTTTTTTTTTTTTTTTTTTTTTTTTTTTTTTTTTTTTTTTTTTGAGACGGAGTTTCACTCTTGTTACCCAGGCTGGAGAGCAATGGCACGATCTCGGCTCACCGCAACCTCCGCCTCCTGGGTTCAGGCAATTCTCCTGCCTCAGCCTCCTGAGTAGCTGGGATTATAGGCACGCACCACCATGCCCAGCTAATTTTTTGTATTTTTAGTAGAGACGGGGTTTCACCATGTTGACCAGGTTGGTCTCGATCTCTCAACCTCGTGATCCACCCACCTCGGCCTCCCAAAGTGCTGGGATTACAGGCTTGAGCCACCGCGCCCGGCCCCCATTGCTAATGCTTTTGTCATTTGCAACAACCTCTTACCAGGGGGAGGACCTGTAGTTCTCCAATTAAAAATTTCCCCAGAGGCCGAACGCAGTGGCTCACGCCTGTAATCCCAGCACTTTGGGAAGCTGAGGTGGGTGGATCACGAGGTCAAGAGATTGAGACCATCCTGGCCAAACCCCATCTCTACTAAAAAAAAATACAAAAATTAGCTGGGCATGGTGGCGCTTGCCTGTAGTCCCAGCTACTCGGGAGGCTGAGGCAGGAGAATTGCTTGAACCCAGGAGGCAGAGGTTGCAGTGAGCCAAGATTGCGCCACTGCACTCCAACCTGGTGCCTGGCGACAGAGCAAGACTCTGTCTCACACAAAAAAAAAATTTCCCAGCTAGGCACAATGGCTCATGCCTATAATCCCAGTACTTTGGGAGGCCAAGACAGGCAGATCACCTTAGATCAGCAGTTCAGTGCCAGCCTGGACAATATGGTGAAACCCTGTCTCTACAAAAATATGAAAATTAGTTGGGCATGGTGGCAGATGCCTGTAATCCTAGCTACTCTGGAGGCTGTGGCAGGAGAATCACTGGGACCCAGAAGGCAGAGGTTACAGTGAGCTGAGATCACACCATTGCACTCCAGCCTGGGCAACAGAATGAGACTGTCTAAAAAATAATAGTAATTTCCCCAACATTTTATTATGAAAACTTTCAACATGTAGCAAAGTTGAAAAAAAAGTATACCCATATATCCACCATTCAGATCTTTAAAAAACCTCCTTTGTTTTATCACATTTATTTAACAACTCATTGGTAGATTTCAAAAAAGTTGCAGGCATCAGTACACTTCTGAACATTTCAACATGCCTTAACTTTTGTGCAACATTTGTTTATGGGTTGTTAGGTTTTTGTGGTTTTTTTGGTAAAATTTTACAATCAGTTGTATACGCTCTAAGTGTTTCTTTAGATGGAAGTGGCAAATGCACACACTGCTGTGACCCACATTAATGCTAAGAATGTTTCCTTTCCCACTTGGAGCTCTCTGCCTCTGCTCAGTTAGTATCTGCCCTTCACCTTGGGGAGAAGGGACGACAACCAGTGTTCTGAATATTTTCATCACAGATTCCTTTTACCTGTTCTGAAATTTCGTAAGTGGGATTTGTTTACTTTATTCTTCATTTTTATCCATGTTACAGATATTAATAGTTTGTTTCTTTTTTGTTGCTGAATAGTTTTCTATAAACATCACAGTTCTCATATTGATGAATACCTGGGCTGTTTCAAGTTTTTGGCTATTGTGGATAAAGCTGCTGTGAAGAGTCTTATTCAAATCTTTGTGGACATAATGTTTTCAGTTTTTTTGGCTAAAAACCTAGGAGTGGAATTGCTCTTGGGCTAGGTGTACGTTCAGTTTTTTGATAAGCTGCCAGACTGTTTTCCAAAGTGGTACGTTTAATGCTTTCACTAACAGTATATGAGAGTTCCATATCCTTGCCAGCATTTGGTGGTGGTAGTCTTTTTTATGATACTTTTAACCACTCTGGTGGGTATGTAACAGTAGCTCATTGTGGTTTTATTTTTCATTTCCCTGATAACTAATGCTGTGGATCACTTTGCTTACTTCTGATTTACATATTTTCCTTTATGAAGTGTCTGATCAAATCTTTTGCCCATTTTAATTGACTGTCATTTAATACTGAATTGTAGGAGTCCTCATTTAAATTTTAAAGTTGAACTGTACAAGATCAGGATGGGGGAGATTCACTGTTGCACATTAGTTCAATTGAAAAAGACCTGAAGTGTGACTTGAGCAAAAGCACATTCATCATTTGTTCAGCAAATGGTTATTAGTACCAGCTATATGCTAAGTACCAGTACTAGTGATACAGAGATAATATCCAAACCTGGTTCAAGGAGCCCATGGTTTACAGCAGGCGTCCTCAAACTGCGGCCCCCTGAGGCCATTTATCCGGCCCCCCGCCGCACTTCAGGAAGGGGCGCCTCTTTCATTGGTGGTCAGTGAGAGGAGCACAGTCTGTAGTGGCCCTCCAACGGTCTGAGGGACAGTGAACTGGCCCCCTGTGTAAAAAGTTTGGGGACGCTGGTTTACAGTGTTAACAGACAAAAGGAGAAATTCTGGTGTGGCTTCAATGTTAAGCCAGTCACTAAATACTTACTGAGTACCTACTGTAGGATAGTTACTGCTGTGGGTCCCGGAGCTAGCCAGACAGAGCTCCTACTCTAGTACAGCTTATTTTCTGGAGTGTATATGGGGGGAGACAGAGTGCAAAAGCCCTGAGAGGGGAAATAAGGTTGATGTTAGGTATATGTGGATCAGAAAGGCCAACCTGGCTGGAGTATAGTTGGGTGACTAGATGATTAGTTAGGCAAGGATCAGATCTTACAGGGCCTTGAAGACCATGGTAAGAACTTTGGGTTTTATTTTAAGTGATTTGGGAAGGCATTCCAGGGTTTTCAGTGGAAGAATGACATGATCAGATTTCTGTTTAGCTAATAAACCCAGAAATGCATGTGTGGTTGGAGAAACACTGATGAGGAAACTATTGCAGTCAGCCAAAGTAGAAATAAGAAAATCCTTGGGGAAAACGGGTGAGGGTTCATTAAGGAATAATGTTACATTAGAAGCGTGGATGATAGGACATTTGCTAGGCAGGAAAGTCAGGTATGTGTATTAGATGAACTAGAAATAACTTTGGATGTCTAGTTGGATGGGGGTGAGTGGCAGGAGGTAGAGATATTGGCCAACTGGGAAGGGGTCTCAAGGTTGATCTAGGGATGCAGGGTTACCAAATTGCACAACTACCAAATTCTATGTAGGTATGTCCTTGGGAGTTGTGCAGCAAAGTAGCCTTGCTAGGGAGTTTGGCTCTGAGCCTGAAAGCAGCTATATGGCTTTTACTTAGGATGGAGACTGGAAGCTGGCATCTGGGATGACTAGGTGGGGCAGTGCTAGGACAGAAACCAAGCAGGAGGCAAGAGACTATAAGGCCTGAATTTAGGTGGGGGTTGTTGAACTGGAAGTGGAGGTTTTGGGCTTACAATGAACAGTTAAGAGGATTTGAGGTGTGGATTAGGGGGAAAAGCTAATGAGCCCTTTTTATTTATTTTGCTTGTTTGTTTGTTTTGTTTTTATTTTTCATTATATGACCTTTTAAAAAATACAAAACCGGGCCGGGTGTAGTGGCTCATGCTTGTAATCCCAGCACTTTGGGAGGCCAAGGCTGGTGGATCACAAAGTCAAGAGATCGAGACCATTCTGCCTAACACGGTGAAACCCTGTTTCTACTAAAAATACAAAAAATTAACTGGGCATGGTGACACGTGCCTGTAGTCCCAGTTATTCAGGAGGCTGAGGCAGGAGGATTGTTTGAACTGGGAGGCGGAGGTTGCAGTGAGCCAAGATCGCTCCACTGTGCTCCCACCTGGGCGACAGAGCAAGACTCCGTCTCAAAAAAAAAAAAAAAAAGTATAAAATGTTGAAACAATACAAATGTATATGGAGTTCACAAAATTTTCATCTTCCACTCCTTCGAGCTACCTAAAACATATGGTATATCTTCCATTTTTCTGTCTGTGTATTTATTTTATGTTTGTATTCAAATATATTGTAAATACATATCTACAATTGAAGTTTAAAATGGAAGTTTACAATTGAAATAAAAAATGGTCAGACTCTTATTATTACTTTATTATTTTGAGATGGAGTCTCGTATGCAGTGGCATGATCTTGGCTCACTGCAACCCTCCAACTCCCAGGTTCAAGTGATTCTCCTGGCTCAGCCTCCCGAGTAGCTGAGACTACAGGTGTGTATCAGCATGCCCAGCTAATTTTGGTAGAGACTGGGTTTCACCATGTTGGCCAGGCTGGTCTTGAACTCCTGACCTCAAGTGATCTGCCAACCTTGGGCTCCCAAAGTGCTGGGGTTACAAGAGTGAGCCACTGTGCCTGGCCTATTTTTTTTTTTTTTTTTAAGAGATGGGGTTTCTCCATGTTGGCTGGGCTGGTCTTGAACTCCTAACCTCAGGTGATCCGCCTGCCTCAGCCTCTCAAAGTGCTGGGATTACAGGCGTGAGCCACCACACCCGGCTTATTTTTTCATTTTTTCATATAATACCAACATAATATAGTTCTGGCTTATTTTTAGCCACTACTCAGCATTCCCTTGTTCACATATACCATAATTAGTGGATAGACCTCTAAGCTGCCTTTGGTTTTTCACTATTCTCAGCATTAGTGAAATGAGCATTCTTTTTCATTTGTCTCTGTACTGTGTAAACACTGCCTTGGAGAGCATGTGAGGTGACTTGCATGGAGTTCAGGTTGCGACCTGGGGAAAGTTGTGATCCTGTTCCCTTGGGGGAGCATGGATTCTGCTCTGGATCTGTCCTTGGGGAACCTCCAAGGGAGTGATCAGGATGGTCAGAAGTCTGCAGCCCACATTCTAGGGCACCAGTCAAAAGAACTGGGGCTGTTTCTCCAGATTTCTGCTGGGACTGTTCACAGCTTCCATCTATCAGATGAGTTCTTAGAGGGAGATAGGGTAAGGCCTTCCCATAGCGCCCTAGGCTGGGGAAGAAGTACAACTACCGGGTAGAAGTAAGAATTCCAAAGAGTTAGGTCAGTTTGGGTAGGATTTGTATGGACTTAGACTTTCTGATGACTGGATTGTAAGACAGGGTTTTCTATCATTGGGCGCATTCACACAGGGCCAGGGTGCTGTGGAGGGGCAGTGTGTGAAGCACGTTGAATTCTGAGTGATTCCAAATTTGATAACAGCATTCCAGATGGAGACTGTGAGGGACCAAGATGGGGTGCTGTGGGCTGCAAGGGAGGAGCGATTGACTGAGGATCAGTACAGGGAAGGCCAAGGCTGGAGATCTTAGGGTATAGTTCTGGGAAATCTGGAATGCCGAGTGAAGTTCAGTGAAAGATCTGATCTCGTCTGCTCCCCTGCTTGAGTGGTCTTCAGGTATATGGGCCGAGGGGGACACAGGGCTAGCATGAGGCTTGAGGGTGATTGTTACAGTGGCTGCAGGAGGGCGGAATACCTGGGTGTTGTCATGGTGATCCATGCAAGAAAATAATGCCCAGCAGAGGGAAGGAGTGAATCAGAGAAGCTTGATGCTGCCTGATTACAGGGGCAAGACATCAGTTAGTTTGCACTGCCTGGGCAGGGAGCTGGGGCTAGAGATGAACTGTAAGATTTCATTCAGCAAATATGTATTGTTTTGGTGCTTGGGATAGAACAATAAACAGAACAGCTAAGTATACCTTCCCTCACAGAGTTTATATTCTAGTAGGGAAATAGTATGCAAATACGTGTAATGTTAGAAATTGAGAAAAAGCAGAAAAGGGGTATGTAGTTTCAAGTGGGGTTGAAACTTTAGAGTGGCTAAAACAGACAGCCTTTTATAACAGGGAAGATTATTTTGAGTAAAGACTTTTGGGGAAAGGGAGCAGTGAGCCACGTGGATATAATGCAGAGAAAGAACACATTCCAGGTACTGCAAAGGGTTTGGGGTAGAAGCAAACTTGGCTGGCTGGGTGCGGTGACACACGCTATCATGCCAGCGCTTTGGGAGGCTGAGGCAGCTGGATCGTTTGATCACAGGAGTTCAAGAGCAGCCTGGGCAACATAGTGAGGCCCTGGACATTGTGGTGCACGCCTGTAGTCCCAGCTACTTAGGAGGCAGAGGTGGGAGGGATTGCTTGAAACCAAGAGGCAGAGGTTCTACTTCACTCCAGTCTGGGTGACGGAGTGAGACTCTGTCTCACAAAAGAAAGAAGGAACAAACAAACCTGGCTTATTTGAGGAGTGACAAGCAAGGTGGCTGAAATGGAGTGAGTAAGAGAAATGATATTAGATCAGGTTAAAGAAATCTAGAACTTTCAAGACCTATGGGTCACGGTATAGCTTGGACTTTTTCTCTTTTCTTTTTTTTTTTTGAAATGGAGTCTAGCTTTGTCACTCAGGCGGAGTGCAATGGCATGTGATCTCGGCCCATGCAACCTCCTGCCTCAGCCTTTCGTAGTGCTGGGATTACAGTCACCCACCACCACACCAGCTAATTTTTTTATTTTTAGTAGAGACAAGTTCACCATGTTGGTCGGGCTGGTCTTGAACTCCTGACCTCAAGTGATCCACCTGCCTTGGCCTCCTAAAGTGCTAGGATCACAGGCATGAGCCACCATGCCTGGCCAAGTTTGGATTTTTTCTAAGTGCAATAGGAAATGGGAAGATTCAGGCAGAGGTGTAATATGACCTCACTTTTTTTTGTTTTGGTTTTTGAGATGGAATCTCACTGTCACCCAGGCTGGACTGGAGTGCAGTGGCACGATTTTGGCTCACTGTAACCTCCACTTCCCAGGTTCAAGTGATTCTCCTGCCTCAGCCTTCTGAGTAGCTGGGATTATAGCTGCATGCTGCCACACTCAGCTAATTTTTATATATTTTTAGTAGAAATGGGGTTTTGCCATCTTGGCCAGGCTGTTTTCAAACTCCCAACCTCAAGTGATCTGCCTGTTGTGGCCTCCCAAAGATGATGACTTCCTAGGGGGATTACAGGTGTGAGCCACTGCACTCGGCCTCACTTAAGTTTTAATAGGATCACCCTGATTGCAGTATTTAAAATAGACTGCTGGGGTGGAGATGGGGGAATGGAAGTAGAGACGGCATGGAATAAGGGAGACCAGTTAAAGAGGCTAATGCTGTAAGCCAGGTAGAAACAGTGATGGGTTAGACTGGGTAGCAGCACTGAAAATAGTGAGGAGTTGGACATTAGCACTCGTTAGAGGTTAGGAGAATTAGTAGGGGATCCTAACTCCACCATAAGAGATAGGTCCCCAGGGTCAGTGAGAAGTCATTGGGGGAAGATACTTTGTGGGGACATTATCTGGATCATAGTTATATTTGGGGCAATGTTAGGATCAGAACTTGGATTAGGGTCTGACCTGGGACCAGTAAGGGGGTCAGAATGAGATTTATTGGTTTTTGCAAAGGCCAAGATTGGAGTCTGAGTCTGGACAGCCCTATTGGGATTAAGACAAATTTTCAGGTGAGGATAGTTTGGGGTCACAGTTATAGATGGAGGCTAGCATCCCTTTTCAATATCTTCAGACCAGGGTTAGCTGTAACCACTATCTTGTGTGCCATTGAGCTCACCTGGGGCTTAAGGGGTTTGGAGGCTGTAAAGCTGCCTCATCCTTGGGTATCATGGGGGTGGACGTATGCACAGCCCTGCCTAGGTGAAGCCTGCTGGACTTCCCAAGCTGGGACCCACAGTCAGGGAAGGGGAGAGAAGGCTCCCTGGTCTTGACCCAGCTCCTTTTCCCTCAGATGGCCCACTGCATGACCTTGGTTCAGCTGTCTATTTCCTGTGACCATCTCATTGACATGGACATCGGCTCCAAGTCTGACCCACTCTGCGTCCTTTTACAGGATGTGGGAGGGGGCAACTGGGCTGAGGTGAGGTGGATTATGGAGGTTAAGGTTGTGGAGGGAGGCTAGGATTGTGTTTTGGGGTGGAGGCTGTGTGACTGATGCTTACTGGCCTCTGCCCACAGCTTGGCCGGACTGAACGAGTGCGGAACTGCTCAAGCCCTGAGTTCTCCAAGACTCTGCAGCTTGAGTACCACTTTGAGACAGTCCAGAAGCTACGCTTTGGAATCTATGACATAGACAACAAGACACCAGAGCTGAGGGATGATGACTTCCTAGGGGGTGCTGAGTGTTCCCTAGGACAGGTATGTAGGGCCAGGGATTAGGATCCTTCAGACGCAGGTTTGTGAGACAACCTAGCCCGCCTGGAGGTAGGGGGCAAGCAGGACCTAACCCTGCCAGTTATCCTGAAAACTTCCTCCCCGCTTTGCCCCAGATTGTGTCCAGCCAGGTACTGACTCTTCCCTTGATGCTGAAGCCTGGAGAACCTGCTGGGCGGGGGACCATCACGGTAAGGAATCCAGCAAGGGTTGGGGAGGGGCTTATATCAATGAATTCATGAGGTGATGTAGTCTCCCCTACCTAGGTTTCAGCTCAAGAGTTGAAGGACAATCGTGTAGTAACCATGGAGATAGAGGCCAGAAACCTAGATAAGAAGGTGTGTCTGGAAATAGGCTCTGGTAATCCAAGAGTTCAGGGGCCAAGGATGGTGTATGGGGGGCAGGGGTGTGGACAGAGGGAAGGCATAGTGGGTGGTTGTTCCTGAGTCTTGTAACCGGGGTCTCTGGCATTGGCAGGACTTCCTGGGAAAATCGGATCCATTTCTGGAGTTCTTCCGCCAGGGTGATGGGAAATGGCACTTGGTGTACAGATCTGAGGTATGAGACCCCTGGGATTGGGTGGGCTGGGGTAGCAGAGAATCTCCTGGGGCCTGTGACTAGCAAGGTTTGGAATTCAGGAAGAAAGAGACTGTAGGTGGGTAGGGAAGTGTGGCAGATCCTCACAGGCCATGCCAGAGCTCACTGGAGTCCTTGGCCTCCACCTTCAGGTCATCAAGAACAACCTGAACCCTACATGGAAGCGCTTCTCAGTCTCTGTTCAGCATTTCTGTGGTGGGGACCCCAGCACACCCATCCAGGTGAGGAGCTTGCCTCCTGAGTGGATTGCAGTGGGAAAGAGAACCTGGGAAGGGACTTACTCTCATCTGCCACCTGACTCATATATCCACACACAACTTCCCCTCAGGTGCGATGCTCCGATTATGATAATGATGGGTCACATGATCTTATCGGTACCTTCCACACCAGCTTGGCCCAGCTGCAAGCAGTCCCGGTCAGTGCTGGCTCTGCCAGGGGTGTGGAAATGGGACTAGATAACTGAAACTCAGGGGAGAGAGGGAGGAGAAGGGAGTTCTAGTCATTGACTGATGCTCTGAGAATTTCGTACCCTAATTTTTCTGTCCTCACCAGGCTGAGTTTGAATGCATTCACCCTGAGAAGCAGCAGAAAAAGAAAAGTTACAAGAACTCTGGAACTATCTGTGTGAAAATTTGCCGGGTGAGACAATAGCCCATGTAACCAAGGCTCTGATTCCTGAGCTCCATGACACCAACTGCTATCACTCTGGCCATGACCCTGGTTTCATCTGCAGGTAGAAACAGAGTATTCCTTCCTGGACTATGTGATGGGAGGCTGTCAGATCAACTTCACTGTAAGTTGCCTTACCGGGGGCAAGAGAACAGATCTGGGGCTCAAGGTGGTCTTCAGCTCCCTTCCTCACCTCCTCTCAGGTAGGCGTGGACTTCACTGGCTCCAATGGAGACCCCTCCTCACCTGACTCCCTACACTACCTGAGTCCAACAGGGGTCAACGAGTACCTGACGGCACTGTGGAGTGTGGGCACCGTGGTTCAGGACTATGACTCGTGAGTACCTGCTTCTCTTGGCTATCCCGACTCGCTGCAGATGCTTCAGCCTCTGGGCTCACAATCCCCTCACTGCCTCTTCCCCAACACACTGTCTTCCCACAGAGACAAGCTGTTCCCAGCATTTGGATTTGGGGCCCAGGTTCCCCCTGACTGGCAGGTGAGCTTTCTCTCTTTCTGCTACTCCTGTTTCCAGTTTCAGGATCCTGATTTTGGGGTATGCATTAAATTTACTTGCTTTCTGGCAGTTAGATTTAAGAGGATATGCAGGGATGGATTCCTGCAGGCATGTAGACAGCAAGTGCTCAGGCCTCCATAGCTCCTGTAGAATCTTGGTACACACCCTAATGTCCTTTTTTATTCTTAGCACAGAGATCATGGGGAAATAACCTCATTTTCATTCTTGTCTGCAGGTCTCGCATGAATTTGCCTTGAATTTCAACCCCAGTAACCCCTACTGTGCAGGTAAGTTTCCCCATCCACCCTGAGGCAGGTCTGTCCACACATAGAGGGGCAAGCCTGCATGGGCAAAAGGGAGGGTGGGGGCAGACACCTGCCTTCATTGTCCAGAGGTTAGATTTTATTTAATTTTTATTTTATTTTATTTATTTATTGAGATGGAGTCTTTCTCTGTCACCCAGGCTGGAGTGCAATGGCACGATCTTGGCTCACTGCAAACTCTGCCTACCAGGTTCAAGCTATTCTTCTGCCTCAGCCTGCCAAGTAGCTGGGACTACAGCCTCATGCCACCAAGCCTGGCTAATTTTTGCATTTTTAGTAGAAATGGGGTTTCACCATATTGGCCAGACTGGTCTTGAACTCCTGATTTCAGGTGATCCACCTGCCTTAGCCTTCCAAAGTGCTGGGATTACAGATGTGAGCCACAGCACCTGGTCCAGAGGGTAGATTTTAGAGCTAGGCCTCTGGAATTAAGTCATCATGGCAGGCCAGGCATGGTGGTTCACACCCATAATTCTAGCACTCAGTTGGGAGGCCAAGGTAGGTGGATCGCTTGAGCCCAGGAGTTCGAGACCGGCCTGGGCAACATGGCAAAACCCTGTCTCTAATAAAAATACAAAAATTACAAAAAGTAGCTGGGTGTGTTGGCAGGCACCTGTAGTTCTAGCTGCTTAGGAGGAGGCTGAAGTGAGAGGATCACCTGAGCCTGGGAGGTTGAGGCTGTGGTGAACCATGATCACGATCATGCCACCGTACTCCAGCCTGGGTGACACATTGAGACCCTAAACATAAAAATCATCATGCCAGGCTGGGCGCGGTGGCTCAAGCCTATAATCCCAGCACTTTGAGAGGCCGAGGCGGGTGGATCCCGAGGTCAAGAGATCGAGACCATCCTGGTCAATATGGTGAAACCCCGTCTCTACTAAAAATACAAAAAAATTAGCTGGGCATGGTGGCATGTGCCTGTAGTTCCAGCTGCTTAGGAGGCTGAGGCAGGAGAATTGCCTGAACCCAGGAGGCGGAGGTTGCGGTGAGCCGAGATCGCGCCATTGCACTCCAACCTGGGTAACAAGAGCGAAACTCCGTCTCAAAAAAAAAAAAAACTCATCATGCCACATGACTTGAAGCAAGTTGCTTAATCTCTGTGTGCTTTGGTTTCATAAGAAGACCAAATATTACAGGAAATTGAGTACTCAAGGAGAGGCTGCAAGGAAAGCAGTAAGCCTGGTACTTACTAAGTGTTCTCTGAAAAATGCTAACTTTCATATTATCATTATTATCTTTGCCTAGGAGCTAACAGGTAGTTAATTGAGCATCAGTGGAAGCCTTGTTTACCTCCTTGTACCCCCTGCGAGTTCAAGCTCTTTCGTTAGAGCCAAACCTTTTGACTCCCCAGCACCCCCACATGGACACAAGCTGAAGTGGAAAATCTGACCTGACCTGATCTGATCTGGGTTTTCAAATTTTAACTTTGTATTTCAACATAAATTAAGATTTAGAGAAAAGTTGCAAGAGTAGTCACAGGGGTTCAGGTCCTTGGAACTCAGGGGTCAGGGCCTGTGTTCACAGGGTCTCTTCACCTTTTTCCCAGTTACCTAAACATTAACATTTTACCACATTCACTTTCTCTCCTTTCTCATACATATATACAGTGAGAGAGAGAGAGAGAGAGTGTGTGTGTGTGTGTGTACATATACACACAAACATTTCAGGGGGAAAATGTAAAATATATGCATTTATGTATGAATACGCATGTATACCTGTGTTTGAGAATGTTGTAGTGAATAGCCCTGCCTCAGGTTTGCCTCTGTGGCCCTACCGATCAAAAACTTTCTTACGTAACCACAAACCAATTCTCAAAATCAGGAAATTAACATCAATACTATTATTCAACCTATAGCATTTATTCAGATTTTGCCAATTGTCCTAATATCTTTTACAGCAAAAGAAAATCTCAGCTCACACACTGCGTTCAGTTAGTATATGTCTTTTATCTGGAAGACTTCTTCTTGCCTCACATGATATTAACAATACAGGCCAGATATTCTCTAGAATGTCCCTCAGTTTAGGTTTACCTAATAAATCCTCAGGATTAGGTTCAGGTTGTACATTGTTGGCAGGAATACCAAAGTGATGCTGCGTATTCTCAGTGCATCATATTCAGAGGCACATGATGTTGATTTGTCCTATTACCAGCCATGTTAACTTTGGTCACTTAGTTAAGGTAGGGTTCTACCAGGTTTCCCCACTGTACTAGTACTGTTTTCCTTTTTCTAATTAGTAAGTATATTTTGGGAGGAGACTTTGAAGCTATATAAATACCCAGTTACACATCAACATTCCCCCTTTAGCTTTTCATTTTATTTTTTAGATGATGGGAGTCACATACTATGTTGCCTAAGCTAGCCTCAAACTCCTGGGCTCAAGCAGTCCTCCCACCTCAGCCCCGAGTAGCTGGGACTACAGTCACATACCACTGCGCCTGGCTATACTCTCCAGTTTTCACATCCATTGATGAGCCGCCTTGCCTGAATCAGTCATTTCTATGATTGTCAAATGATAGTGTAATTCTTCCTTCTACATTTTTTTTTTTTTTTTGAGACGGAGTTTCGCTCTTGTTACCCAGGCTGGAGTGCAATGGCGCGATCTCGGCTCACCGCAACCTCCGCCTCCTGGGTTCAGGCAATTCTCCTGCCTCAGCCTCCTGAGTAGCTGGGATTACAGGCATGCGCCACCATGCCCAGCTAATTTTTTGTATTTTTAGTAGAGACAGGGTTTCACCATGTTGACCAGGATGGTCTCGATCTCTTGACCTCGTGATCCACCCGCCTCGGCCTCCCAAAGTGCTGGGATTACAGGCTTGAGCCACCGCACCCGGCTCTTCCTTCTACATTTATTAAGAGCTTTTCCGCCGGGCGCAGTGGCTCACGCCTATAATCCCAGCACTTTGGGAGGCCGAGGCGGGTGGATCACGAGGTCAAGAGATCAAGACCATCCTGGTCAACATGATGAAACCCCGTCTCTACTAAAAATACAAAAAAAAAATCAGCTGGGCATGGTGGCGCGTGCCTGTAATCCCAGCTACTCAGGAGGCTGAGGCAGGAGAATTGCCTGAACCCAGGAGGTGGAGGTTGCGGTGAGCCGAGATTGTGCCATTGCACTCCAGCCCAGGTAACAAGAGTGAAACTCCATCTCCAAAAAAAAAAAAAAAAAAAGAGCTTTTCCTTCTCCCCCAGCAATTAATCCATAGTATGGATTCTTACTGAATTAAATTGATCATTATTAAATAGGTTACAATCTGATGCTCAAACTCTTCTGGATTTGTCCAGGGGAATCTCTCTCTTCTGGGTTTTAATTCAAGCTGTGATTTAGGGCTAGTCCCCTCCTCTCTTTGAACTTCAGATTCCTCATGTGTAGGAGAGAGTTAAATGCCCAGTTTACAAGGGTGAATGAATGAAATGTACCCAGGATCCTAGATCTCAGGGCTGGTTGGGGTGATTTCAGGACTGGTGTAGTCCTGAGAGGTCCAGGATTTGACAGTATTTCTTGATCTTCTCTGCAGGCATCCAGGGCATTGTGGATGCCTACCGCCAGGCCCTGCCCCAAGTCCGCCTCTATGGCCCCACCAACTTTGCACCCATCATCAACCACGTGGCCAGGTTTGCAGCCCAGGCTGCACATCAGGGGACTGCCTCGGTGAGAGTCGTGGATGGCAGTGGTGGCAATCAAGGGCTTCCTGAGGGTTATGTACAACTTTTTTTCTTTTCTTGAGATGGGGTCTTGCTTTGTCACCCAGGCTGGAGTGTAGTGGCGCAATCTCAGCTCACTGCAACCTCTGCCTCCCAGGTTCAAGCGATTCTCCTGCCTCAGCCTCCCTAGTAGCTTGGATTACAGGTGTGCGCCACTATGCCCGGCTAATTTTTGTATTTTTAGTAGAGATGGGGTTTCACCATGTTGGTCAGGCTGGTCACAACTCCTGACCTCAAGTGATCTGCCCACCTTGGCCTCCCGAAGTGCTGGGATTACAGGCATGAACCATTGTGTGGGGCCTGTAATAAGAGACTTCTTCTTAGTGTGGAGATGTGTGGCTGGGGTGTTTGCAGGGGTTTGGGAGGAGGATCTGCCTCAGGGCATGAATGGTCTTGTCCCCAGCAATACTTCGTGCTGTTGCTGCTGACTGATGGTGCTGTGACCGATGTGGAGGCCACACGTGAAGCTGTGGTGCGTGCCTCGAACCTGCCCATGTCAGTGATCATTGTGGGTGTGGGTGGCGCTGACTTTGAGGCCATGGAGCAGCTGGATGCTGATGGTGGACCCCTGCATACACGTTCTGGGCAGGCCGCTGCCCGTGACATTGTGCAATTTGTACCCTACCGCCGGTTCCAAAATGTGAGTGGGTGCAAATTTGATCTGGGAGTTTACCCTTTCACCTTTCCCTGATGTGAGTAGGGTTGAGGCCCAAGGGATGCTTATATTTCCTCTAAGTTTGGGGCAGGGTTGGGTTCTTGGGGATGAAATGCAGACTTTGGACAGCTGTTCTGGGCCACCACTGACCTCTCCCTTCTCTTGGCAGGCCCCTCGGGAGGCATTGGCACAGACCGTGCTCGCAGAGGTGCCCACACAACTGGTCTCCTACTTCAGGGCCCAGGGTTGGGCCCCGCTCAAGCCACTTCCACCCTCAGCCAAGGGCCCAGCACAGGCCCCCCAGGCCTAGGTTCCCTTGGAGGCTGTGGCAAGTCCTCAATTCTGTGCCCCAGAGGATCTCTGGGCCACAACCCAATGCTTCACACTCTCCTCAATGCTAGCATTTTGTATTTTTTGATACTTTTATACTTGTTTCTGCTATTGCTCCTCTTGATCCCACCTTCTTGCTCCTGACAACCCTCGTTCAATAAAGACCAGTGAAGACAAATGCTTTGCCACCACTCTGTGTTTTTAGGTGGGAGGCTGCTATTAATGTCCCCTCTCCGCACCTCAGTTTATTGACTTAGAGGTTGTTAAGTAACGGATTCCTCTGATGAAAAGCCCCACTCAAAAAAATCGAGTATTTCTGGGCAGATATCTATTCGTTCTAGAGACATTAACTCACTGTTTTTGAAACTACTGCCAGGGGTGGTAGCATGTGCCTGTAGTCCTCAGCTTGGGAGGCTGAGGTGGAAGGACTGCTTGAGCCCAGGAGCTCCAGACCAGGTTAATTTTTTTTTTTTTTTTTTTTTTTTTTTTTGAGACAGTCTTGCTGTCATGCAAGCTGGAGTGCAATGGCGTGATCTTGGCTCACTGCAACCTCTGCTTCCCAGGTTCAAGTGATTCTCCGCCTCAGCCTCCTGAGCAGCTGGGACTACAGGCACCTGCAACCATGCCTGGCTAATTTTTTTGTCTTTTTAGTAGAGATGGAGTTTCACCATATTGGCCAGGATAGTGTCAAACTCCTGACCTTGTGATCTGCCCACCTCAGCCTCCCAAAGTGTTGGGGTTACAGGTATGAGCCACTGTTCCTAGGCTAATTTTTGTATTTTTAGTAGAGATAGGGTATCACCATGTTGACCAGGATGGTCTCGATCTCTTGCCTCATGATCCACCTGCCTTTGCCTCTCAAAGTGCTGGGATTACAAGTGTGAGCCACCACACCGGCCTTATTATTTAAAGCTGTCTCCTTTATTTTTTAAAGCTATCTCCTACAGGAAGGAAAATCCCCAAAATTTAAACAGTGGATAAATGCTACCCTACTCTGTGTGTGTGTGTGTGTGTGTGTGTGTGTGTGTGTGTGTGTGTGTGTTAGACACTCCGAGTTTCACTTTTTTTTTATTTTGTTTTGAGATGGAGTCTCACTCTGTCCCCCAGGCTGGAGTGCAGTGGTGTGATCTCTGCTTACAGCAGCCTCTGCCTCCTGGGTTCAAGCAATTCTCCTGCCTCAGCCTCCAGAGTAGCTGTGACTAGGAATGTACCAGTCTCTTATTCACGGAGATTTGAGGTCCAGTTTTTTTTCAACAATGCTATAATGAACATCCTTGTACATGTATCTTTGTGTACTTAATAGGAATGTTTCTGAAAAATTTGTTCCTAAAAGTGGAAATGCTAGATAAGAGTATATTTAACATTTTTTTGCCGGGCACGATGGCTCAAGCCTGTAATCCCAGCACTTTGGGAGGCCGAGGTGGGCGGATCACGAGGTCAAGAGATCAAGACCATCCTGGCCAACATTGTGAAACCACGTCTCTACTAAAAATACAAAAATTAGCTGGGCATGGTGGCGTGTGCCTGTAGTCGCAGCTACTCGGGAGGCTGAGGCAGGAGAATTGCTTGAACCCAGGAAGTGGAGGTTGCAGTGAGCCGAGACTGTGCCACTGCATTCCAGCCTGGCAACAGAGTGAGACTCTGTCTCACACACACACACACACACACAAAAGTATATTTAACATTTTTTAAAATTAGCTGAGTGTGGTGTTGGGTGCCTGTAATCCCAGCTACTGGAGGGGGAGGCTGAAGCAGAAGAATCGCTTGAATGCGGGAGGCAGAGGTTGCAGTGAGCTGAGACCACACCATTGCACTCCAGCCTGGGCGACAGAGTGAGACTACGTCTCAAAAAAGTTGCCCTACGCCGGGCGCGGTGGCTCAAGCCTGTAATTCCAGCACTTTGGGAGGCTGAGGCGGGTGGATCACAAGGTCAAGAGATCGAGACCATCCTGGTCAACATGGTGAAACCCCGTCTCTACTAAAAATACAAAAAATTAGCTGGGCATGGTGGCACGTGCCTGTAATCCCAGCTACTCAGGAGGCTGAGGCAGGAGAATTGCCTGAACCCAGGAGGCAGAGGTCGTGGTGAGCCGAGATCGCGCCATTGCACTCCAGCCTGGGTAACAAGAGCGAAACTCTCAGGAAAAAAAAAAAAAAAAAAAAAAAAAAATTGCCCTCCAAGATGCTGCATGTTTCTTTGCTCATGCTGGTCCTCCTTTCCCACTCCTAGGTAGAACTCATTAATCCTTTGTTGCCTGTCTCCTCCATCTTTTTTCCTTGCAATTCTACTCTTGACCCTTTGAGTGAAGAATTCTTGGATCTGGAAGTGCATCATCCTGTTTCCTGGAACCTCTTCTTTCACCTGCCAGCCTCCTTGAGGGCAGGGACTGGTGAACACTAAATCATCTATGCTGTGCCTCACACAGAGTTGGGCAGTCAGATCTCAATAAGGACAACCTATGTAGGAGGTACCAGGCCTGCATCAGCCTGTGACTCAAGCTTCCTAGAGGTTCTCAAGTTTCCTTAGCTTTTGAGTGTGTGCCTGCAGAAAGGGGGTAGCTGCCCTACCTCTCCACCTGTATCTGGCAGGAGTTGGGGACTTTTCCACTTATGCTGGGAATTAAGCACAAAGGTGGGTTCAGGCTGCCTGCAGCTCTGCAGTTAGAGGGCAGCCTCTGGAGGAGGGTTGGCATGGGTACTGCTCTGGCGCTGCCTTTCACTAGCTGTGTGGCATTGAACAGATTTCCTGACCTGAGCAGCTTCCCTCTCTGGTTGTGAGGATAAGGTTAGGTAATGTGTGTAATATCCACAGGACTGTTTCTTGTATATAGTAGACACTCCACAAAGAGGAGCTGCTATTACCATCTTGATCTAGATGCATTTCTAGATGCATTGCTTTCTCCAAGAAAAGTGGTTGCATTGGGAAGTCCATCTCACCATACTTAGATGCAACAACAGCTAAAGCTCTCCCACAGAGCATTCCAAAGCACTGATCCAGCTTCTGCTCCAACAATCAGCATGTTTAATGGGGCCCCCCTGTGGCACTGCCCTCATCCCCCTCTGAGGTTCGCACACCATGGGCACGGACTCGATACAAGCATGTGAAACGGGGGTGGCCCCAGTTGCTTAGAATCTGGATCTTCACCTTGGGAAAGGCAGCTGGGGGGTCATTCTGGGGAGACAAATGGATCATGTCAAGGGCTACCCTCCTCTTGGGTCATTCACCTCTCACTACCCCAACTCCCTTCACATCTTCACCCTAGAGACACACCTGCAAGTGGAAAGTTTGAATCTCCGATTTCTCAACATCAAAGATGAATTTCCCCAAGAAAACTTCAGTCTCATCATCAACTTGGAGGCCCTGGTGGGTGAAGAGTGAAAGGAGGAACCGTTAAGGGGCCAGGTGGAGGGGGGAGAAGAAAACTTTGCTGAGGATCCTCTATGTATTCAATAGCTATATGCATGTTCTCATGTATTTTTTTGATGGTCATATACTATAATTCAGAATGCGGGTTCTAAGAAACCAGGTTTTAAGGTGTTTGTTTGTTTGTTTGTTTGTTTGTTTTGAGACGGAGTTTCGCTCTTGTTACCCAGGCTGGAGTGCAGTGGCGTGATCTCGGCTCACCACAACCTCCGCCTCCTGGGTTCAGGCAATTCTTCTGCCCCAGCCTCCTGAGCAGCTGGGATTACAGGCACGCGCCACCATGCCCAGCTAATTTTTTGTATTTTTAGTAGAGACGGGGTTTCACCATGTTGACCAGGATGGTCTCGATCTCTTGACCTTGTGATCCACCCATCTCGGCCTCCCAAAGTGCTGGGATTACAGGCGTGAGCCACCGTGCCCGGCAGTTTTTAAGTTTTAGTCCTGCCAATCGTTGGTTGTCTTACCTTGGACATATATCCCCTCTCTGAGCATTACTTTCCCCATCTTTAAAGAGGGGGATAATAATAGTACATCATAGGCTGCTATGTAGAGGCAATGCAGGTGTGGTGGTTCATGCCTGTAATCCCAGCACTTCAGAAGGTCGAGGTGGGCAGACCATTTGAGGTCAGGAGTTTGAGACCAGCCTGGACAACACAGCAAAACCCTCATCTCTACTAAAAATACAAAAACTAGCCGGGCGTGGTGTCACACGCCGGGAGGATGAAGCACAAGAATCGCCTGAACCCCAGAGGCTAAGGTTGCCAGTGAGCTGAGATTGTACCCCTGCACTCCAGCAACTTGGGTGACAGAGTGAGACTCCATCTCAAAAATAACAGGAAAAGAGCCGGACGCGGTGGCTCAAGCCTGTAATCCCAGCACTTTGGGAGGCTGAGGTGGGTGGATCACGAGGTCAAGAGATCGAAACCATCCTGGTCAACATGGTGAAACCCCGTCTCTACTAAAAATACAAAAAATAGCCGGGCGCGGTGGCTCAAGCCTGTAATCCCAGCACTTTGGGAGGCCGAGGCGGGTGGATCACGAGGTCGAGAGATCGAGACCATCCTGGTCAACATGGTGAAACCCCGTCTCTACTCAAAATACAAAAAATTAGCTGGGCATGGTGGCACGTGCCTGTAATCCCAGCTACTTAGGAGGCTGAGGCAGGAGAATTGCCTGAGCCCAGGAGGCGGAGGTTGCGGTGAGCCGAGATCGTGCCATTGCACTCCAGCCTGGGTAACAAGAGCGAAACTCCGTCTCAAAAAAAAAAAAAAAAAAAAAAATACAAAAAATTAGCTGGGCATGGTGGCGCGTGCCTGTAATCCCAGCCACTCAGGAGGCTGAGGCAGGAGAACTGCCTGAACCCAGGAGGCGGAGGTTGCGGTGAGCCGAGATCGCGCCATTGCACTCCAGCCTGGGTAACGAGTTAAACTCCATCTCAAAAATAATAATAATAATAATAATGACAGGAAAAGAATGCATGTAAACTGCTTGGCACGGAGTAATTGCTCTACAAGCAATTACTAATGTCTGGATATGGTTTATGATTATAACCTGCTGCAGCTCTGAGAGGCAAATAGTAGTATCTCCACTTTATAGATGAGCAAGCAGAGACTCAAATAATGGCAACAGTCCTCAGTACTGCTGGGGCTTTCTAAGCAAAAATCCCCCACCTCCTGACCTCGTCCGCACTCACAAAGACTGCGAAGTCACGGGGGGCGCTGTTGGCTCCTCCGGTGTGCGCCACGCTGGGCGGAGGATGCTGCAAGGTGATGTCGCTCAGCTGCACTCGGCCGGGTAGTCGGATCACCACGTGGCCTTGGTCGCCCTCAAAAGCCCAGCAATTCCCGGGGAACACGTCGGGCTGCAGGCGGGTGGAGGGACCATTGGAACCGTGGGACAGAGCAACTGCTGCCGCTCCTCAGCCCAGGCCTCAGTTCGACCCCATCCATCGGCCCGCCCAGAGGTTCACCTCCAGCCCGCCAGGGGCACCGTCTCTAGCATTGCCAGGTCTCTCCTTGGATTAAACGCCATCCTCGAGCCCCACCCAGGACAAGCCAGGCCCCGCCTAGCGCCACGCCCTCGGCTTCGCCAGGCTCCACCTGTAGGGCGGGGTTTTGGTCCTTTCCCCAGCGTCCAGCCCCGGGTCCCATCCCGGGACATTTCCAGGCTCACCTCCAGGATAACCGTGGGCGGCCGCGCGTAGTTCCAGAAGCTGAAGCGATTCCAAAAGTAGGCAGTGTTCCTGTCTTCGTAGTCGTGGGATGTCTTCTCTAGGTCGATGGAGGCTCCTGGAGTAGGGAGAAGTAACCTTCAGGGGTTCCCAGGCCTTGCCGGGAGTCGGCGTGGTGGGGGCGGCGGTGGATCTGTCCGAGCCTCTGTCTTCGGCCAGTCTGGTGCATGAGTCTGTCTGTGTCAGTGTCTCGGTCTCTTTCCTGTCTGCGTCTGTCTTTCAGTGTCTCCGGGTCTTACCCACAGAGCTCAGCGCATAGTCTGGCTTTCGCACAAAGTCCTCACTCAGCCTCTGGAACACAAGCTTGGCCACCCTCTGCAAGGAAGGAGGGCGAGGCCTGGAGGGGCGGGGCTTGCGAGCTGCTTTTACAGGTGGGCAGGACCTCGGGGAACTGGGTGCTTTGGGATGGACTTCGAGGGCCCGGGAGAAATCCCGCAAGGCTCTGGGCGGAGCTTATGTCTCAGGAACCTGGGAGCAGGGATTCACCAGGGGTTTCCAAGGTGGGCTGAGGCTCACCTCGCTGTTGGCTGCGCGAACAGTGGACACCTCCTTGTGGAGTTTATCCAGCTCTGCTTGGAGCTGCTGCAGCTGCTGCGTCTGGGAGCGCACGCGCTCGTGGTACTCGCTGGAAGTGGGAGGTGGGCGCCG
Organism: Saimiri boliviensis; assembly: GCF_048565385.1. NCBI lineage: Eukaryota > Metazoa > Chordata > Mammalia > Primates > Cebidae > Saimiri > Saimiri boliviensis. The sequence continues at coordinate 99,760,805 of NC_133457.1, read as the reverse complement.
TAGAGTTGGCTCCCTGTCCCCCTGCATACCTTCAAGGCCCCCCACGCCTTCAAGATTCTCAAAGAAACAACTTTGAGCCCCCCAATTTCCCACCCTAGGGGCCCTCTTTCACCTTAGAGTAAGCATCTCCTTAGGTTCCTGTTGGAGGAAGGGACAAAACAGAGCGGCTCAGCTCCCGTCGCCCTTGCTCCTACCTCAGCCTGGAAACCGCCAGATCGAGGGGCTTCCTTTTTGAAGACTGTGTCCCCTTTCCTCGATTCTTCCTTGACCTCCCAGTATCAGAAGCCCCAAGAGACCTTCAAGCACAATCCCTCACAAATCTGTTTAGATCCAGCCTTCTTAAGGACTGTAGCCCCTACGTCAACAGTCCAGGGGACCCCCACAATCTCCAGGTTCATAACCTGCCAGCCTCCTACCCCAGGACAATCTCCCCAACTTACATTCTCCAAAGGAGAGGCCAGGTACAGAAGCCCCAACCAGATTACTGGAGAAAGAGTAGGGGGGTGTCTCAGGGGAAGGAAAAAGAGAATGGGTTTCTCTGGCATACGGGGACAGTGGGAAGAGGCTTGAGGGGGTTAAGCCTGGGGAGGGCGATGGAAATCTGAGGGGGAACTAGAGGGCTCTGCAGGGGAATGCCAGGAGCTGCAGGAGCGAGGATGTAGGAGAAAATGTGCAGGGTTTGCCTCCAAAGCACTCAGCGCTGGGGCTCCAGGGAATTCAGTGCCCCTCACCTGCCAGAAAGAGGCTCAGCAGCGACACAGCCGTGAACAGGAAGCGGATGGAACAGACCTCCCTGGGGAACCGGAGGGAGGCTGAAGTCCCGATCTGCTCAACCCTCCAGCCCCCACCCCAGGGTTCTAGACCCAGCTCCTGCCAACACGACTTAATCGGATCTGAATTGGCCCTGGGGCGCCCGCGTCCCTCCCTCTGACCTGTATACGCTGACCAGGGCGTCTCCTGCCAGGGATAACGACACCCTCAGCACCTGAAAGAGCAGGCCTGAGGCCAGGACAGGGGGTCGGAGAAGGTCCCACGGCGGAGAGAGGCGGGGGCTCAGCGAGCGTGGTGTCCGGGTTCAGAAGGGGCCCGGGAGGGGTCGGGGGTGGACCTGGGGCTCAGGAAGAGAGGGGTGGGCTAGGAGAATTAGATGGGGGCTAAGAGAATGAGGTGAGTTTCGGAGAGGGTCTCGATACTCAGACAGGGTCCGGGGGCTCAGAGAGAACTGAAGTTCGGAGAGGGGAGCCCGAGGGTCAGAGGGGATCGCGGCTGGCCTGGCCCGTACTCAGAAAGCTCTTGGACAGCCGCGGGGGAGGCATCTCCTGCCTCAGATCCAGGGTCGGGAGAAGGGCGAGCGGCTCCTCAGAGACAACTGGAGACCCAGTCGGTTCTGCGGGAACCGAAGGGCTCCACTGGGGCATTGCGCACCGCGGACCCATTTTCCCCTCGATACCCGGCTGCAGGTCCCTCAGCCCAGAAGCCAGAAAGCTGGGCAGCCTCCCACAGGCTTTGGTCCCACCGCAGCCCGATCGCGGCTCCCACTCCGCGGCCCCGCCCCTCAGGGAGGCTCGGTCCCACCCCCAAACGGATGACCCGCCTCCAGCCTTAGGTCTTGGTGGAGCCCAATTGTCCTGGAGCTACTCACGCTAACACTGAGGCCGCGCCTCCTTAGTGGCGCCCAATCACAAGATTTTTCCCCGCCCCTTCGCATGCCGTCCATCACACCAAGGCCCCGCCTCTTAAGGATCTCATTTACCCTACAGGCCCCACCTCGTAGCGGGAGCCCATACATCATCTTAGCCCCGTCCCCGCCCCGCCCTTAGGCCCCGCCCCCTCCACAGGCTCACCGGGGGTCGACCCCGCCCGCACCCGAGGCCCCGCCCCTCACGGTTGCCGCGCCACCGGCGGTCTCCCGGTTGTGGCTCCGAGGCGCCGGCTTCTCCCGAGAGCTTCCTGCCCATGTGGTTCCTCCGGGCACTCCCGCGCCCAAGGCGGGCTCACCGCAGCTGGGGCCCTGGGCTCTTCTGCCCTCCGGCTCCCCTGGCCCCGGCCCCGCTGACCCGCGCCCGTTGCTGTCCTCCGAAGTGACGCTCATTGAGCTGTTCTCGCTGAAAAAGTTGGGCGTGTGCTTGAGCGGGGACGAGGCCGAGCCCGGGCGGGAGCTTCGGCGCATCCTGACCCGGCGCTGGCCCGTCGCGGACGCTAAAGCCGCAGCCGCGGTCTCCAAGTCCCTGGGGCCCTCCTTCAGCCGCTGCCGCCGCGGGGACCCCACGGACCCTGCGTGAAGTTGGCAGGCCCAGCGGCCGCACCCGCCCTCGCGCTGTGTCCCGTGCGGCTGTGACGTCACAGAGGAGCTTCGGTCTCCACGGGCTGCCCTGGCTGTGCGTCACTGGGAGCCGTAGCCATGGCAGCCTCTCCTATTTATGACTTTTTTTTTTCTTAAGAGACAGGGTCTTTCTCACTGCCCAGGCTTGAGTGCAGGGGCTGCATCATAGCTCATTGTAACCTCGAACTCCTGGGCTCAACAGATCCTCCAGCCTTGGCCTCCCAAAGTGCTAGGAGTACAGGTGTGCCCACCGCGCCAAGCCTCTTTTAAAGCAAACGATGATGTCACAGCACTTCCCAGAAAACCCCATCTAAAATTGCACTCACAGTATAACAGTTTCTTTCTCCTTTCCGTCCTTCCTTTTTCTCCTCTCTCTCTCTCTCTCTCTCTCTCTCTCTCTCTCATTCTCTCTCTCCTTTCTCTCTCTTCTCTTGCTCTGTTGCCCAGGCTGGAGTGCAATGGCATGATCTTGGCTCACTGCAACCTCTGCCTCCCGGGTTCAAGCGATTGCCTCAGCCTCCTGATTACAGGCGCCGGCCACCCATCTGGCTAATTTTTGTGTTTTTAGTAGAAACAGGGTTTCACCATGTTGACCAAGCTGTTCTCAAACTCCTGACCTTAGGTGATGTGCCCTCCTCGGCCTCCCAGAGTGCTGGGATTACAGGTGTCAGCCACTGTGCCCGGCCCATTTATTTATTTCCTTATTAGGTGTCACGGGTACTAGAATATAACTTAATGAGGGCACAGATTTTTGTTCACTACTGTATCCTCCAGCACCTAGATATGCCCAGCATATAGTTGGTCCTCAAATATTTGCAAATAATGAACATTAGGAAGGAGCAGGGCATCACACAGGGCACTTCTAAATACTTAGTCCCCTTTATTTTGCAAGCCCTTCAGCCCGCTCCTCTCATCCTAGGTCAGGGAGCTCAGTCAAGTCCCTCCTGTTGGGAACCAGCCTTGGGACTCTTAATCCCAGGGTAGTGGGTTTGAGCCCCACGTTGGGTACCAGATGTTGAGAACCAGCCCAACCCTGTATTTGGGTGCTCCATATCCTGGCAGTGATGAGGGAGTGAGAAAAGAAAGACAAAGACACGATAATAGAATTTTACAGCATGAGTCTAGGGATCCAACACATTCTCTCTCAAGGGGTGATCTGAGTTGGCCGTTGAGCTCTGGACTCCAAGTGCTTTTATTAGGTGTATTATCTTGTTAATCTTGCAGGCTATGGGGAGGGGGTTGAAGAAGATAGCCAGAGGAAGAGCATGTGTCTACAGCATTCAATGGCAAACATAGTTCTTCTAAGAAATGCTAACTAAGGACACTGAGACTTTACCACCCATTGTCTAATCAGGTGCTTTGGCAACAGAGGTATAGCAGATAAAACACCATAAGGTCTGACCACACACAATGCATCAAGGGGCTTTTATCTCCCGAGCATTGTGGACACAGGGCAATTGGAATTGCTCCATATTCTGAGAACATAGGCAGAGCCTGCGGTGTTCCTTGATCTCTGCCCTGTAAGGCCTTCTGGCCTTACCAGCTCCCATCGACAAAGACCCTCCCTGAGTCTTGTGAGCAGAGGTTGCATTTCCTCCCCAGAGTCTTTTGCATAGGCTCCCTTTATGATATCCTTATACAAACTCTATGTTGGGAAGAGCTGTGGGACCAAAGCAGTTTTTTTTCTGCTCTGCAACCACACTGCAGTGTTATGCCGTTCTAGGGCACTCTCAGATGCTCTATACCATAGGCCTGCTGTTACCGCTTAATCTCTGCTTTTATTTTACTGCAGCATAGTTTGGATATGACCCGTGACACAAATCTCAGTGTGTAAAAAGCAAAGCAAGCTTGTAATCATTTAACTATAAGTAACACAGGTCTGCCCCTGGCCATCTTTTCCCACACCTCCCCAAGACCAATGTTTCCCAGTGGTCTGTGGGTTGAGAAGTCAGCACCTGCCAATTATACCCACACTCAGGCTATGCACCTGAGTCATGGAGGAAAGAATGCAGAATCACAGATGGTCACAGCTGGGAGTAGAGGTTCCTGAACTCTTGCTATGTAACAGAATATCAGTGTAGCTTACAGAAATTCAGCTTCCCAGGCACACCTCGTGAGTCTACTCCAGATACTGCAGAATTTCTGAGTTGGTCCAGGAATGTGCTTTTGTTTTTCTTTTTGTTTATTTTTCAGATGGAGTCTCGCTCTGTTGCCCAGGCTGGAGTGCAATGGTATGATCTCGGCTCACTGTAACCTCTGCCTCCCCAAATAGCTGGGATTACAGGTATGCGCCACCACGCCTGCCTAACTTTTTTTTGGTATTTTTAATAGAGACAGGGTTGTACTATGTTGGCCAGGGTGATCTTAAACTCCTTTCCTCAGGTGATCCACCTGCCTCAGCCTTACAGGTATGAACTACTATACCTGGCCGGAGTGTGCATTTGTAACAACCACATTTGTGATCCTGATTAAAGACCACATTTTGGGACCAGGCGTGGTGGCTCATGCCTGTAATCCCAGCACTTTGGGAGGCTGAGGTGGGCGGATCACTTGACGTTGGGCGTTTGAGACCAGCCTGGCAAAGATGGCGAAACCCTGTCTCTACTAAAAATACAAAAATTAGCCAGGCGTGGTTGCGCGTACCTGTAATCCCAGCTACTCGGGAAGCTGAGGCAGAAGGATTGCTTGATCGCAGAAGAATCTCTTGATCCCAGAAAGTGGAGGTTGCAGTGAGCCAACTGAGCCACTGCTCTCCAGGCTGGGCAACAGAGTGAGACTCTGTCTCAAAAAAAAAACAAAAAAAAAAAAAAAAAAAAACACACCACGTTTTGAAAGACAATGCAGTATATCCTGTACAAGTTGCACAGCTAGACAAACAGGTCCAGGTAGGGGAATAACGCACTGCATAACATTAGAATTCCCAAATCCTTCCCTCTGACCCAGTACTCTTACTGCCTGCATACTTTCCTTAGAATGTTAGGAACTGGGGCCAGGTGTGATGGCTCAGGCCTGTACTCCCAACACTTTGGGAGGCTCAGGCAATGGATCACTTGAGGTCAAGAGTTTGAAACCAGACTGATCAATATGGTGAAACCCCGTGTCCACTAAAAATACAAAAATTAGCTGGGCGTGGTGGTGCACGTCTGTAGTTGCAGCTACTTGGGAGGCTGAGGCAGGAGAATCACTTGAACCTAGGAGGCAGAGGTTGGAGTGAGCCGGGATCGCACCACTGCACTCTGGCCTGGGTGATAGAGCTAGACTTCGTCTCAAAAAAACACCAAGAATGTTAGGAACTGGAAGTGGCAGTTCTTAGAGAGGTTGAGGCACAGGGGCAATCTGTTAAGCTGTGTTCCAGCCCAGAGGGGAGATGCCCATGTCAGGCTCCAGAGGGATGACATCAATAACTTTCTTCATTAGGTGTCACAGAGCCCACAAGGAAGAAGGGAGAAGAAGGCGAAGGCACTGCAAACTACAAATTCTGGTTCATACTACCCTATCTCTGCTTCTGCCTTGTTTTCTGTCTGTGAACTCCTTTGGGTCTTAGTGTCCCTATCTGTTAAAAGGGGGAGGTGAAGCCCTCCCCCAGCATCTGAGGGCTTAAGGTCTAACCTGGACCTTTCTTAACAACAGAACAGCCTGTCCCTCTTGTCTGATGTTTTTTAGACCCCCAGACTCATTTGAATACATAACAACTGGCTGGGTCGGGCACGGTGGCTCAAGCCTGTAATCCCAGCACTTTGGGAGGCCGAGGCGGGTGGATCACGAGGTCAAGAGATCGAGACCATCCCGGTCAACATAGTGAAACCCCGTCTCTACTAAAAATACAAAAAATTAGCTGGGCATGGTGGCACGTGCCTGTAATCCCAGCTACTCAGGAGGCTGAGGCAAGAGAATTGCCTGAACCCAGGAGGCGGAGGTTGCAGTGGGCTGAGATCGCGCCATTGCACTCCAGCCTGGGTAACAAGAGCGAAACTCTGTCTCAAAAAAACAAAACAAAACAAAACAAAAACAACTGGCTGGGTGCAGCTTTGGGAGGTCAAGAAGGATGGATCACCTGAGGTCAGGAGTTCAAGACCAGCCTGGCCAACATGGCCAAACCCTGTCTCTACTAAAAATACAAAATTAGCCAGGCATAGTGGTGTGCACCTGTAGTCCCAGCTACTTTGGAGGCTGAGGCAGGAGAATTGCTTAAACCTGGGAGATGGAGGTTGCAGTGAGCCAAGATCACATCACTGTACTCCAGCCTGGGCAACAGAGTGAGACTCTGTCTCAAAACAACAACAGAGAAATAGGCAGAACAGGGCTTTGCAACCTAGTACTGAGACGGAAAAGCTGAAGCACAAGAAAGGACCATGTCTGGGGCAAGGTCACACAGCAAGACCCAGCTCCTCTGACTATCTAATCTTATCTGCTGCTGCTGCCGCCCAATACATTCCTTGTATTCAGGCCAAACTGAACAAATTACATGGCCCAGAAAACATTCTGCATTCCTTCCTGCTGCCTGGGTTTCTGTCTTTGCTCCCAGCTCCTGTCCTTTGAGCCAGGGGTCCCAACCCCCAGGCCATGGACAGGCACTGGTCTGTGGCCTAAGAACCAGGATGCACAGCAGGAGGTGAGCAGTGGGCGAAGAAGCATCACCACCTGAGCTCTGCCTTTCGTCAGATCAGCTGCAGCATTAATTCTCATAGGATCATGAACCCTGTTGGTAACTGTGCATGCGAGGGATCTAGGTTTCGAGCTCCTCATGAGAATCTAATGCCTGATGATCTGAGGTGGAACAGTTTCATCCCCAAACCATCCCCTCCAGCCCCTCCTCCTGCCCCCTACCCTGTCCATGGGAAAACTGTCTTCCATGAAACCCATCTCTGGTCACTGGTGCCAAAAAAGGTTGGAGTCTACTGCTCTAAGCCAATTTTCCTTTCTTTAAAAAAATTTTGGGCCGGGCGCGGTGGCTCACGCCTATAATCCCAGCACTTTGGGAGGCCAAGGTGGGTGGATCACGAGGTCAAGAGTTCGAGACCATCCTGGTCAACATGGTGAAACCCCGTCTCTACCAAAAATACAAAAAACTTAGCTGGGCGTGGTGGTGCGTGCCTGTAATCCCAGCTACTCAGGAGGCTGAGGCAAGAGAATTGCCTGACCCCAGGAGGCGGAGGTTGCGGTGAGCCGAGATCGCGCCATTGCACTCCAGCCTGGGTAACAAGAGCGAAACTCCGTCTCAAAAAAAAAAAAAAAAAATTTTTTTTTTTGAGACAGTGTTTTGCTCTATTGCCTAGGCTGCAGTGGAGTGGCATGATCACAGCTTACTACAACCTCGACCTCCTGGCCTGGAGCAATACTCCTGTCTTGGCTTCCCAAAAGGCGTGAGCCACCATGATGAGCCTAAACCCATTCTAAACATTCCTTCTTTGGGGAAGCCCCTCCAGTCTCTCCACTCTGAGCTCCTGGGCTCTGGCCCTTTTCTGCTCTGAGGGTAATTACAGTCTTTCTAGGCTGTGTTAGTCAGTGGAGTCATGAAGTTGCTGGAAGACAGACACATGTGATTCCCCTCTCATGGCTGGATACCCTGCAGGGTGCCACAGCATGAGTCCTGCACATAGAAGGTGCAGGACACGGTAGATTATCCCTGTAATCCCAGCACTTTGGGAGGCTGAGGAAGGAGGATTGCTAGAGCCTAGGAGACCAGACTGGGCAACAGAGTAAGATCCCACCTCTTAAAAAAATTAGCTGGTGTGAGTGCATGAACTTGTAGCCCCAGCTAGTAGGGAGGCTGAGGCAGAAAGATCACTTATGTCTGGGAAGTTGAGTCTGTAGTGAGCTGTAATTGTGGCACTGCACTCCAGCCTGGGTGACAGAGCAAGATCCTATCTGAAAAAAAAAAAAAGTAAGTAAAAATATATATAGAGAGAGAGTTAGAAAGAAAAGAGAAGAGAAGCCGGGCGCGGTGGCTCAAGCCTGTAATCCCAGCACTTTGGGAGGCTGAGGCGGGTGGATCACGAGGTCAAGAGATCAAGACCATCCTGGTCAACATGGTGAAACCCCGTCTCTACTAAAAAAATACAAAAAATCAGCTGGGCATGGCGGCACGTGCCTGTAATCCCAGCTACTCAGGAGGCTGAGGCAGGAGAATTGCCTGAACCCAGGAGGCGGAGGTTGCGGTGAGCCGAGATCACGCCATTGTACTCCAGCCTGGGTAATAAGAGTGAAACTCCGTCTCAAAAAAAAAAGAAATATTAAGAAAAGAGAAGAGGCCGGGTGTGGTGGCTCACACCTGTAATCCCAGCACTTTGGGAGGCTGAGGTGGGCAGATCACTTGAGGTCAGGAGTTCAAGACCAGCCTGGCCCACATTGTGAAACCCTGTCTCTATGAAAAATACAAAAAATTAGCCAGGTGTGGTGGTGGACATCTGTAATTCCAGCTACCCAGGAGGCTGAGACAGGAGAATTGCTTGAACCCAGGAGTTGAAGGCTGTAGTGAGCTGAAATCATACTACTGCACTCCAGCCGGGGCAACAGAGCAAGACTCTACCAGAAAGAAAGAGAGAGTGAGTGAGAGAGAGAGAGAGAGGAAGGAAGGAGAGAGACAGACAGAGAGAAAAGGAAAGGCAAGGCATGAGGTCTGTGCCCTTGAGGCCTCACCGGCTGGCAGGGAGCAGACTGGGGTCCTGTTTGCTCCCCTTGCCTACCTCCCCACCCTATCCCAGCTCTCATTCCCTGAGAATGCAGGATGGAGGCTGAGGCAGTCCTGCCAGCTTGGAGCTGGTGGACCCAGGGAGGACCGAACTGACCTCAAGGACCTTACCTCCATCTCTCGGTCCTCTCCTCCCGCCCCACCCATGACCCCAGCCCTGCTCCTTGTGTGTTTGACTAGAGGGCAGGGATTGCTAAACCTGCTGGGTAAGTCCAGTGAGTCAGAGGCGATTCAGGTGGGCGGGCTGGTGGGCAGGAGGGCAGAGGAAGTGCCAGTGCCACTGAGACCATGGCTCTGACAGTGTGCGTGCAACAACTAACAGGGCTATCTGGCACCCACGACCGACAAGTGAAGCTCAGCTTTCGCGATGAGACTTGCAGGGGCACTCTAAGGATGTTTGAAACTGGGGGGCCCTTGACCCGATGCCTTCTGATCTTTACAGCTTTTCTCTTTCTCCACCCAGCCTGGTGTCTCCAACCCTCTGCCTCTTTCCTTCCCATTGTCTACCTTTCTTTAAGGGTGAATCCAGGAGCGACTTGACCCTGGGCCAAGGGTGGGTGAAGCAAATTATTTGTTTGTGTGTGTGTGGAGGGGCTGATAAATGACTAGTTTCAGTTCTGAGCAGGCTTTACCCAGAAAACAAGAAAAATTCACTGTGGTCAAGAAGCCGATATTGGTGAGGTCAGTACAGTTGGTTCCTGGTTTGTCTTCCATACAAGTCCAACCTGGGGTTCAGGGGCTCATTCCTGGGTTTGAGGAAGTGTAGTCTTGGGAGGTGGGGGTCAGTTTGAGGCTTGAGAGATCAGATCCAGATCAGAACAAATCAATCCCAAGACTGGGGGAATTCATTCGTGATCAGTAGTCAGTCCCATTCAGAGTCAAACCCATGTGCAGGGATCGGTTCCAGGTTTGGGGACGTTAATCCTGAAGTTAGCTCCAAACCTGGAGGATTGAGTCCCGTCTGAGGGTTAGGAATAGGCTTTTTCTTTTTTCAGGAGACAAGGCCTCACTCTATCACCCAGGCTGAAGTGCAGTGGCACAATCTCAGCTCACTGCAACCTTCACCTCCTTTAGCCTCCTGAGTAGCTGGGATTATAGGTGACTTCCTGCCACCATGCCTGGCTAATTTTTGTATTTTTAGTAGGGAAGGGGTTTCACCATGTTGGCCAGGCTGGTCTGACTTCAGGTGATCCACCCACCTTGGCCTCCCAAAGTGCTGGATTACAGGCATGAGCCACCATGCCCAGGCAAGACTAGGCTTTGGATTGAAGTCTGGGGTCAGCACAGCATGGGTGTTACAAGCTTCCTCCTGTCCCCAGCTGTTCCACTGGCTCCACTAGGAGGCTCCACTGGCTGGGGAGTGTCTGTCTGTGCAGGTGGTCAACTGCAGCCGTGTATTCAGCCCCAGGTGAGTAGGCCTGGGGAGACAGGGATGCAGGTCGGGCTGGGGGTGACTTAGAGTTATTCCCCTGGGTCACTCTTTTGCTCGATGCCACTCCCCTAGGCCCTTAGGGACCCTGGTGATCTCCCTGCAGCAGCTACAGAATGCTGGGCATTTGGTGCTACGGGAAGCTCTAGTGGATGAGAACCTTCACGTGTCCCCGGTGAGCCCCTCTGGCCCCCAGGCTGCCACCCTCAAGTACCTCTAGATAAAGGGTTCCATTTCTCACAGGGGAAAACCTAAGACCCAGAGATGAGTGGTAGGTAACAAGGCCTCTAGCCATGATTCCTTTCAGGAATCAATTCTTGTGGGAGACAAAGATGAAATTGGCTAGAGTTTCCTGGTTTTTCATGGAGGGGTTCATACACTAATAGACATGGACCTACCTTCAAATCTCAGATCTGGCCATTTCCAGCTAGAACTTGCAGAATTCTTTAGCATCTGGAAGCTGTTGTCTTTTTCTTTTCTTTTCTTTTAAGATGGGGTTTCACCATATTGGCCAGGCTGTTCTCAAACTCCTGACCTTGTGATCCATGTGCCTTGGCCTCCCAAAGTGCTGGGATTACAGGTGTGAGCCACCTTGCCTGGTCTGGAAGTTGTTTTCTCATTTACATGATATTGAGTTTTTTGTTCAGTCCATCATCATTTGTTGAGCTCTTATAATAAGCTAAGTACTGAGCTGAGCAATGAGGATTCTGTGGTGAGTAAAACCAGATAAGGATTTGCACTCTTGGAAGGGAGGCAAATGGTAAACAAATATTCACACAAGTAAATGTGAAACTGCAACTGGCATGTGTTAGAGGGAAGCTGGTAGAGGCTGGGGGAGGGTACAACGGGAGTATGATCTACTTGGGGGCCAGAGAAAGTTCCCTGAGGCAGTAGTACTTGAATTTAGACTTGAAGGATAATAGGTGTTAACTAACTGGGAGGAGAGAATGTTCCAGGCAGAGGAAAGGCATCTGCCTTGAAGGAGCACGGCTGAGGTGCCTGGAGTGAGGTAGAGCTGGAAAGGTTGGTGGGGCCAGACCAGGCAGGGCAGTGAAGGCCACCGAAAGGGACTTCCAAGAGCAATGAGGGAATCTTGGAATCCTGTTGGGCGTCCCCAAGAGGTAACTTGTGGCTGGGCACACAGCTCAGGCCTGTAAGCTCAGTACTGTGGGAAGCCAAAGCAGGAGGATCATTTGAGCTCAGAAGCTCAAGACCAGCCTGGGTAACATAATACCTCATTGGCCGGGCCTGGTGGCTCACACCTGTAATCCCAGCACTTTGGGAGACTGAGGTGGGTGGATTACAAGGTCAAGAGATCAAGACCATCCTGGCAAACATGGTGAAACCCCATCTCTACTAAAAAATACAAAAATTGGCTGGATGTGGTTGCACACACCTGTAGTCCCAGCTACTTGGGAAGCTGAGGCGGGAGACTCGCTTAAGCCCGAGAGGCAGAGGTTGCAGTGAGCCGGGATTGTGCCACTGCACTCCAGCTTGGCAACAGAGTGAGATTCTGTCTCAAAAAAAAAAAAAAAAAAAAAACCAAACAAAAAACCTCATCAATACTAAAAATAGAATAAAAAAGAAAAAAGAAAGACAATTTAAAGAGGAATCTTGCTTTTCAATCTACCATCTGCGGTGGAGCCGCCACCAAAATGCAGATTTTCGTGAAAACCCTCATGAGGAAGACCATCAGCCTCGAGTTTGAACCCTCGATAACAATAGAAAATGTAGCCGGGCGCGGTGGCTCAAGCCTGTAATCCCAGCACTTTGGGAGGCCGAGGCGGGTGGATCACGAGGTCAATAGATCGAGACCATCCTGGTCAACATGGTGAAACCTCGTCTCTACTAAAAATACAAAAAACTAGCTGGGCATGGTGGCGTGTGCCTGTAATCCCAGCTACCCAGGAGGCTGAGGCAGGAGAATTGCCTGAGCCCAGGAGGCGGAGGTTGCGGTGAGCCGAGATCGCGCCATTGCACTCCAGCCTGGGTAACAAGAGCGAAACTCCGTCTCAAAAAAAAAAAATGTAAAGGCCACGATCCAGGATAAAGAAGGAATTCCTCCTGATCAGCAAAGACTGATCTTTGCTGGTAAGCAACTGGAAGACGGACTTACTTTGTCTGACTACAACATTCAAAAGGAGTCTACTCTTCATCTTGTGTTGAGACTTTGTGGTGGTGCTAAGAAAAGGAATAAGTCTTACACCACTCCCAAGAAGAAAGAGCACGAGAAAAAGATTCAGCTGGCTGTCCTGAAATACTATGAGGTGGATGAGAATGGCAAAATTAGTTGCCTTCATCAAGAGTGCCCTTCTGGACCGGGCGCGGTGGCTCACGCATATAATCCTAGCACTTTGGGAGGCCGAGGTGGGTGGATCACCTGAAGCCAGGAGTTCAAGACCAGCCTGGCCATCATGGTGAAACCCCATCTTAAAAAAAAAAAAAGAGGCCGGGCGCGGTGGCTCAAGCCTGTAATCCCAGCACTTTGGGAGGCCGAGGCGGGTGGATCACGAGGTCAAGAGATCGAGACCATCCTGGTCAACATGGTGAAACCCCGTCTCTATTAAAAATACAAAAAATTAGCTGGACATGGTGGCGCGTGCCTGTAATCCCAGCTACTCGGGAGGCTGAGGCAGGAGAATTGCCTGAACCCAGGAGGCGGAGGTTGCGGTGAGCCGAGATCGCGCCATTGCACTCCAGCCTGGGTAACAAGAGCGAAACTCCGTCTCAAAAAAAAAAAAAAAAGAGAGTGCCCGCCCTTCTGATGAATGTGGTGCTAGAGTGTTTATAGTAAGCCACTTTGACAGACAAATTGTGGCAAATGTTGTCTGACTTACTGCTTCAATAAACCAGAAGACAAGTAATTGAGTTAATAAGACTTGAACAAAAAAAAAAAGAGGAAACTTGCCTACTTAGTTCTTAATAGGTTGTGAGTAGTCCACATTATTAATGATCAAACAGGAAGCGCAGGGCACCTGCCAGAAGGATGTCTGCCACCTGGAGTAAAAGGCACTGTCCTTGGGCCTCTCAGCCCCAGGGCAGTTAGAGGGAGGCTCTAGGGGATACTATATCTGGTTTTAGATCCAGGTGGAGCTTGACCTGAAGTACCAGCCCCCAGAGGGCGCTACTGGAGCCTGGGCAGAGGAGGACTTTGGGGCACCCATCCAGGACAGGTAATCCGCTCCAGCAACCAAAGCAAGACCTGGTGGTCCCAGCCCAGGCAGACCCTGGAAAGGGAGAAGTAGTGCCCAGTTCCACTCTGGACCTGCCGATTCAGAGACCCTTGGACGTGTGCTGACCAGGTACTGTTCTGTAGTCAGGCATGTTCTTCTCAGTCCTTTCATTTCTCTTCCAGCTCGGAGTTGATCATCCGTAATGTGGACTTCCAGGAACTGGAGTAAATCTATGGGGATGACCTGGGGTCACCCAGGTCATCTTGGAGTTAGGAACCAGTAATATGGGATCAGCTCCAGGTAGATCTAATCCACCTGATTAGTGCTAGAATCAGGTCAGTTCTGGAATTAGAAAAGTCCCAGGGTTGGCCAGGTGCAGTGGCTCATGCCTATAATCCCAGCACTTTGGGAGGCTAAGGCAGGTGGATCACAAGGGCAGGAGTTCAAGACCAGCCTGGCCAAGAAGGTGAAACCCTGTCTCTACAAAAAATACAACAATTAGCCAGGTGTGGTGGCACACGCCTATAATCCCAGCCACTTGGGATGCTGAGGTTGCAGTGAGCAGAGATCATGCACTGCGCTCCAGCATGGGCAATAGAGTGAGACTCCTCCAAAAAAAAAAAAAAAAAAAAAAAAAAAGAAGGATCCCAGGGTTAAGAGTCTGTCCTGGGATCAATGAAGTCAGCCATAGGGTCAAGAACTGGCCCTAGGATCAGTGGGATCAGTTCAAGGGTCAGGGGTCAGTTCAAAGCGCCATGAAGTCAAGGAATTGCCCAGAGATGGGTGATGGGTTCCAGACATGTCCCTGAAGGCCTTTCCTGTCAGGCCTAGGGAGGCCCAGCTGGAGCGGCAGGCAGTGGCTCTGGGCCACAGGCTAGCTCGAAGCCTAGGTTGGCAGGATGATGAGGAGAATGAGCTGGAGCTGGAGCTGGAGCAGGACCTGGAGGATGAGCCTGATATGGAACTTTCTGGCGTTGTGTTCAGTCCTCTCAAGAGGTAACTTGTACCCATGGCACACTGGCTCCCACACCCATCTGCCCTCACAAACACACTGTCCCAGGGTATGTGGAAAGGGTGGATCCCCTTGTTCATAGGCATAGACACTCCCTGGTCACTTGTTCATAGGCATAGACACTGCCATGTTCGTGCACAGTTACAGTGGCTCACACACATACAGGGGATGAAAGTTTGATGAGGGCAAGGAGATCTGTCTCTTCACTGCAGTGTCCCAGTGCTTGGGACAGTTAGCACGTAGTACGTGTTCAATAAACCTCTGTTGCATGAATGAATGTTTTCAGGATTCCAGGAATGAGTCAAATTGGGTTGAGATGGAGGCAACAGACATAACCTGAAAGACTTGGAATCCAAAAGTTCAGAGGGAGGGAAACTCCCAGCACCAAGCAAGTGTATGTGTGTGTGCGTGCGCATGCGTGTGCAGAGGAGGGACCAAGTGAGAGCTAACTTAAGCTTCACCTCAGCCGCACCAGGGACCTGGCCCGTGGGGATCCCTTCCAGATGTCCAGAGCTCAAGACTTCCAGGTACTGCTCCTTTTCCAGGCCGTTCTAACCCTTGGGAGTACCACCTCTTCTGCTGGTGCGCAGCTACTTTTCCCCAACCCAGGCAGGTCTGGCTTCCTTTCCTCATCCTTCTGTACCTCTCAGGTGGGAGTCACGGTGCTGGAGGCCCAGAAACTGGCTGGAGTCAACATTAACCCCTATGTGACTGTGCATGTTGGGGGGCAGCGCCGTGTCACCGCCACACAGCTTGGAACCAATTGCCCCTTTTACAATGAGGTGGGTGCCACCACAGAAGAGGGAGAGCCTGAGAGAATGGGAGGGACCCAGGTGAGAACTGTTCCTGGAGGGGGCGTGGCCTGGGTGGAATTGGAGCCAGATGCTGGGCTTATGCGGAAGCGGGAGGGTGGGAGCACTGATCCACTAAAAGGTTGCAGCGAGGGGTTTGGGGGCGGGGGAAGGAGGGTCTTCTGAACAAGAGACCAGTGTAAGCTGGCGGAAGCCCTTCACATCTAACCTCTCATCCCCACTTCAATTCAGTACTTCTTGTTCGAATTTCATGACACCCGGCTTCACCTCCAAGACTTGCTGCTGGAGATCACGGTGAGCGGCGCAGGGGTGATCAGTGTCCTTCAGAGAATCTGGGATGCAAAAGCTGCAGGACTAAACATCACCTTCCCCGCAGGCTTTCCATTCGCAGACCCTCCCTTTTATGGCCACCCGGATAGGCACCTTCAGGATGGACCTGGGCATCATCTTGGACCAGCCAGGTATGGAACTGTCTCCTTACTGAGACTCTGCACGGACAAGGACCCCAGAGATTGACCCCGCGGTGACTCCGCATGGGCTCCTATACACTCACTTTGGAGTGGACCACCTCTGGTGGAGGCTGAACTCTTTATTTTTTATTTTTTTATCTAGACAAAAGAAAACACACACACACACACATATTGTATGCTACCGTATATGATATACACACATATAATACAACTAAAATATACACTTTTTTTTTTTTTTTTTTTTCGTGACAGCCCTTTCCTGGGACGCCATGAGACAAATGAAAAGTTGTGTTTTTTTTTTTGTTTTTTTGTTTTTTTTGAGACGGAGTTTCGCTCTTGTTACCCAGGCTGGAGTGCAATGGCGCGATCTCGGCTCACCACAACCTCCGCCTCCTGGGTTCAGGCAATTCTCCTGCCTCAGCCTCATGAGTAGCTGGGATTACAGGCACATGCCACCATGCCCAGCTAATTTTTTGTATTTTTAGTAGAGACGGGGTTTCACCATGTTGACCAGGTTGGTCTTGATCTCTTGACCTCGTGATCCACCCGCCTCAGCCTCCCACAGTGCTGGGATTACAGGCTTGAGCCACCGCGCCCGGCTGGAGTTTCACTCTTGTTACCCAGGCTGGAGTGCAATGGCGCGATCTCGGCTCACCGCAACCTCTGCCTCCTGGGTTCAAGCAATTCTCCTGCCTCAGCCTCCTGAGTAGCTGGGATTACAGGCACGAGCCACCATGCCCAGTTAATTTTTTGTATTTTTAGTAGAGACGGGGTTTCATCATGTTGACCAGGATGGTCTCGATCTCTTGACCTCGTGATCCACCCGCCTCGGCCTCCCAAAGTGCTGGGATTACAGGCTTGAGCCACCGCGCCCGGCCCGAAAAGTATTTTTATACTGGAAGAAAGATACACATAATAATGGTCATAATAATAATAATAGGTATCAAATCGTTGTTTGCCATATATGCTGTAGGATGTGCTTCACAAGAACAATATGACAATAGCTAATGTGTATTAAGCATTATTATTATTTTTTTGAGAAAGTAAAAAACAATAATAAGAAAAAGAATAAAGAAGAGGAAGAAAGAGAAAGGAACAAGGAGAGAGAATGGGGGTATTGCTTTATTGCCCTGGCTAAAATGCAGTCTAAATATGGGTATGCCTATAATTGTCCTTAATAATGGAGACATAAAAGAAAATGAGGGAAGAGAATAACAAACAAGGAGCCAACCAACATTTCATTTAAACTTCTAAGTTGATATGATGTGGTACTGATAAGAGTGTATATTTTGTGTAAAGTGGAGAGTTCTATAAATGTTAATTATATTTACTTGTTCCAGATCTGAGTTCAAGTCCTGGATATTGTTGTTAATTTTCTGTCTCATTGATCTGTCTAACATTAATGTTGAAGTCTCTGACTATTATTGTGTGGGAGTCTAAGTCTCTTTATTAGTCTTGTATGTCTAGGTATTCCTGTATTGGGTGCATATATATTTAGGATCTTTAGCTCTTCTTGTTGTTGCATTGATCCTTTTATCATTATATAATGTCCTTCTTTGCTTCTTTTTTTTTTTTTTTTTGAGACGGAGTTTCGCTCTTGTTACCCAGGCTGGAGTGCAATGGCGCGATCTCGGCTCACCGCAACCTCCGCCTCCCGGGTTCAGGCAATTCTCCTGTCTCAGCCTCCTGAGTAGCTGGGATTACAGGCATGCGCCACCATGCCCAGCTAATTTTTTGTATTTTTAGTAGAGATGGGGTTTCACCATGTTGATCAGGATGGTCTCGATCTTTTGACCTCGTGATCCACCCGCCTCGGCCTCCCAAAGTGCTGGGATTACAGGCTTGAGCCACTGCACCCGGCCTTCTTCTTTGCTTCTTTTGATCTTTGTTGCTTTAACGACTATTTTATCAGAGGCAAAAATTGTAACTTCTGCTTTTTATTTATTTATTTTAGCTCTCTGTTTTGTTGGTAAATCTTTCTCCATCCCTTGTTTTGAGTCTTTGTGTATCCTTGAATGTGAGATGGGTCTGGATGCAGCATACTGATGGGTTTTAGTTTTTGTTTTTGTTTTTCTTTTTTGAGACGGAGTTTCGCTCTCGTTACCCAGGCTGGAGTGCAATGGCGCGATCTTGGCTCACCACAACCTCCGCCTCCTGGGTTCAGGCAATTCTCCAGCCTCAGCCTCCTGAGTAGCTGGGATTACAGGCACGTGCCACCATGCCCAGCTAATTTTTGTATTTTTAGTAGAGACGGGGTTTTACCACGTTGACCAGGATGGTCTCAATCTCTTGACCTCGTGATCCACCCGCCTAGGCCTCCCAAAGTGCTGGGATTACAGGCTTGAGCCACCGCGCCCGGCCACGGGTTTTAGTTTTTTATCCAAATTGTCTGTCTGTCTTTGGATTGGGGGATTTAGTCAATTTAAATTTAGAATTAACAATGATATATGTGAGTTTAATACTGCCATTTAATATTAGCTGGCTATTTTGCCCATTAGTTGATGTAAATTCTTCATTATATTGATGCTCTTTACTTTTTGGTATTTTTTAGAAAGGCTGATACTGTTTGTTCCTTTCTATGTGTAGTGGTTCTTTCAGAAGCTCTTGTAAAGCAGGCCTGGTGGTGATGAAATCTCTGAGTGCTTGCTTGTTCACAAAAAACTTTATTTTTCCTTCACTTATGAAGCTTAGTTTGGCTGGATGTGAAATTCTTGGTTGAAAGTTCTTTTCTTTAAGGATGTTGAATATTGGTCCCCACTCTCTTCTGGCTTGTCGGGTTTCTGCTGAGAGATCTACTATAAGTCTGATAGGCTTCCCTTTGTGGGTAACCTGACCTTTCTCTCTGGCTGCCCTTAGTATTTTCTCCTTCATTTCAACCCTGGTGAATCTGACGATTATGTGCCTTGGAGTTGCTCTTCTTGAGGAATATCTTTGTAGTGTTCTCTGTATTACCTGAAGTTGAATATTATCCTGCCTTACTAGGTTGGGAAAATTTTCCTGAATAATATCCTGAAGCGTATTTTCCAGCTTGGATTCATTCTCTTCGTCACATTCAGGTACACCTATCAAGCATAGATTAGGTCTTTTCACATAGTCCCATATTTCTTGGAGACTTTGCTCGTTCCTTTTTATCCTTTTTTCTCTAATCTTGTCTTTTTTTTTTTTTTTTTTTTTTTTTTGAGACCGAGTTTCACTCTTGTTACCCAGGCTGGAGTGCAATGGCGCGATCTTGGCTCACCGCAACCTCCGCCTCCTGGGTTCAGGCAATTCTCCTGCCTCAGCCTCCTGAGTAGCTGGGATTACAGGCACGTGCCACCATGCCCAGCTAATTTTTGTATTTTTAGTAGAGACGGGGTTTTACCACGTTGACCAGGATGGTCTCAATCTCTTGACCTCGTGATCCACCCGCCTAGGCCTCCCAAAGTGCTGGGATTACAGGCTTGAGCCACCGCGCCCGGCCACGGGTTTTAGTTTTTTATCCAAATTGTCTGTCTGTCTTTGGATTGGGGGATTTAGTCAATTTAAATTTAGAATTAACAATGATATATGTGAGTTTAATACTGCCATTTAATATTAGCTGGCTATTTTGCCCATTAGTTGATGTAAATTCTTCATTATATTGATGCTCTTTACTTTTTGGTATTTTTTAGAAAGGCTGATACTGTTTGTTCCTTTCTATGTGTAGTGGTTCTTTCAGAAGCTCTTGTAAAGCAGGCCTGGTGGTGATGAAATCTCTGAGTGCTTGCTTGTTCACAAAAAACTTTATTTTTCCTTCACTTATGAAGCTTAGTTTGGCTGGATGTGAAATTCTTGGTTGAAAGTTCTTTTCTTTAAGGATGTTGAATATTGGTCCCCACTCTCTTCTGGCTTGTCGGGTTTCTGCTGAGAGATCTACTATAAGTCTGATAGGCTTCCCTTTGTGGGTAACCTGACCTTTCTCTCTGGCTGCCCTTAGTATTTTCTCCTTCATTTCAACCCTGGTGAATCTGACGATTATGTGCCTTGGAGTTGCTCTTCTTGAGGAATATCTTTGTAGTGTTCTCTGTATTACCTGAAGTTGAATATTATCCTGCCTTACTAGGTTGGGAAAATTTTCCTGAATAATATCCTGAAGCGTATTTTCCAGCTTGGATTCATTCTCTTCGTCACATTCAGGTACACCTATCAAGCATAGATTAGGTCTTTTCACATAGTCCCATATTTCTTGGAGACTTTGCTCGTTCCTTTTTATCCTTTTTTCTCTAATCTTGTCTTTTTTTTTTTTTTTTTTTTTTTTTTTGAGACCGAGTTTCACTCTTGTTACCCAGGCTGGAGTGCAATGGCGCGATCTTGGCTCACCGCAACCTCCGCCTCCTGGGTTCAGGCAATTCTCCTGCCTCAGCCTCCTGAGTAGCTGGGATTACAGGCACGTGCCACCATGCCCAGCTAATTTTTTTGTATTTTTAGTAGAGATGGGGTTTCACCATGTTGACCAGGATGGTCTCGATCTTTTGACCTCATGATCCACCCGCCTCGGCCTCCCAAAGTGCTGGGATTACAGGCTTGAACCACCGTGCCCGGCTGTCTTCTTGTTTTATTTCATTGAGTTGGTCTTCGACCTCTGATATCCTTTCTTCTGCTTGATCAATTCGGCTGTTAAAACTTGTGCATACTTCACGTAGTTCTTGTATTGTGTTTTTCAGCTCCATCAATTCACTTATTTTCTTCTCTAAATTGTGTATTCTTGTTAACATTTCATCAAACCCTTTTTCAAAGTTCTTAGTTTCTTTGGATTGGGTTAGAACGAGTTCTTTTAATTCACAGAAGTTTCTTATTATCCACATTTTGATGCCTGCTTCTGTAATTGGAACACACTCGTTCTCCATCAAGCTTTGTTTCGTTCCTGATGAGGAACTGTGATCCCCTGCTGAGGGAGAGGCGTTCTGATCTTGGGTATTCTCAGCCTTTTTTGGCTGTTTTCTTCCCTTCGTTGTAGATTTATCCATCTGTGGTCTTTATAATTACTGTCTTTGTAATTGGGTTTCTGAGTAGACGTCCAACTTATTGATTCTCAGCGCAGAAATCTGAGCAACCCACTGCGCCAACTAAATCAGCAGCGTTAAGATTGATGCTGCTTTTCTGACTCTGCACCAAGAACCAACGCTCTGAGGCGCCGGCAAAACCGCCTCGCCGGGTCACGCTGGGGACCCGTGGGGCTCCTCCGCTGCGAATCTCCTGGTGCGTGAGCAACAAGAATTCATGTGAAGGTGTGGCGTCCTCTCCTTCTTTGCGCTTTCACTGGGAGCTACAATCCCGAGCTGCTAGTGATCAGCCATCTTGGATCTCTCTCATCTGAGGCTGAACTCTTGGCACATCCCTCCCTGATAGGCCAGACAGGAACCCCGGCCATTGTCCCTCCGATGACAGCCTCACTGCCACCCTGTGCGTCCCGCCGGTCGCCCCTGACCTAGCCGCCCTTTTGCCCTTAGATGGCCAGTTCTACCAAAGATGGGCTCCGCTGCATGATCCTCAGGACACCCGCGCCGGGGCCAAGGGCTTAGTTAAGGTCACCTTGTCCGTGAGGGCGCGCGGGGACCTGCCCCCTCCAATGCTACCCGAGGCCCCCGGGCACTGTTCAGACATCGAGAAGTGAGCTGGGGTGAGGTGGGGAGGGGAACATGGATCCAGGGGTGGCCGTGGGGTGTGGAGAAGGGGAGGGGCCGAGACCCCAGCTTCTAGTCCCGCTCGGTGCCCCCTCCCCTAGGAACCTGCTCCTGCCGCGCGGGGTGTCCGCGGAGAGGCCGTGGGCGCGGCTCCGCGTGCGCCTGTACTGCGCAGAGGGGCTTCCCGCGCTGCGCTCTGGGCTGTTGGGCAGCCTGGCCCGCGCCCTTCACGACCAGCGCGTCCTGGTGGAGCCCTACATGCGGGTGTTTTTTCTGAGACAGCAGGTAAGTTCCTCCGGGGTCCACGGCGCCGCGGCTTCGGCCCGGACACCGCGCTGACCCCTCTCCGCCCGTCTTCGCTGCCGGCTTCAGGGCGAGACGTCTGTGCGCGCCGAGGCGGCGGCGCCCGAGTGGAACGAGCAGCTGAGCTTCGTGGAGCTCTTCCCACCGCTGACGCGCAGCCTCCGTCCGCAGCTAAGGGACGATGCGCCCCTGGTGGACGCGGCCCTCGCCACGCACGTGCTGGACCTGAGGTGGATCTCCCACCCGGGCCGCGCGGGTGAGCGCTTGTGGCCGCGGCAAACCCGGCCTCACTCGCCTGGGTCCAATCGCGCCGTAGGGCCCATTCCCTACTGCAAGCCCCATCCTCACGACCCCGCTCCGCCTAGGAAGGCTGGTCGGCCCGCAAAACAAACTGCTTCAAGGCGCCCCCAGACTGTGAATCCCACCCTCAGTTTGGCTCCGTTGGCAAAATTCTGACCACAGCCACCTGCCCAGTAACCAGCCCAGTACGCCCTTCCTACAGCTGTGCACGCGCTGACGCTGCCTGTCCACTCCTTTCCCGCGACCTCCAGGCCGCGTGGATCTCCCGTAGCTCCGCCCCTATCCCGACCCCGCCCCAGTCAATCCCGACTCTGCCTCCAGGGCTCAGGATCCGTCCCCCGAGCCCCGGCTCCCGCAGTTTCCAGCTCCTTGGGGCGCTGAGCTGGTTTGGGGACGCCCAGGTCGTTTTCCACAGCGTCGCGTCCGCAGCTGCTGGCCAACTTCTTCCCTTTCAGAGAGGCTGAGCCCCTTCCCTGCCCTCACTCCCGAGGACTTGGAGGAGATCAGAGTGAGGTGCAGAGACTTAACAGTACCCGCCCGCCCCGCACTCCTCCCAACACGCTGCTCTTGTTTCCCACAGCGGGGTTTAACCCCACCTTCGGCCCGGCCTGGGTGCCCCTCTATGGCTCGCCCCCCGGCACAGGGCTCGGGGATGGTCTTCAAGGTCTCAACGAAGGCGTTGGCCGAGGCATTTGGTTCCGAGGCCGCCTTCTGCTGGCTGTGTCCATGCAGGTGCTGAAAGGGAGAGCTGAACCTGAGCCTCCCCAGGCCCTGCAGGAATCCAGGTTGTCCCGGCTCACCCGAAAGAAGAAAAAGAAAGCCAGGCGGGATCACACCCCGACGGGGGTTCTTCAGCACGTGGACGCCAGCCCCGGTGCCGAGGGTCCTGAGATTCCCAGTGCCATGGAGGTGGAGGTGGAGGAGCTGCTGCCGCTGCCAGAGGTGAGGGCTGGGGGGTAGCAAAGGAGGCGGGGTCACCTATGCTCCGGAGGGGGAAATCCACTTTCAGGCATCCAACACCATGATGAGGGTCTCAATTTGGGGGCCTGGGAGAAGAGTGAGTTTTGTGCCCACTCACGGCTAATGGTATATGCACACACATGTTGGGGGAAAGATGACTGGCCAATCAGAGGTGAGCCAGAGAGGACCCATACTCAGGGCCAGTGCTGGGGCTGTGAGGCCAGAGAGGGAGTAGGATACCTTCAGTGACTTCCAAGTCTTGGTCTCACGTCTTTCTGTGGACATTGCGGCCAAACAGAATCCAGGCTGCTCCCTGGGAGGGTGGGCGCTGACTACAGCTTGATGGCCTTCCCTAGAATTTCCTGGCGTCCTGTGAAGATTTCCTGCTTTTCGATGTACTCTTTGAGGCCACCATGATCGACCCCGCCGTGGCCTCCCAGCCCATCAGCTTGGAGATCTCCATTGGTGTGTGGCCTAGCCAAACCCCTGAGTTCCATGGGTTTGAGGGTGGGCACTCTCGTTTCAGACCTTGGGGTCCTGAAAGGGGCTGTTGACTTTCAGTAAGGGGTGGGTTCTGACTTCTATTAAGGCACAGGTGGTTGAGGGAGGGATCTGACCCTCAGCCTGGTGCCCACTGACCCTTGCTGCTCTGGGATAGGTCGTGCAGGCCGCCTGGAGGAGCAATTGGGCCGAGGGTCCAGAGCTGGGGAGGGAACTGAAGGTGTGGCGGTGGAGGCTCAGCCTCTACTGGGAGCCAGGGCAGAGGAGGAGAAAGAGGAGGAGGAGCTGGGGACCCCTGCTCAGCGACCTGAACCCACGGATGGCAGCGGGTGAGTGCTCCTGGTGGCTGGAAGGGGAGTTTGGGAGGTCCCCAAGGGCCCAGAATGCCTGAGAAGCCTCCTCTCCACCTGCCAGGCCATACTTCTGCTTGCCCCTGCGTCACCACAAGCCGTGTGTGCACGTGTGGAGTCGCTGGGAGGATCACACCTGGCGACTGCAGAGCAGCAACTGCGTGCACAGAGTGGCTGAGAGGCTGGTGAGGGCAAGGCCGGTGCCCACAGGGAGAGGCCATGCCATAGGGACTCCCAGGACACTGCGGCCTTTGAAGGGAGCTCTGCAGCAGGGCTAATGGGCAGGCACTAGAGAGCCAGCACCTTGTTGGTGCAAGGCCAGGGGCAGCAACGACCAAAAAGCACAGCTTCTGGGGGAACTGAGGATGCCAGGAGCTGTAGGAGGGCAGAGACTCAGAATTGCTGGGCCCAGGAAGGGGCTGGGTTAAGGAGATGGGTAGAGCTACTGCTGGTGTGCCCCACATTTGGTGGGGCCAATAGGGGGGCTAGAAAGAGCCATCCACCAGGTGGAGCTAAAGAAGAGTAGGCCAAGAGGTGTGGTTATGAGTGGGTGGGGCCTTGGTTGGGTGTGGTCTACAAGAGGTCCGGGTCACGGACCCGTGAGACTGACTCTCTTGCTGGTTGTGCAGGACCAGGGACTGCAGGAGGTTGAGAGGCTGCAGCGCAGGCCGGGACCTGGTGCCTGTGCACAGCTCAAGCAGGTGCTGGAAGAGCTGGTGGCTGGGAGCAGGTGAGCTGAGAGCCACCCCTATTGCTGTCTGTCCTTGGGGCAACTCCAGGGCAAGGGAGACTCTTGGTGGCTGTATAGACTCAAGGGTGCTTGCAGCTGCATTTGTTCAGCACATTATAGGAGAATGAGAAAATGATTATTCCTATCCAGGGAGCTGATGAGATTACTGGGCGTTAGGCTTCCCCGATCCTTTGACACCTCAGCTGTTTTCCATCTCCAGTGAGCTCCCTTTCCCACACTCCTAGAGGCTTATCCCGTGTCCCTTCTCAAACCTCCTTGCCTCCTTTCTTCCATACTTGTTCCTGCTAATCACCTTCCCCACCCAGTCCACCTCCTTGCTGGCTTCTGCGTCCATCTGCTCTCCTCCTTTCCTGCTCCAGTGAGCACAGGTGGATCTGGATTTCATCTCCTCTCACCTACTGGAGGAATTAGCTCTGTAATTGTCAATTTTCTCTCCATCATTGATTGGTCCCTAGTTTCCAGGTCATTTCTGTAACCACATAAACATGTTCGGCCGGGCATAGTAGCTCACACCTCTAATCCTAGCACTTTAGGAGGCCCAGGCAGGTGGATCACTTGAGGTCAGGTGTTCAAGACCAGCCTGGCCAACATGATGAAACCTTGTCTCTACCAAAAACAAAATACAAAAATTAGCCGGGCATAATGGTGGTTACCTCCCAGCTACTCAGGAGGCTGACGAAGGAGAATCACTTGAACCTGAGAGGTGGAGGTTGCAGTGAGCCAAGATTATGCCATTGCACTCCAGCCTGGGTGACAGAGCAAGACTCCATCTCAGAAAAACAAAAACAAAGTTCTAGTTCCTTTCATCTTTGACCTTCACTGCCCTGAATTTCATAACCTCCTCCAGGTACTTTAGTGATTTTTGGATCCTCTTCTTAAGGGTTGTTTATTTTATTTGATAACTGTTTATGGCACTTACTGTGCCAGACACTGTTTTAAACACAGGAATGTCAGTGAAAAAGCATTCCTGCCCACAAAAATCCCTGCAGTTGGCCCGGCACAGTGGCTTACGCCTTTAGTCCCAGCTACTTGGAGGAGGCTGAGGTGGGAAGATCTTGAGCCCAGTAGTTCAAGGCTGCAGTGAACCATGATTGCGCCACTGCACTCCAGCCTGGGTGACAGAATGGGACCCTGACTCTAAAAAAAAAAAAGAAAAAAATCTCAGGCGGGGCACGGTGGCTCATGCCTGTAATCCCAGCACTCTGGGAGGCCGAGGCGGGTGGATCACAAGGTCAAGAGATCAAGACCATATTGGCCAACATAGTGAAAACCCATCTCTACTATTAAAAAAAAAAAAAAAAAAGAGTCTGAGGACCTGGAGCTTTCCAGCATTTAGAGGTAGGGAAGAAGCAGGGACTCAGCCAAAGACCCTGGTCAGGAGAGGCAGTGAGGAAGGAGACTGTAGGTGGGCACTTTTCTGCTCTCACCTTGCTCAACCTTTTAGTGTCAGTAGACACAGTTGTTCAACATATTGGCCAGGCTGATCTTGAACTCCTGACCTCAAGTAATTCACCCACCTCGGCCTCTCAAAGCTCTGGGATTACAAGCCAGAGCCATCACACCTGGCCAGATTCTAGATATTTTTTGAAGGTAGAGCATAAAGAATTTGCTAATGAATTGATGTGGAATGAGAGAGAAAGCAGTGAAGGATGACTTGGAAGTTTTGAGGTGAAACAGGTTATTTTTGGGGTAGATCATTGGAAATTGTGCATTTGGCTTGGGCATGTAATGTTCAAGCTGGTGGAGACCTAACTACACCATTGCCATCTGAGGCTTCAATGTGTTTAGGAATCCCCTAGGGCATAAATGCAGCTTCTGATTCATTAGGGCCTGGGGTGGGGCTGAGGGTCTGCGGTTTTAAATAGCCTGCAGGTGATAGCAATGCTGTTGGTCCATGGGCCACACCTGGGGTAGCCAGGGTAGTAAGTGGTTAAATATTAGCGAATTCCAGAGCAAGGCTGGCCTTGATGAATTTGGGAGTGGTCCAAATATAGAAGGGCATCTTTGCATGAGAAAGGGTGCCTCTTCAGAGCACCAGACTGAGAGGGCTGTGAGGGAGGCTGTGAGGGAGGCTGGGAGTGGGAGGCCGGCTCAGGGGGAAGTGGCCCTAAGGTCAGTGTTCTTTCCTTTCCTTTGACTCCTGTTTGCTGTGCACATCCCCCTTCACTGCAGACAGTTTTGCCACAGTGCTGAGCGCAGGGTGATGACCCGGCCCAATGCCCTGGATCGATGCTGAGGGAAACTCCTGGTGCACAGTCTGGTACGGCCTTGGGAAGGGACTCAGGGGTAGCCAGCTGGGGCCCTCTACTCATGCTGTCTTTTTTTTTTTTTTTTTTTTTTTGAGACGGAGTTTCGCTCTTGTTACCCAGGCTGGAGTGCAATGGCGCGATCTCGGCTCACCGCAACCTCCGCCTCCTGGGTTCAGGCAATTCTCCTGCCTCAGCCTCCTGAGTAGCTGGGATTACAGGCACGCACCACCATGCCCAGCTATTTTTTTTGTATTTTTAGTAGAGACGGGGTTTCACCATGTTGACCAGGATGGTCTCGGTCTCTTGACCTTGTGATCCACCCGCCTCGGCCTCCCAAAGTGCTGGGATTACAGGCTTGAGCCACCGCGCCCGGCCTACTCATGCTGTCTTTTTGCCCTCCCAGAACCTTTTGGCTAAGCAAGGACAGCGACTTCTGCGGGGCCTGAGACGGAGCAACGTGCAAAAGAAGGTGGCATTGGCCAAAAAGCTCCTGGGAAAACTGCGCTTTCTGGCTCAGGAGGTAATGCCTTGCCCACCCCACTTTCCTACCATGCACGCCATTTTCCCTGAGCTTTTGGGTCGTTCCGGAGGCCTCAGGCAAGTGTGACATATATAACATTTGTCTTTTGGAATGATGCTAGGTCTGGGACTCATTGCTGTGGGCATAGGAGCAAACTCTATTTGCAAGCTAAGGGTGAGGACAAGAGTTCTAGAATCCAGCAGAGACCCAGGGAACATTCAGGATATCTTTGGATGGAGATTTGAGAGTAGGCTGCCTTGAGCATGACCTCCCTTGTCTGAAGAACTAAATATGACATGTGTAAAGGGACTTGACAGGAGCAGAAACAGGGTTATAGAGGGAAGGTGGCTGGTCCACCATGCTGTGGCTGCTTAAGACTGAAGCTGTCCTTTCCCAAAGGCCTGGGACGTTTAGACCGCTGGCTATGTTCTCAAAGAGTGAGGAATTGTACTCTTAGACCTTAAAGGGTACATTGAAGTTTGGCAAGTGAGAAAGAAAACATAGCATGTACAAAGGCCCAGAACTGAGAAGCCTGGGCAGCTGGAAGACAGAGTGTTGAAAGAAGAGATGAGTTAGAGACTTTATTATAGGCCAGGCATGGTGGCTCATGCCTGTAATCCAAGCATTTTGGAGGCCAAGGTGGGCGGATCACCTGAGGTCCAGAGTTCAAGACCAGCCTGACCAACACAGTGAAACCCATCTTAAAAAAAAAAGAGACTTTATTATATTAAATGTTTGTGCAAAATTGCTTTTAAAATTATGAGTGTGGCTCACACCTGTAATTCCAGCCCTTTGGGAGGCTGAAGCAGGAGGAGCACTTGAACCCAGGTGTTTGAGACCAGCTTGGACAGCAAAGTGAGACCCTGTCTCTATAAAAATGAGCTGGTTGTGATGGTACACACCTAGAGTCCCAACTACTGTGGAGGCTGAAGTGGGAGGATTGCTTGAGGCTACATTGAGCTAAGGTTGCACCCCTGCATTCCAGCCTGGGCGATAGAGCAAGACTCTGTCTTAAAAAATTGCATTGAAAACCTCCTTTTGTCATCTGACATTTAAAAATTGTTTTATGGCCGGGCGCGGTGGCTCAAGCCTGTAATCCCAGCACTTTGGGAGGCCGAGGCGGGTGGATCACAAGGTCGAGAGATCGAGACCAACCTGGTCAACATGGTGAAACCCCGTCTCTACTAAAAATACAAAAAATAAGCTGGGCATGGTGGCGCGTGCCTGTAATCCCAGCTACTCAGGAGGCTGAGGCAGGAGAATTGCCTGAACCCAGGAGGCGGAGGTTGCGGTGAGCCGAGATCGTGCCATTGCACTCCAGCCTGGGTAACGAGCAAAACTCTGTCTCAAAAAAAAAAAAAAAAAAAAATTGTTTTATGAGGCTGGGTGCAGTGGCTCACACCTGTAATGCCAGCACTTTGGGAGGCTGAGGTGGGTGATCACCTGAGGTCAGGAGTTCAAGACCAGACTGGCTAACATGGAGAAACCCTGTCTCTACTAAAAATAAAAAAAATTAGCCAGGTGTGATGTGGCATGCCTGTAATCCCAGCTACTTGGGTGGCTGAGGCAGAAGAATTGCTTGAACCCAGGAGGCAGAGGTTGCAGTGAGCAGAGATGGTACCACTGCATTCCTGCCTGGGTGACAGAGTGAGATTGTCTCAAAAAATAAAATAAAATAATAAATAATAAAAATAATTTGTGTAGGCTGGGCGCGGTGGCTCATGCCTGTAATCCCAGCACTTTAGGAGGCCAAGGCAGGTGGATCACAAGGTCAAGAGATCGAGACCATCCTGGCCAACATGGTGAAACCCCGTCTCTACTAAAAATATGAAAAAATTAGCTGGGCGTGGTGGTGCGCGCCTGTAGTCCCAGCTACTCAGGAGGCTGAGGCAGGAAAACTGCTTGAACCCTGGAGGTGGAGGTTGCAATGAGCTGAGATCACGCCACTGCACTCCAGCCTGGAACCTGGCAACGGAGTGAGACTCTGTCTCAAATAATAATAATAATAATAATAATGTTTGTATTTCTTTTTTTATTTTTTATTTTATTTTTTTTTAAGACAGGGTTTTACCATGTTGGTCAGGCTGGTCTTGAACTCCCGATCTCAGGTGATGCGCCCACCTTGGCCTCCAAAGTGCTTGGATTACAGGCGTGAGCCACCACGCCCGGCCTTAATTTTTTTTATAAAGACAGGATTTCACCATGTTGGTCAGGCAGGTCTTGAACTCCTGACCTCAGGTGATCTGCCTGCCTTGGCCTCCAAAGTGCTTGGATTACAGGTGTGAGCCACCACGCCTGGCCAAAAATAATTTTTTGAGACAGAGCTGATACCTGTAATCCCAACAGTTTGGAATCCTCCAAAGTGAGAGGATCACTTGAACCCAGGAGTTCAAGACCAAGCTGGGAAAAATAGACCCCATCTCCTAAAAGAAGAAGAAGAAAAAAGTTAGCCAGGCATGGTGGCACATGCCTATAGTCCCAGCTACTTGGGAGGTTGAAGTGGGAGGATTGCTTGAGCCTGGGTGGTTGAGGCTACAGTGAACTGTGATTGTGCCTCTGTGCCTGGGTAACAGAGTGAGACCCTGTCTCAAAAATAAATAAATAAAAATAAAAAATGTTCATGGTATAAATGTGCATTCTTAAATAATATAGCTTTGTGTTGCTGTTTTTCAGAGTTTATATTTTGCTTTTTAAATCTCAGTATTACGTGTATGAGATTTATCCATATCATTGCATGTAGCTATGATTTGTTGGTTTTCATTGCCATATAACATTCTGTTGTATAAATATACTGTAATGTGGCTGGGTGCAGTGGTTCACACCTGTAATCCCAGCACTTTGGGAGGCAGAGGTGGGTGGATCACCTGAGGTCAGGAGTTTGAGACCAGCCTGGACAACATGGTGAAACCCTGTCTCTACTAAAAATACAAAAATTAGCCAGGTGTGGTGGTGGGAGACGGACGCAGAATTGCTTGAACCCAGGAGGCAGAGGTTGCAGTGAGCCAAGATCATGCCACTGCAGTCCAGCCTGGGCAACAGATGGAGACTCTGTTAAAAAAAAAAAAAGGGAACTGTTTTCTTTGTAATTACTGAATTGTAGGTGTTTTAAAAGTATGTAAAAGTACATATACTGGATACCAGTCATTTGTCAGGTATATATTTTTACATGTATTTTCTTCCAGTCTCTGGCTTGTCTATTCATATCTTTTTTCTTTCTTTCCTTCCTTCCTTCCTTCCTTTCTTTCCTTCTTTCCTTCTTTCTTTCTTTCCCTCTTTCTTTCCTTCTTTCCTTCTTTCCTTCCTTCCTTCCCTCCTTCCCTCCTTCCTTCCCTCCCTCTCTCCCTTCCTTCCTTCCTTCCCCCTTCCCCCCCTTCCCCCCCTCCCTCCCTCCCTTCCTCCCTTCCTCCCTTCCTTCCTTCCTTCCCTCTTTCCCCCTTCCCCCTTTCCCCTTTCCCCTTTCCCCTTCCCCCCTCCCTTCCTCCCTTCCTCCCTTCCTTCCTTCCTTCCCTCTTTCCCCCTTCCCCCTTTCCCCTTTCCCCTTTCCCCTTCCCCCCTCCCTCCCTCCCTCCCTCCCTTCCTTCCTTCCTTCCTTTCCTTCCCCCGTCCCCTCTTCCCCTCTTCCCCTCTTCCCCTCTTCCCCTCTTCCCCTCTTCCCCTCTTCCCCTCTTCCCCCTTCCCCCTTTCCCCCCTTCCCCCCTTCCCCCTTTCCTCCTTCCTTCCCTCCCTCCCTCCTTCCCTCCCTCCCTCCCTCCTTCCCTCCTTCCTTCCTTCCTTCCTTCCTTCCTTCCTGAGACAGAGTCTCACTCTCTCACCCAGGCTGGAGTGCAATGGCATGGTCTCAGCGACCTCTGCCTCCTGAGTTCAAGTGATTCTCCTGCCTCAGCCTCCCAAGTAGCTGGGACTACAGGCTTGTGCCACCACATATGGCTAATTTCTGGATTTTTAGTAGAGACGGTGTTCACTTGTTGGCCAGATTGGTCTTAAACTCCTGACCTCATGATCCACCTGCCTCGGCCTCCCAAAGTGCTATGATTACAGGCATGAGCCATTGCGCCCAGCCGCCTATTCATTTTCTTTTTTTTTTCTTTTTTTTTTTTGAGACAGAGTTTCGCTCTTGTTACCCAGGCTGGAGTGCAATGGCGCAATCTCGGCTCACCGCAACCTCCGCCTCCTGGGCTCAGGCAATTCTCCTGCCTCAGCCTCCTGAGTAGCTGGGATTACAGGCATGCACCACCACGCCCAGCTAGTTTTTTTGTATTTTTAGTAGAGACGGGGTTTCACCATGTTGACCAGGATGGTCTCGATCTTTCGACCTCGTGATCCACCCGCCTCGGCCTCCCAAAGTGCTGGGATTACAGGCTTGAGCCACCGCGCCCGGCCTCATTTTCTTAATGATGCATTTTGATTATGAACATTTTAAGGTATTAGCTGGATGCAGTGCCTCACGTCTGTAATTCCAGCACTTTGGGAGGCTGAGGCAGGTGGGTCACGAGGTCAGGAGATCGAGACCATCTTGGCTAACATGGTGAAACCCTGTCTCTTAAAAAATAAAATAAATGTCTGCACCCCACTTGAATAAAAAAACAAAAATAAATAAAAAATAAAAATAAAACAGGCCAGGTGTGGTGGCTCACGCCTATAATCCCAGCACTTTGGGAGGCTGAGGCGGGTGGATCACGAGGTCGAGAGATCGAGACCATCCTGGTCAACATGGTGAAACCTTGTCTCTACTAAAAATACAAAAATTAGCTGGGCATTGCGGCGCGTGTCTGTAATCCCAGCTACTCAGGAGGCTGAGGCAGGAGAATTGCCTGAACCCAGGAGGCGGAGGTTGCGGTGAGCCGAGATCACGCCATTGCACTCCAGCCTGGGTAACAAGGGCGAAAACTCCGTCTCAAAAAAAAAAAAAAAAAAAAAAAAAAAAAAGGTATCTCTTAGCATGGAGTTGCATCTCTTTTTTTAATCTAGTTGACAATCTCTGTCTTTTAATTGATGTTTTGTTTTTTTTTTTTTTTTTTGAGACGGAGTTTCGCCCTTGTTACCCAGGCTGGAGTGCAATGGCGCGATCTCGGCTCACCGCAACCTCCGCCTCCTGGGCTCAGGCAATTCTCCTGCCTCAGCCTCCTGAGTAGCTGGGATTACAGGCACGTGCCACCATGCCCAGCTAATTTTTTGCACTTTTAGTAGAGACGGGGTTTCACCATGTTGACCAGGATGGTCTCGATCTCTCGACCTCGTGATCCACCCGCCTCGGCCTCCCAAAGTGCTGGGATTACAGGCTTGAGCCACCGCGCCCGGCTAATTGATGTTTAATACGATCACACTTGATGCTATTATTGGTTGAATTTACATCTGCCATTTTTTTTTTGTTTTTTTTTTTTTGTTTTTTTTTGTTTTGAGACGGAGTTTCGCTCTTGTTACCCAGGCTGGAGTGCAATGGCGCGATCTCGGCTCACCGCAACCTCCGCCTCCTGGGTTCAAGCAATTCTCCTGCCTCAGCCTCCCGGATAGCTGGCACTACAGGCGTCTGCCACCATGCCCAGCTAATTTTTGTATTTTTTTTAGTAGAGACGGGGTTTCACCATGTTGACCAGGATGGTCTCGATCTCTCGACCTCGTGATCCACCCGCCTCGGCCTCCCAAAGTGCTGGGATTACAGGCTTGAGCCACCGCGCCCGGCCTGTTTTCTATGTCTTGTATATTTATTGTTCCTCTTTTACTACTTTCTGTTGTATTAAATAGATGCTTATTATACACACACACACACACACACACACACACACACACATATATATATATATATACATGTAATTTTTTTTTTTTTTTTGAGGCGGAGCCTCGTTCTGTCACCCAGGCTGGAGTGCAGTGGCATGGTCTCGGCTCACTGCAACCTCCACCTCCTGGGTTCAAGCAATTCTCCTGCCTCAGCCTTCCAGGTAGCTAGGATTACAGGCGCATGCTGCCACACCTGGCTAATTTTTTGTGTATTTCACTACAGACGTGTTTCACCATGTTGCTCAGGCTGGTCACAAACTCCTGAGCTCAGGCAGTCCACCCACCTTCGCTTCCCAAAGTGCTGGGATTACAGGCATGAGCCACCATGCCCAGCCTATATTTTGATATTTATTAGTGTACTATTTTAATTTGTTGATTTTTACCTAGTAGTTGCTCTAGGGATTAGAATTTGTATACTACTATTTCACAGTCTACTTCAGATTAATTCTAATATAGTTCCAGTAAAATATACAAACTTTTCTGTGGTATAGTTCTATTCCTTCCTTTCTCTTTTGTGCTACAATTGTCATATATATGTGTATATATGTATATATCTACAAATGCATAAAATAAACCCATCAATACAGTAGTAAAATTGTTCCCCTTAGGATCCATTGATAGATATGGAATTCCTGGGTTAAAGGTCAGGAATTATATTATATATATATATATATATATATATATATATATGGCCTTTAACCCTAAAATGGCCTTTAATAAAGATAAACCATTATATATATATATATATATATATATATTTTTTTTTTTTTTTTTCCCTCCCCCATCCCCCATAATATATGTTTTAAGACAGAGTCTCACTCTGTCAGCCATGCTGGAGTGGTGTGATCTCGGCTGACTGCAACCTCTGCCTCTCAGGTTCAAGCTGTTCTCCTGCCTCAGCCTCCCAAGTAGCTGGGATTACAGGCACCTGTCCCCATGCCCAGCTATTTTTTTTGTATTTTTAGTAGAGACAAGGTTTCACCATTTTGGCCAGGCTGGTCTTGAACTCCTGACCTCAAGTGATCTGCCTGCCTTAGCCTTCCAAAGTGCTGGGATTACAGGTGTGAGCCAACAGGCCTAGCCAAAAAATATATATATAAAGTGTGTGTGTATAGATATAGATATAGATATAGATATATACATATACTGTGTGTGTGTATATATATATATATTATATATACATAAAGTGTGTGTGTGTGTGTATACATATATACCTTTTAGAAAGGGTCTCTCTCACTCTGTCACTCAGGCTGAAGTGCAGTGGTGCAGTCTTGGCTCACTGCAACCTCTGTCCCCGGGCTTAAGTGATCCTCCCACCCCAGCCTCCTGAGTAGCTGGGACCACAAGTGTACACCACCATGCCTGGCTATTTTTGTGTGTTTTTGGTAGAGACGGTGTCTTGCCGTGTTGCCCAGGCTGGTCTCGAACTCCTGAGCTCAAGCAATCTGCCTGCCTCAGCCTCCCAAAGTGCTGGGGTAACAGGCATGAGCCACCATGCCCAGCCTCTGACAGCACTTTGTTTTGTTGTTGTTGTTTTTTGAGACGGAGTTTCGCTGTTGTTACCCAGGCTGGAGTGCAATGGCGCGATCTCGGCTCACTGCAACCTCCGCCTCCTGGGTTCAGGCAATTCTCCTGCCTTAGCCTCCTGAGTAGCTGGGATTACAGGCACGCGCCACCCTGCCCAGCTAATTTTTTGTATTTTTAGTAGAGACGGGGTTTCACCATGTTGATCAGGATGGTCTCGATCTCTCAACCTCGTGGTCCACCCGCCTTGGCCTCCCAAAGTGCTGGGATTACAGGCATGAGCCACCACGCCTGGCGGCTGTTGTTGTTTTTAATAGAGATGGGGCATCACCATGTTGGCCAGGTTGGTCTCGAACTCCTGACCTCAGGTGATCCACCCATCTCGGCCTCCCAAAGTGCTGGGATTACAGGTGTGAGCCACTGCGCCCGGCCTCTGACAGCACTTCGTAGGCTCCACAGTACTTAGGTATCTATTATGTCATTTGATACTTAAAGCAGTCTTTTGAATCCAGGATTGTGTCCCTTTTTTACCAGGGAAACAGGGTGAGAAGGCTTAGCAGAGGTCACACGGTGAGGCTATGGCACGCTGGGCTTAGAATGCAGGTGTAGATGTATTTTTTTCCTCCTTGTCTCTGTGACTGCCTTTCGCTCTTCCCCAGGTCTCCAAAGACACAGTTCCTGTCTTCCACCCCCAGGACTTGCCGGAGCAGCCTCACTTGCAGCCCCCACTCAGCATCCTGGTGATTGAGCGCCGGGCCTTTGGCCGCACAGTCCTTGTGGGTTCCACATTGTCCCCCATATGCTGCGATTCACATTTCGGGGACACGAGGATTCTCCTGAGGAGGAAGGAGTGATGGAGGAGACAGGGAATATGATGCCCAAGGGACCGCAAGGTGAGAAACCTTCTCCTTCAGGGCCCCAGACAGAGGCCCCTCTGATTCCTGGCAGACGTGGCTCCAGAGGCCCTCCGATGGGGTATGGAGTCTGACTAATCTCATGCTGCCATGTCCCCCCTCCCAGGACAGAAGTCCCTGGATCCCATCTTGGCTGAAGCGGGTCTATCCAGACAGCTCCTGAAGGTGATGGGGCAGAGGAGCTAGGTGGAGAAGGGACTGGCAGGACTTAGGATGGTACCGGGTTAAAGGGACAAAGTCTGTTCTTCCTCAGCCTCATCTGAGGAAGCTCCGCCTAGGAGACCTCTTGAATCAAGGCCCTGAGCTAGAAGAGGACATCCCAGATACAGAAGAGCTCGACTGGTGGTCCAAGTACTACGCATCACTGCAGGAGCTCCAAGGGCAGGTGGGGGAAGAGAAGGGTCCCGGGGACGGGGCTGGGGTGCAAATGGTAAAATGAATGATCTTTTAGCTGGGCATGGCAGTGCATGCCTGTAGTCCCAGCTACTTAGGAGGCTGAGGTGGGAGAATTGCTTCAACCTGGAGGCAGAGGCTCCAGTGAGCCAAGATCATGCCACTGCACTCCACCATGGGCAACAGTGAGACTCTGTCTCAAAAAACAAACAAAAACAAGAATGATTTCATTCAAGGTGGAGCTCTACAGTTTTTCAGAGTTCTTCATTGTAGTCATCTTTTCTTCACAATTCTTTTTTTTTTTTTTTTTTTTTGAGACAGAGTTTCGCTCTTGTTAACCCAGGCTGGAGTGCAATGGCACGATCTCGGCTCTCCACAACCTCCGCCTCCTGGGTTCAGGCAATTCTCCTGCCTCAGCCTCCTGAGTAGCTGGGATTACAGGCACACGCCACCATGCCCAGCTAATTTTTTGTATTTTTAGTAGAGACGGGGTTTCACCATGTTGACCAGGATGGTCTCGATCTCTTGACCTCGTGATCCACCCACCTCGGCCTCCCAAAGTGCTGGGATTACAGGCTTGAGCCACCGCGTCCGGCCTTTCTTCACAATTCTGTAAGCTGAGAATTATTATTTGAGATAGAGTTTTGCTCTTGTTGCCCAGGCTGGAATGCAATGACGTAATCTCAGCTCACTGCAACATCTGCCTCTCAGGTTCAAGCAATTCTCCTGCCTCCCTAGTTGCTGGGATTATAGGCTCACGCCACCACACCCAGCTAATTTTTGTATTTTTAGCAGAGGTGGGGTTTCACCATGTTGGTCAGGCTGGTATGGAACTCCTGATC
Source organism: Saimiri boliviensis (assembly GCF_048565385.1). Lineage (NCBI taxonomy): Eukaryota > Metazoa > Chordata > Mammalia > Primates > Cebidae > Saimiri > Saimiri boliviensis. The sequence goes on along the minus strand of NC_133457.1, from coordinate 99,723,871 downwards.
TGGTAATCTGCCTGCCTCAGCTTCCCAAAGTGCTGGGATTACAGGCGTGAGCCACCGCACCCAGCCTGAAGCTGGGTATTATGAACTCCATTATCTAGAGCTATGTTGTACAACAGAGATGTAATATGAACCACATATGTAATTTTAACTTTTGTAATAGCCACATTTAAAAAAGTAAAAGGAAACAGTTGAAAATAATTTTTTGGCCCGCCCCTCCGCAGCCACTACTTAAGAGGCTCCAGCGCCTGCCCCGCCCCAGTGCGTTACTTACTTCGACTCTTAGCTTGTCGGGGACGGTAACCAGGACCCGGTGTCTGCTCCTGTCGCCTTCGCCTCCTAATCCTTAGCCACTATTCGTGAGTGCATCTCCATCCACATTGGCCAGGCTGGTGTCCAGATTGGCAATGCCTGCTGGGAGCTCTACTGCCTGGAACATGGCATCCAGCCCGATGGTCAGATGCCAAGTGACAAGACCATTGGGGGAGGAGATGAATCCTTCAACACCTTCTTCAGTGAAACAGGTGCTGGCAAGCACGTGCCCTGGGCAGTGTTTGTAGACCTGGAACCCACGGTCATTGATGAAGTTCGAACTGGCACCTACTGCCAGCTCTTCCACCCTGAGCAGCTCATCACAGGCAAGGAAGATGCTGCCAATAACTATGCCCGAGGGCACGACACAATCGGCAAGGAGATCATTGACCTCGTGTTGGACCGAATTCGTAAACTGGCCAACCAGTGCACCGGTCTCCAGGGCTTCTTGGTTTTCCACAGCTTTGGTGGGGAACTGGTTCTGGGTTCACCTCCCTGCTCATGGAACGGCTCTCAGTTGATTACGGCAAGAAGTCCAAGCTGGAGTTCTCCATCTACCCGGCGCCCCAGGTTTCCACAGCTGTAGTTGAGCCCTACAACTCCATCCTCGCCACCCACACCACGCTGGAGCACTCTGATTGTGCCTTCGTGGTAGACAACGAGGCCATCTATGACATCTGTCGTAGAAACCTCGATATCGAGCGCCCAACCTACACTAACCTTAACCGCCTTTTTAGCCAGATCGTGTCCTCCATCACTGCTTCCCTGAGATTTGATGGAGCCCTGAATGTTGACCTGACAGAATTCCAGACCAACCTGGTGCCCTATCCCCCCATCCACTTTCCTCTGGCCACATATGCCCCTGTCATCTCTGCTGAGAAAGCCTACCATGAACAGCTTTCTGCAGCAGAGATCACCAATGCCTGCTTTGAGCCAGCCAATCAGATGGTGAAATGTGACCCTCGCCATGGTAAATACATGGCTTGCTGCCTGTTGTACCGTGGTGATGTGGTTCCCAAAGATGTCAATGCTGCCATCGCCACCATCAAGACCAAGCGCAGCATCCAGTTTGTGGATTGGTGCCCCACTGGCTTCAAGGTTGGCATCAACTACCAGCCTCCCACCGTGGTGCCTGGTGGAGACCTGGCCAAGGTACAGAGAGCTGTGTGCATGCTGAGCAACACCACAGCCATTGCCGAGGCCTGGGCTCGCCTGGACCAAAAGTTTGACCTGATGTATGCCAAGCGTGCCTTTGTTCACTGGTACGTGGATGAGGGGATGGAGGAAGGAGAGTTTTCTGAGGCCCGTGAGGACATGGCTGCCCTTGAGAAGGATTATGAGGAGGTTGGTGTGGATTCTGTTGAAGGAGAGGGTGAAAAAGAAGGAGAGGAATACTAATTATCCATTCCTTTTGGCCCTGCAGCATGTCATGCTCCCAGAATTTCAGCTTCAACTTAGCTGACAGGCATTAAAGTTTTGTGGTTAGATTGTTTTCACTCAGTCATCATGTCTTTTCCATGTGTACCTGTAATTTTTCCATCATGTCTCAAAGTAAAGTCATTAACATAAAAAAAAAATAATAATTTTTTTTTTTTTTTTTTTTTTTGAGACGGAGTTTCGCTCTTGTTACCCAGGCTGGAGTGCAATGGCGCGATCTCGGCTCACTGCAACCTCCGCCTCCTGGGCTCAGGCAATTCTCCTGCCTCAGCCTCCTGAGTAGCTGGGATTACAGGCACATGCCACCATGCCCAGCTAATTTTTTGTATTTTTAGTAGAGACGGGGTTTCACCATGTTGACCAGGATGGTCTTGATCTCTCGACCTCGTGATCCACCCACCTCGGCCTCCCAAAGTGCTGGGATTACAAGCTTGAGCCACCGCGCCGGCCGAAAATAATTTTAATAATATATTCAAAATATCATTTAAAGCCTGGGCGTGGTGGCTCATGCTTGTAATCCCAGCACTTTGGGAGGCCAAAGCAGGCAGATCCCTTGAAGTCAGGAGTTCAAGACCAGCAAAAAAAAAAAAAGAAAGAAAGAAAAAAGGAGTTCACGACCAGCCTGGCCAACGTGGCAAAACTCCATCTCTACTAAAAATACAAAAATTACCTGGGCGTGGTGGTGGGCACCTGTAATCCCAGCTACTGGGAGGTAGAGGTTTACAGTGAGCTGAGATCAGTGAAACTCTGTCTCAAAAAAAAAAAAAAAAAAAAAAAAGCAGTGGCATACACAGCTGGGGAACTTGAATGAACAAAGGTTTCCCAGCTTTCTTGGAAAAGGAGGTAGACTCAGGAGTTGAAGGGGATGGAGGAAGAATCTTTGGATCTGTTTTTTAATTTCAGCACAACTTTGATGAAGATGAAATGGATGATCCTAGAGATTCAGGTAAGAGATCGGACTTTTTGCTCTGGTTCCATCTGCCCATCCCCTACACATCCAGATATTTCTGACTGGGGTGTTTTTGCTATTTCCAGATGGGGTCAACCTCATTACTATGGTTGGGGAGGCCCATGACCAGGGTGAGGCTGAAGTTAAAGGGGCTGTGTCCCGAAAAAAAGCAATTGCCACCCTGAAGGTGACTGGGTACTGGAGAGAGGAAAGTCTCCTTTGGGTTCTGGACATTGGACTGTCACTGAAGTCCTTGCCTTTTAGATCTACAACAGGTCCCTGGAGGAAGAGTTTAACCACTTTGAAGACTGGCTGAATGTATTTCCTCTGTACCGAGGGCAGGGGGGCCAGGATGGAGGTGGAGAAGAGGAAGGATCTGGACACCTTGTGGGCAAGTTCAAGGTACATTTGGGGAAGGAAAGCGGAACCAGGGAGCCCAGGTGGGGATTCAGGAACACAATTCTCTTACTAGAGCCTTTTCTCTCTCCCCGCAACTCAGGGCTCCTTCCTCATTTACCCTGAATCAGAGGCAGTATCGTTCTCTGAGCCCCAGGTCTCCCTGGGGGTTCCACAGAACCGACCCATCAAGCTCCTGGTCAGAGTGTATGTTGTAAAGGTGAGTCTCCATAGCCCTGGCACGCCTCCAAGTACAGCTAAGGTAAGGTACACAAAACCAACAGAAGGAAGGCTTGCGGAGGAACCTCGGGATCTCAGGGTCCAGGTTCTTCGTTTTTCAGTTGAGAAATCTTAGCCACAAAGTTAGGACCTCGCCTAGGGTTATAAAGCGTGCTCACGGCAGAACCAGAATTTGGAGTTGGTTTCCTAACCCCTGTTCGTAGTTCAAGTCCTGTAGAATGGGGAGTACAATTCTGGGATGAGGGCAGGGCTGAATCTCAGTCTTCAGAAGGCTTGTTACCTTTGTCCATTGGTGCAGTTTTCATGCTGAGTTCAGCAGGGCCTCGAAGTATTCTTTTTTTTTTTTTTTTTTTTTTTGAGACAGAGTTTCGCCCTTGTTACCCAGGCTGGAGTGCAATGGCGCGATCTCGGCTCACCGCAACCTCCGCCTCCTGGGGTCAGGCAATTCTCCTGCCTCAGCCTCCTGAGTAGCTGGGATTACAGGCACGTGCCACCATGCCCAGCTAATTTTTTTGCACTTTTAGTAGAGACGGGGTTTCACCATGTTGACCAGGATGGTCTCGATCTCTCAACCTTGTGATCCACCCGCCTCGGCCTCCCAAAGTGCTGGGATTACAGGCTTGAGCCACCGCGCCCGGCCTCGAAGTATTCTTAAGGATATCTCAGGGAGCATGGGGGAATGAGTGGGTTGGTCTGCCCTCCACTCCCTGTCACCAGAGCAGATGCTGTATTTTTATCTGTTTTAAATGTAGGAATTCTGACTAAGGCATAATTTGAAGAAACATTCTCGTTTTATTTGAGACAGGGTCTTGCTCTGCTGCCCAGGCTGGAGTGCAAAGACACAATCATGGCTCACGGCAGCCTCAACCTCCTAGGCTCAAGCAATTCTCCCACCTCAGCATCTCAAGTAGCTGGGACAACAAACATGCACCACCACGCCCAGCTACTTCTTAAAAAACTATTATTTGTAGACACAAGGTCTTACTATGTTGCTCAGACTATGTTGCCTCAAACTTCTGGGCTCAGGGGATCCCCCTGTCTCGGCCTCCCAAAGTGCTGAGATTACAGGCATGAGCCATTGCACCCAGCCTTGAAGAAACATTCTATAGCACTGTTCTACCATAATGTAATACTCTTAGTGCCTAAATTAGTAGAAGCTGGTCGGGCATGATGGCTCATGCCTGTAATCCCAGCATTTTGGGAGGCCAGAGCAGGTGGATCACTTGAGGTCAGGAGTTCAGGACCAGCCTGGCCAACATGGTGAAACGCCATCTCTGCTAAAAATAAAAAAATTAAGCCAGGCACAGTGGCTCACTGTGCCTGATAAAATACATCAAAAAATTCCTGATAAATAGACTTTTAAATGAATGCTAAGCTCATAAAAAGGGAAATCCCAACAGGCCCCCCAGTGAAGAGGCAACAAGAATCCCAAGTGAGAAGGTTTGTAAACACTTGGACCCTGAGCCTCGGGTTTTTTTTTTGTTTTTTTGTTTTTTTGTTTTTTTTTTTTTTTTTTTTTTTGAGACAGAGTCCTGCTCTGTCACCCAGGCTGGAGTACAGTGTCATGATCTTGGCTCACTACAACCTTCGCCTTCCAGGTTCAAGCAACTCTCTGCTTCAGCCTTCTGAGAAGCTGGGATTATAGGCACCTGCTACCACAACTGGCTAATTTTTGTATTTTTAGTAGAGATGGGGTTTCACCATCTTTGCCAGGCTGGTCTTGAACTCCTGACCTCTGATCCACCTGCCTCAGCCTCCCAAAGCGTTGAGATTACAGGCGTGAGCCACTGCCCCTGGTCTAGCCTCTGGTTCTTATAGCCTGTGCAGGCTGGGGAGCCAGAAGCAAGACCCTTGCATGAAGCAAGACCTCGGTGAAAGGTAGGCAAGGGGACACTCTATCCCCCCTGCCCTGGGGAAGGGAGCCTGTGAGGTAGATGGTCTGTCTAAGCCTCTGTTCCAGTTGCAAGAAACAGGAAAAAAAGTAATGTTATCTTTAGAATTTATTATTAGAATTTTTCCTTCACATGGATTGAATTCATGTATCTGCTTAGTCCAGAAAACTCAAAGCGGGCAGATTGGCTTAAAGTGTTTCCAAATCTGGTTTCACACGTTCCACAGATTTAAATAACCAAATATGGGCTCAAAATATAAAATTATAAACTACTCGAGAAAATCTACCAGGAAAATTTGTCAGAAGACACAGCACAAAAGAGAATTAGACATTGAAGGGCTTTGAATGTTAGAATTTTCAAATATTAGAATGTAAAACAGCCTGAGTGCTGTGGCTCCTGTCTATAGTCTCAGTACTTTGGGAAGCCAAGGCAGGAGGATTGCTTGAACCCAGGAGTTCAAGACCAGCCTGGGCAACACAGTGAGACCCCCAACATTTTTTTTGTTTTTGTTTTTGTTTTGAGACGGAGTTTCGCTCTTGTTACCCAGGCTGGAGTGCAATGGCGCGATCTTGGCTCACCGCAACCTCTGCCTCCTGGGTTCAGGCAATTCTCCTGCCTCAGCCTCCTGAGTAGCTGGGATTATAGGCACGTGCCACCATGCCCAGCTTATTTTTTGTATTTTTAGTAGAGACGGGGTTTCACCATGTTGACCAGGTTGGTCTCGATCTCTCGACCTTGTGATCCACCCGCCTCGGCCTCCCAAAGTGCTGGGATTACAGGCTTGAGCCACCGCGCCCGGCCTGTTTTTGTTTTTTGAGACGGAGTTTCGCTCTTGTTACCCAAGCTGGAGTGCAATGGCACGATCTCGGCTCACCACAACCTCCGCCTCCTGGGTTCAGGCAATTCTCCTGCCTCAGCCTCCTGAGTAGCTGGGATTACAAGCACGCACCACCATGCCCAGCTAATGTTTTGTATTTTTAGTAGAGACGGGGTTTCACCATGTTGACCGGGGATGGTCTCGATCTCTTGACCTTGTGATCCACCCACCTCGGCCTCCCAAAGTGCTGGGATTACAGGCTTGAGCCACCGCGCCTGGCCATTTTTTTTTTTTTTTTTTTAAATGGAGTTTCGTTCTTGTTGCCCAAGCTGGAATGCAAAGGCAGGATCTCCGCTCACTGCAACCTCCACCTCCCGGGTTCAGGTAATTCTCCTGCCTCAGACTCTTGAGTAGCTGGGATTACAGGCATCAGCCACTGCCCCTGGCCTTGAGACCCCCATCTTTATAAAAATATATGAAAGAATGTGGCTGGGCATGGTGGCTCATGTGTGTAATCCCAGCACTTTGGGATCATGAGGTCAAGAGATCAAAACCATCCATGCCAACATGGTGAAACCTCGTCTCTACTAAAAATATAAAAATTAGCTGGGCATGTTGGCACATGCCTATAATCCCAGCTACTTGGGAGGCCAAGGCAGGAGAATTGCTTGAACCCAGGAGGTGGAGGTTGCAGTAAGCTGAGATCATGCCACTGTACACCAGCCTGGCTACAGAGTGAGACTGTCTCAAAAAAAAATTTAAAAGAATGGCCGGGCGCGGTGGCTCAAGCCTGTAATCCCAGCACTTTGGGAGGCCGAAGCGGGTGGATCACAAGGTCAAGAGATCGAGACCATCCTGGTCCACATGGTGAAACCCCGTCTCTACTAAAAATACAAAACATTAGCTGGGTATGGTGGCGCGTGCCTGTGATCCCAGCTATTCAGGAGGCTGAGGCTGGAGAATTGCCTGAACCCAGGAGGCGGAGGTTGCGGTGAGCCGAGATCGTGCCATTGCACTCCAGCCTGGGTAACAAGAGCAAAAACTCCGTCTCAAAAAAAAAAAAAAAAAAAAAAAAAATTTAAAAGAATGTAAAACAACTGTTTAAAATATTTCAGAAGCAGAGAATAAAAGGTTATCAAAAATGACTTAGCGGTTATTTGGAAATAACCAAATAAAAAATTTTTCAATGAAAGACCATTAAAAATAAAATCTCAGGTCAGGCGCGGTGGCTCACGCCCATAATCCCAGCACTTTGGGAGGCCAAGGCGGGTGGATCACGAGATCCAGAGATTGAGACCATCCTGGTCAACATGGTGAAACCCTGTCTCTACTAAAAATACAAAATATTAGCTGGGCATGGTGGCGCATGCCTGTAATTCCAGCTACTCAGGAGGCTAAGGCAGGAGAATTGCCTGAACTCAGGAAGTGGAGGTTGCGGTGAGCCAAGATCGCGCCATTGCACTCCAGCCTGGATGACAAGAGCGAAACTCTGGTTCAAAAATAAATAGATAAAATGAAAATAAAATAAAATCTCAGCCAGGCTTGGTGGCTCACACCTGTAATCCTAGCACTTGGGGAAGCTGAGGAGGGCAGATTGCTTGAGCTCAGGAGTTCAAGGCCAGCTTGGGCAATACAGCAAAACACTATCTCTACAAAAAATAAAAAAATTATTAGCCAGGTGTGGTGGCAGGTACCTGTAGTCCTGGCTGCTTGGGAGGCTGAGGTGGGAGGATCACTTGAGCATGGGAGGTTGAGGCTGCTATGAGCTGAGCTCATACAACTGTACTTCAGCCTAGGTAACAGGCTTTTTTTTTAATACCCAGTCTCAAAAAAATAAAAATAATAAATAAAATAAAATCTAAGACCGGGCGTGGTGGCTGATGCCTGGTAGTCCCAGCACTTTGGGAGGCTGAGGTGGGCGGATCATGAGGTCAGGAGATAGAGACCATACTGGGCAACATGGTGAAAGCCCATCTCTAAAAATAATAATAATAATAAACAAAATCATACGGAATTCCCATACATAGGAGAGAGGTTGAATAAACTACAGGACATGCACACAACGAAGTGCTATGTTTACTATGTAAAACAGAATGAGGACGATCTCTATGAACTTAAATGGAGCAATTTCCAGGACATACTATAAAGTGAAAACAGTAGAGTGTGAAAGAGTATCTACAGTAAGCTACTCTCAGGTAGGAAGAAAATGATACAGGAAAATGCATATAAAACAGAAATACGGGAAGGATTAATGAGAACCTAAAGAGACTGCTAATGTAAAGAAGGTGAGTGGTGGGCGGGGCACAGAGGCTCATGCCTGTAATCCCATCACTTTGGGTGGCAGATGACCTGAGATCAGGAGTTTGAGACCAGTCTGGCCAACATGGTGAAACTCGTCTCTACTTAAAATACAAAAATTGGCCGAGCGCGGTGGCTCAAGCCTGTAATCCCAGCACTTTGGGAGGCCGAGGCGGGTGGATCACGAGGTCGAGAGATCGAGACCAACCTGGTCAACATGGTGAAACCCCGTCTCTACTAAAAATACAAAAAATTAGCTGGGCATGGTGGTGCGTGCCTATAATCCCAGCTACTCAGGAGGCTGAGGCAGGAGAATTGCCTGAACCCAGGAGGCGGAGGTTGCGGTGAGCCGAGATCGCACCATTGCACTCCAGCCTGGGTAACAAGAGCGAAACTCCGTCTCAAAAAAAAAAAAAAAAAAAAGCCGGGCGCGGTGGCTCAAGCCTGTAATCCCAGCACTTTGGGAGGCTGAGGCGGGTGGATCACGAGGTCGAGAGATCGAGACCATCCCGGTCAACATGGTGAAACCCCGTCTCTACTAAAGATACAAAAAATTAGCTGGGCATGGTGGCACGTGCCTGTAATCCCAGCTACTCAGGAGGCTGAGGCAGGAGAATTGCCTGAGCCCAGGAGGCGGAGGTTGCGGTGAGCCGAGATCGCGCCATTGCACTCCAGCCTGGGTAACAATAGCGAAACTCCGTCTCAAAAAAAAAAAAAAAAAAAAAAAAAAAAAATACAAAAATTAGCTGGGTGTGGTGGGGCATGCCTGTAATCCCAGCTACTTGGGAGGCTGAGGCAAGAGAATCACTTAAACCCAGGAGGCAGAGGTTGCGGTGAAGCACAGTCTCGGCTCACTGCCACCTTCGCCTTCTGGGTTCAAGCAATTCTCCCAGCTCAGCCTCCAGAGTCGCTGGGACTATAGGCATGCACCACCATACCTGGCTAGTTTTCGAGATGGGGTTTCACCATGTTGACCAGGCTGGTTTCAAACTCCTGACCTCAAATGATCCACCTGCCTCAGCCTCCTGAAGTGTTGGCATTACAGGCGTGAGCCACACCGCTTAGCCCTCTGTCTCCTCCTAATGCTCCCATTATATGAATGTTGGTGCACTTAATGGTGGTCCACATTTGTTTGAGGCTTGATTTCATTTTTCTTTTTTCTCTTTGTTCTTCAGCTTGCATAATTGCTTTTGATCTAGCTTCAAGTTTGCCAATTCTTTCTTTTGTTAGATCAAATCTAGTGAGCCTCTCTAGTGAATTTTTTTTTTTTTTTTTTTTTTTGAGACGGAGTTTCGCTCTTGTTACCCAGGCTGGAGTGCAATGGCACGATCTTGGCTCACCACAACCTCCGCCTCCCGGGCTCAGGCAATTCTCCTGCCTCAGCCTCCTGAGTAGCTGGGATTACAGGCACGCGCCACCATGCCCAGCTAATTTTTTGTATTTTTAGTAGAGACGGGGTTTCACCATGTTGACCAGGTTGGTCTCGATCTCTCGACCTTGTGATCCACCCGCCTCGGCCTCCCAAAGTGCTGGGATTACAGGCTTGAGCCACCGCGCCCGGCTCTAGTGAATTTTAAATTTCAGTTATTGTACTTTTCAACTCCAAAATTATCATTTGGTTCTTTTTAAAAAATGTGTATCTCTTTATTGATATTCTCTATTTGATGCAATGTCATCATACCTTCCTTCTCTAATCAAGCTTTCCTTCAGTTCTGTGTATGTATTTACACTGGCTACTTTGAAATACTTTCCTGTTAAATTCAACATTGGGTTGCTCTCACAGGCATTTTCTGTTACCTCCTTTTTTTTTTTGAGGGGGCAGAGTTTTGCTCTTGTTACCAAGGCTGGAGTGCAATGGCGCAATCTCGGCTCACCGCAACCTCCGCCTCCCGGGTTCAGGCAATTCTCCTGCCTCAGCCTCCTGAGTAGCTGGGATTACAGGCACGCACCACCATGCCCAGCTAATGTTTTGTACTTTTAGTAGAGACGGGGTTTCACCATGTTGACCAGGATGGTCTCAATCTCTTGACCTCGTGATCCACCCACCTCGGCCTCCCAAAGTGCTGGGATTACAGGCTTGAGCCACCGCGCCCGGCCTTGTTACCTCCTTTTTTGCGGGATGGATGGAAAAATAATTTTTCTATTACTTTGCATGCCTCATACTTTTTTGTTGGAAATGGCATTTTAGGTAATATATGGTAGCAACTCTGGGTACTGGGGTTTCTTCTTGTTATTTGCTTCTATTTAGTGACTGGCTGGATAATTTTAGTGAACTCTATTTCCTATCCCCTGTGTTAGGTCACTGATGCTGCTACTCTGAGGTGCAGCTTTGGACATGCCACTGTCACCAGAGGATGGCACTGGTACTATAGGGCCCTCCTGCATTCTTTTCTATGACCACACCCTGTGAAGCTTCACTGATTGCTCAGTCGTTTGCAGTAGTACCCTGGGAGCATAAAATCCTCTACAAATCAATCTAATCAAAGGATGGCTCTTTCCAGTGAATGCTTTCTGAGGTTAGTGTTTGATATTTGTTTTAACTCCAGAAGAGTTCCTCCCAGCTGTCTTACCCCTTGGTTCTCCCCTGTAAAATATATATAGTCTGTAGTCTAAGCTGTGTCTTCATTAGATCCACAAATCTCCTCCCAATCCCTTCACCACACAACCAGTTTTTTTTTTTTGTGTGTGTGTGTGTGTGTGTGTGTGTGTTTTGAGACAGAGTCTCACTCTGTTGCCCAAGCCGGAGTGCTGTGGTGTGGTCTCGGCTCACCACAACCTCCGCCTCCTGGGTTTAAGAAATTCTCCTGCCTCAGCCTCCAGAGTAGCTGGGATTACAGGTGCACGCCACCATGTGTGGCTATTTGTTTTGTGTTTTTAGTAGAGATGGGGTTTGACCCTGTTGACCAGGCTGGTCTCAAACTCTTGACCTTGTAATCTGCCTGCCTTGGCCTCCCAAAGTGCTGGGATTACAGACATGAGCCACCGTGCCTGGCCTTTATTGTGGTTTCAAAAAAATTAAGCTCAGCCCACTGTGGTGGCTTATGCCTATAATCCCAGCACTTTGGGAGGCCAAGGTGGGTGGATCACGAGGTCAGGAGTTTGAGACCAGCCTGACCAACAGGGTGAAAACTTGTCTACTAAAAATATAAAAATTAGTTGGGTGTGGTGGCAAGCACCTGTAATCCCAACTGCTCGGGAGGCTGAGGCAGGAGAATCACTTGAGTCCGGGTGTTGGAGGTTGCAGTGAGCCGATATTGTGCCACTGCACTCCAGCCTGGGCAACAGAAGAGCAAGACTCCATCTCAGAAAGAAAAAAAAAATTAAGGTCATTTTAGTGGGTGTGAAGTAGTTAGTATCTCATTGTGGTTTTGTTTCCTAGTGGCTAACGACACTGAACAGTCTTCATGTGCTTTTTAGACCTTTGTGTCTCTTGGAGACGTGTCAAAGTCCTTTGACCATTTTAAAGTTAGATTGATTGTTGTTTTGTTGCTGAGTTGTAGTTCTTTGTATATTCTGGTATCAGATTCTTATAGCTTGCAGATACTTTCTTTCACTTTCTAGGTTGTCTTTTCACTCTGTTGAGAGTGTCCTGTGGAGCATAAACGGTTTTAGTTTTAATGAAGTCCAACGTATCTTTTTTTTTTCTTTTATTGACTGTGCTTTTTGGTCATATCTAAGAAACCTTTGCAAAATCAAAGGTCATGATGACTTTTGCTTGTTTTCTGCTATGAGTTTTGTAGTTTTGGCTCTCACATTTAAGCCCGTGATCCATTCGAGGTTAGTTTTTGTATACAGTGTGAGGTGAGGGTCTAATCTCATACTTTCGCATGTGACTGTCCAGTTGTCTCAGTTCCATTTGTTGAAGAGATGGCTCTTTTCCCATTGAATGGTCTAAGTACCTCTATTGAAAATTGATTGACTGGACTCTCAATTCTGTTCCACTGATCTATGTTTATGCCCCTACCATAGTCCTTTATTACTGTAGCTTTGTAGTAAATTTTTGGGTTTTTACTTTACTTTATTACTGTAGCTTTGTAGTAAATTTTAGTGGGTTTTTTTTTTTTTTTTTTTGAGACAGGGTCTTGCTCTGTTGCCCAGGGTGGGGTGCAGTGACATGATCATGGCTCACTGCAGCCTGACTTCCTGGGCTCAAGCGATCTTCCCACCTCAGCCCCTGAAATAGCTGGGATTAGAGGCGCATGCCACCATGCCCAGTTAATTTTTTCTATTTTTTAGTAGAGACAGGGTTTCGCCATGTTGCCCAAGCTGGTCTCGAACTCCCGAGTTCCTGCCTGTCTTAGCCTCCCAAAGTGCTGGGATTATAGGTGTGAAACACCAAGGCTGTCCGGAACAGGAAATGAAGGCTTGACTGAGTATCCCTAACTAGGATTTGGACAGGACAAGAGAGGAAAGAGATGTCAAATAAGAAAATTAATATGTAATCACTAGGAGGGAAAAAAAAAGCTTTGCCTTTGTGAAGCTTGCATTCTAGTAGGAGAAACAAACATTAGCAAAATAAGTAAATGTACAGTGGCTAAAAAGGCATAAATGCAGCCTGGTGCAGTGGCTCATACCTGTAATCCCGGCACTTTGGAAGGCCAAAGCAGGCGGGTCGCCTGAGGTCAGGAGTTTGAAACCAGCTTGGCCAGCATGGTGAAACTCTGTCTCAACTAATAATACAAAAATTATCCGGGTTTTGTGGCACATACTTGTAATCCTGGCAACTCAGGAGGCTGAGGCAGGAGAATCGCTTGAACTGGGGAGGTAGAGGTTGCAGTGAGCTGATATTGTGCCACTGCACTCCAACCTGGGCAACAGAGTGAGACTCTGTCTCAAAAAGAAAAAAAAAAAAAAGGCATAAGTGCTATGGAAAATGTAAATATCAAAAAGCAAAAAGATAAGTTGGCACAGTGGCTCATGCCTATAATCCCAACTACTCAGAAGGCTGAGGTGGGAGGATTGCTTGAGGCCAGGAGTTCTCAAGACCAGACTGGGCAACAGAATGAGATCCAATCTCTAAATAAAAAAGATGAAAAGGTAATCAGAAAGAAAACAGATTATTACAACGTAATGACAGCTTATCAACTTCTCTACAGCAACCAAAAGTGCTGGAAGAAAAATAGAATAATATATTCTGGCTGGGCGTGGTGGCTCATGCCTGTAATCCAAGCACTTTGGAGGCCAGGGTGGTCGGATCACCTGAGGTTGGGAGTTCAAGACCAGCCTGACCAACATGGTGAAACCCCGTCTTAAAAAAAAAAAATAATGCCGGGCGCAGTGGCTCAAGCCTGTAATCCCAGCAGTTTGGGAGGCCGAGGCAGGTGGATCACATGGTCAAGAGATCGAGACCATCCTGGTCAACATGGTGAAACCCTGTCTCTACTAAAAAAAAAATACAAAAAATTAGCTGGGCATGGTGGCGTGTGCCTGTAATCTCAGCTACTCAGGAGGCTGAGGCAGGAGAATTGCCTGAACCCAGGAGGTGGAGGTTGCGGTGAGCCGAGATCGCGCCATTGCACTCCAGCCTGGGTAACAAGAGCAAAACTCCGTCTAAAAAAAAAAAGAAAAAAATATATATATTCAAAGCACCCAGAGAAAAATAACTATCACCCTTGAATTGTGTGTCCTTCCTAGGAAATACTCATTCAAGAAAGAGAAAAAATGGAAGACCTCTTTAGGCAAACAACACTTGAAAAAATTAATCACCAAACAACTTTCAGTCAAGAAACTACACAGGGCTGGAGGTGTAGTGGCCCACACTGTGGAATTCCAGCCCTTTGGGAGGCTGAGGTGGGAAAATCATTTGAGGCCAGGAGTTCAGCACCAGCCTGGGCAATATAGCAAGACCCCTGTCTCTACAAAAAGAAAAGTGGGGTAGGGAGTGGGGAAACTACACAGGATATAATTTTTTTTTCTTTTTCTTTTTTTTTTTTGAGATGGTCTGGTTCTGTCGCCCAGGCAAGTGTACAGTGGCATGATCTCAGCTCACTGCAATCTTTGCCTCCCAAGTTCAAGTGATTCTCTTGCCTTAGCCTCCTGGGTAGCTGAGATTACAGGCACACCACCACCCCTGGCTAATTTTTGTATGTTTAGTAGAGATAGAGTTTCACCATGGTGGCCAGGCTGGTCTCAAACTCCTGACCACAGCAAGTGATCCACCTGCCTCAACCTCCTAAAGTGCTGGGATTATAAGTGTGAGCTACCATGCCTGGCTCTACACAGGATATAATTTAAAAGAAGAAAAATGATTATCAAACAATGAAGGAAGCCAGGCATGGTGGCTCATGTCGGTAATCCCAGCACTTTGGGACACCAAGGCAGGAGGACTGCTTGAGGCCAGGAGTTTGAGACCAGCCTGGGCAGCATAGTGAAACCCCCATCCCATCTCTATTTGAAAGAAATAATAAATTTTAAAAAATCAAATGCAAACCATATAGAAAGTCATGAGTTGAATAGTAAGTCCCTTATATATCTTTAAAAATACTTTGTTTCATTGTACTTTTCTTTTTTTTTTTTTTTTTTTGAGGTGGAGTTTTGCTGGTTACCCAGGCTGGAGTGCAATGGCGCGATCTCGGCTCACCGCAACCTCCACCTCCTGGGCTCAGGCAGTTCTCCTGCCTCAGCCTCTTGAGTAGCTGGGATTACAGGCATGCGCCACCATGCCCAGCTAATTTTTTGTATTTTTGGTAGAGACGGGGTTTCACCATGTTGACCAGGATGGTCTCGATCTCTTGACCCTGTGATCCACCCACCTCGGCCTCCCAAAGTGCTGGGATTACAGGCGTGAGCCACCGCGCCCGGCCTGTACTTTTCTTTTGTACCTATTTGTATGTCTTTTTTTTTTTTAGATGGAGTTTCGCTCTTGTTACCCAGGCTGGAGTGCAATGGCGCGATCTCGGCTCACCGCAACCTCCGCCTCCTGGGTTCAGGCAATTCTCCTACCTCAGCCTCCTGAGTAGCTGGGATTACAGGCACACGCCACCATGCCTAGCTAATTTTTAGTATTTTTGGTAGAGACAGGGTTTCACCATGTTGACCAGGATGGTCTCGATCTCTTGACCTCGTGATCCACCCGCCTCGGCCTCCCAAAGTGCTGGGATTACAGGCTTGAGCCACCGCGCCCGGCCTGTATGTCTTAACTATTTCATAACTAATTGAAAATAAAAATCATCTGTCCAACTTCTCCTCATAGTGGGAGATTTCTCCTTGATAACTTCCTGCTTACACTCAATATGAAATTAGGTCTGACAAGGGTAACCCTGGGTTATCATAATGACATTTCTCTCAATTTCACTCCATGCTGTTCTCTTAGGCTACCAACCTGGCTCCTGCAGACCCCAACGGCAAAGCAGACCCTTATGTGGTGGTGAGCGCTGGCCAGGAGCGGCAGGACACCAAGGAGCATTATATCCCCAAGCAGCTCAACCCCATCTTTGGAGAGTGAGGCTGGGCCTTGTGGGGTGGGAATGGGGTAGCTGGGGGAGCAACTTGACCATCCAGCCCTGTGGCCTTGTGGCTGTTGGCCTAGGGATGGCAGGGAAATGGACAGGAGCTGCTGACACCCCACCCCTCCCCAGACCACTTCCTGGGGCATGGAAGTGACCTCAGCCCCTCTCCCTCCTTGCCAGGATCCTGGAGTTAAGCATCTCTCTCCCAGCTGAGACGGAGATGACGGTGGCCGTATTTGATCATGACCTCGTGGGTTCTGACGACCTCATCGGGGAGACCCACATTGATCTAGAAAATCGATTCTATAGCCACCACAGAGCAAACTGTGGGCTGGCCTCCCTGTATGACGTGTGAGTCCAGCAGGGCCCACAGGAGCTGTTCTAAGTTTCTGGCCAAATACATTCAAGCTCACATTCCCTTTTGTCTCCAGATCCTATGATTTCAAGGAAGGCGACCTTCCCATCCCTGCTACTGCCAACCAAGACATAGCTCAGTGGTCAAGACTTGGGCTTGGGAGTTGGGATCTTGTAATGAATGTCACTTGACCTTTTTACTTATTTTTTGAGACGGAGTCTCACTCTGTCACCCAGGCTGGAGTGCAGGGGTGCGATCTTGGCTCACTGCAACCTCTGCCTCCTGGGTTCAAGCGATTCTCCCACCTCAGCCTCTTGAGTAGCTTAGCTGGGATTACAGGTGTGGGCCACCATGCCCAGCTAATTTTTGTATTTTTAGTAGAGACAGGGTTTCACCATGTTGCCCAGCCTGGTCTCAAACGCCTGACCTCAAGTGACCCACCCATCTCTGCCTCCCAAAGTGCTGGGATTATAGGTGTGAGCCACTGTGCCTGGCCCACTTAACCTCTTTGAGTCTGTTTTTTCATATGCAAAACAGAGGTAATAAGATCAGTATCTTTTTTTTTTTTTTGAGACAGTCTCACCCTGTTGCCCAGGCTGGAATGTAATGGCACAATCTTGGCTCACTGCAACCTCTGCCTACCAGGTTCAAATGATTCTCCTGCCTCAGCCTTCCACGTACCTGGGTTTATAGGTGCCTGCCACCACACTCAGCTATTTTTATATTTTTAGTAGAGACAAGGTTTCACCATGTTAGCCAGGCTGGTCTCAAACTCCCAACCTTGTGACCTTCCTACCTCCCACCTCCCAAAGTGCTGGGATTACAGGCATAAGCCACTGCGCCTGGCCCAGTATCTTCTTAATAGAAGCACCTGGCCTACATTTTTTTTTTTTCATCATTATCATAAATGAGGACTAACCTGTCTCCCATTGGAGTTTTGAACCTGGACCTCATGTCTTCATGACATCATCCCTGCCCCTAGACCCAGCTGTGTCCCTACACCAGCCCCAGCTGACGCGTCTTCCTTTTCTGCCTACAGGGATGGTTACAATACCTGGCGTGATGCATTCCGGCTTTCGCAGATCCTGGCGGGGCTGTGCCAACGCTGTGGCCTCCCCGCCCCTGAATACCGAGCTGGTGCTGTCAAGGTGGGCAGCAAAGTCTTTCTGACACCACCTGAGACCCTGCCCCCAGGTACCAGCCCCTTTCTGTTCAAGCAAGATGTTGGTCGAAGGTACAAGGGGCCCAGGTGCCCAGTCTTGTGTGCCCCCAAAAATAACCCATTCCTTCAGCAGAGGTGAATTTGGTGGAGTAAGGACAAGGTTCTTGGGTGTTAGGGAGAAAAGTCTTTATTGGTGAGTGTGTGATCCCCCAACCTGGACCTCCCAGGCTCAAGCGATCCTCCCACCTCAGTCCCCGAGAGTAGCTGAGATTACAGGGCCCACCATCACGCCCACCTGTTTCTTTTTTTTTTTTTTTTGTAGAGATGGGATTTCGCCATGTTGCCCAAGCTGGTCTCAAACTTCTGGACTCAAGTGATCTTCCCATCCTGGCCTCCAAACATGCTGGGATTACAGGCATGAGCCACTGTGCCTGCCCTGGTGGCTTTTCTTATTTTTTTACCTTCTTTTTTTCTTTTTAAATTTTTTCTTCTTTTTTTGTTTTTCTGGTGGCTTATTTTCTAAACAGGGTCTAGGCAGAAGCGGCAACACCTCCAATCCCACTGTCCCGCTGTCTCACTGACTGCTGGCTCTTCACTGGGCAAAGTTATAGCAGCATCCCCACTTTTTGTGCATTACAGACCTGCTTTCCTAGTCCACGGGACTTTATCCAACACAGTGGCTTCCCCAGCTTAGAGTTTCTGTGGCTGGGCAGGGGGAGGGGGGAGGGAGGAGAGCTGGAACCTGTGTGGAACCCAAGCTCACATACCTCTTGTTTCAGGCAGCAGAGGCCTAAAGGTGGTGAGTGGGGACCCTGAAGAGGCCCAGGCATTGCTTGTACTGCGGCGCTGGCAGGAAATGCCGGATTTTGGGATCTAGCTGGTACCCGAGCATGTAGAAATACGTCCTCTCTACCATCCCCATAGCCCAGGGCTGCTGCAGGTGAGGAAGGGCACCCAGCCCCAGCATCACAAGACTCCTGGAATCCCAGGATGCCCACCTGATCCTGGACCCTGGGCCCCCAGGACGGCCTTTCCCCAAGATGTCTGCCTGGGTGCCACCTGTAGCTCTTAACTACAGCTCCTATTGCTGGTCCCTGTGTCCCACTCATCTTGGACCTCCATCCTGGACCACACCCTCACCCCAGTCCTAGTCCTCCATGATTCCTACCCCTGGGTACCAAGGCTCACATCTGGGGTTCCCAACCTGACCTGCCCCCAGATCCCTAAGATCTAGACCTCAACTTCCCCTTCCGGATCTTTTTTTTGAGATGGGGTCTTGCCCTGTTGCCCAGGCTGGAATGCAGTTGCACAATCTCAGCTCACTTCAACCTCCACCTTAAGGGTTCAAGCGATCCTCCCACCTCAGCCTCTCGAGTAGCTGGGATTACAGGAGTCTACCACCATACCCAGCTAATTCTTAAATATTTTTTGTAGAGACATGTTCCGCCATGTTGCCCAAACTCCTGAACTCAAGTGATCTACCCTCCACAGACTCCCAAAGTGCTGGGATTATAGGGCTGAGAACCTCATCCCTGAACCCTTAACCTAACCTTGATCCTGGAACCCACACTTCAGACTACATCTTTATCCTCATCTCCCAGGATCTGCCTGACCCTGTCATTTTGACTCTAGCTCTTTTCTCCACTTGGGGACAAGACACAGTCTGTAGCCACAGAGCTGTCAGGGAAGGGTGGGAGCCTGGTAAGACTCTCCAGCCTGGTCCCGTCTCCCCAGGGATCTCTTCACATGTGGATTGACATCTTTCCTCGAGATGTGCCTGCCCCACCCCCAGTTGACATCAAGCCTCGGCAGCCAATCAGGTGAGAGTTCTGTCCCCTCTTCCCAAGGCAGGTGCACATCTTGGTCTAGGGTCCTCTGAAAACCCAGGTCCCCAGCGAAGCAGACAGAGGCTGCTGATCACAGGCTTTTCAGTTAGGTGTCACTAAGTTCCCTTTTATGCTTAAGCCATTGCGAGTTGAGTATCTCTTGTAAACTGATTCCATGTACCTTTCAGTAAGCCCCTTCCACCCTGAGCTCGTCTGAGCTGAGTTGTGTGTGGGGCTGTCACTTTCTGACTCTGGGGGCAAGGTGGCGTCTAACAGTGAGAGGCTTTCATCTTTGACAGGCCACTCGAGCAGAAACAAACATCTTTCCCAGTTACAGCAAAAGCCTCAGTAGACCAGTTTGGGTCAAATGCTGCACTCTGAACCAGTCATCATGGTCAGGGGCCTGTAATACTCAAGTTGGCCAGTCCAGTGATATGCCTCTACTCCTGCCCAGCCAGGGAGGGAGGGGCCTGCCCCACCAGAATTCCATAGATTGACTGTGGTGGTGGTGGGGAGGGGGTGCATCAGCAGCATAAAATCATGGTGCTGTCAACATATGAGGGGAAGTAGATGCTGGGCTGGAGAAAACGGCTATCCAGGCAACCCAATGGCAGCCAAGGACAGAATGAGGGTAGGGCCCAGAATGTTGCACCCTCCTGTCCTTCAGGGGCTATACGCTTTCATCCCCCATCTCCCTCTTCTCCCTGCAGACTGGCTTTCTGTTCACTCACTTCTCTGTACCCCCAAACTCTGGCTTATAGTGGCACTAGCTGTGTCTGATGCAATGGTGCAGGGTCCCGATTCCGAATTCATAGGAAGGAGAACCTCGCTGGCCCAGCAGACCATTCTTGGTGCCATCTGCTGTGGCTATGGTGATCAGTGACAGCTGAGGCTGTCCCTTCAAGGGATCACAGGCCATCGAATTACCCTGCTGGTGCCCAGTGAATGTCAGTGGCCCTGGCCCAGGACCCTCCTTTCTGCAGCCCCTTCCAGGGCCCCTCTTGAGAGTCTGAAGCCACCTCCTAATGTGCCCACCCTCACTCCCAGCTATGAGCTCAGAGTTGTCATCTGGAACACGGAAGATGTGGTGCTGGATGACGTGAATCCACTCACTGGAGAGATGTCGAGTGACATCTACGTAAAGAGGTGGCCTGCAGCCTGGGCGGGTGGTGCATTAAGCGGGGACTGCAAATGAGTGTGGGCCCTCAGGCTGAGTCCAGAGCCCCATCATCAGGCCCACTGTGATGCTGAGAGCTGGGTGAGTGGGTTCTCGATGTAGCTCCTGTCCTGATGCTCATCTACCTTGGGCCCAGCTGGGTAAAGGAACTGGAGCATGACAAGCAGGAGACAGACGTTCACTTCAACTCCCTGACTGGGGAGGGGAACTTCAATTGGCGCTTTGTGTTCCGTTTTGACTACCTGCCCACGGAGCGGGAGGTGACCCTTCGCCCTGGAGGAGGCAGAGTTCCGGCAGCCGGCAGTGCTGGTCCTGCAGGCCTGGGACTATGACTGCATCTCCGCCAATTACTTCCTTGGTATTGCACTGCTCAGCCTTCCCCACCCTCAACCCCTGCCTCCAGCTCTTGCCTCTGGCCCCTGGTTCCCTACTCTGACCCAACCTTGAATCTTGGGATTTTAGACTGGAGGCCTGAACCTTTGCTTTCTGGTTTAATTACTGAGTTAATTAAGCCTAGACCACAATAACCTCCATTCCCACCAAGTCCCTAGTTCAACTCTGATTTGACCCTAGCTTGTCACCCGCTGACTCCACAGCCCTTAGCCCTCTTCCATTGGGAAGTAGCAAGGGGTGGACTGCTGGGCTGTGGTTTGAGTGGCCCCATAGCTGTGGCATGACCACACCCTGCAACTTTCCATGCCCCAACTTACAACCCTGGTGTGTTGCTCCTCACCCCTGGCCCAATGAGACTTTGATCCCAGGCCTAACCCGGTGAGCTCTGGACTTGCAGGATCCCTGGAGTTACAGCTACCAGACATGGTGCGTGGGGCCAGTGGTGAAGCTGCAGGAGGCAGAGGACGTGGAGCAGGAGGCGCAGGAAGCTCAGGCTGGCAAGAAGCGAAAGCGGAGGAGGAGGAAGGGCCGGCCAGAAGACCTGGAGTTCACAGACACGGGTGGCTATGTATACATCCTCATGGTGGGTACATGTGGACAGAGGCCAGGCTGAGCTGGGGCCTGAGCCCGCTCTCTGCTCCTGATGATGCAGGGGTGTCTTTTTTAGGGCAAGGTAGAGGCAGAGCTTGAGCTGCTGACCGTGGAGGAGGCAGAGAAACGGCCAGTGGGGAAGGGGCGGAAGGAGCCAGAGCCTCTGGAGAAGCCCAGGTGAGTCAGGCACAGGGGTAGGGGCCACGGCCTGGGCCAAGGGGAGGCAGGGTGGCCGAGGGGCTTTCTCCTCATTCTGACACCACCCTTCGCCTCAACAGCCGCCCCAAAACTTCCTTCACTGACCTGTGATCACATGCTGTCCAGGGCCGGTTCCTCCAGGTGGCAGAGAACAGATGTTCTTGGGTGACCTCAGAAGCTGGGGGCTTTCTTGAAGAATGCCCAGGGATAGAAGGCTGCCCCCATCCCCCACAGGGAAGAAAAGGACCCTGGCAGCCAAGTTCTCACACCCTCTGAGCACCTTTGCCACTGCTCCTGCTCCTGCCAGCGGCCAGGTCCCTCTCACCTAATCTGTTTCTAGCTTCCACCGCTCTAGGACAGCTAAGGACTTGACAGACCCATTAACCACCATCCCTGAGAGAGGCTGACATCAAAGCTGCATCTTGGGTCTGACTCCAGAGGTTCTGCTGTCATTACCCGACTTCGCTTCCTTTCCCCTCTTTGCTTTTCCCTTACATCAACATTCGAGAAATGATCTGATAAACTGACTGGTGATGGACCCACTCCTGGTTCTCTGGGCTGTAGACTGGTAAGGTCACTGGGCCCTGGTTCTCCACATGTAGCCAGGCTTCTAATGGGAAGCGCTGATTAGGCCCCAAGCCCAGGGTCTGGTGCTGGCCCTGCTCCAGAATGGCCACTGCTACCTTCCTGCCTTGATATTCAGTTTTGCTTCCATCTAGAAGACTGCAAAGGACCTGGAGGGACTCTTCTCTACAGTGAGAGCAAGTGTGGGGCTTGGCACAGAGCGGGATCAGTGAGTGTGACAGGATCAGGTGACTGAGCCCAGGGTGGCGGGGAGTGGCCCCAGCTTTACCAATCAATGAAGAGGTGGCAAGCCCCAGCCTGCACTCAGGGCCCTGAATTTGTGGCCTGGGGTTGGTCACTCATGAGCTTGGGAGCTATGGTGGCTCCAAGAAGCTCAACCTGAAAAGGTCCTTCTGAATCTTGAGGCCGAATCTGAGGGACCCAGGACAGGGCTGTGAGCTAGACATGAGCCTGGTTTGAACAAACCCCTGTTAACCAGGGGATGCTCATGTGGGGCTCCCGAGGGCTCTGAGCCCTGATCCATCAGTCGCAATTGCCTTCAATGAGTGGCCATGATGAGGCTCTGGCCACCCCAAGGATCACAAGGACACCAGTGAGTACTATCACAACCAATAGATTTATCAACCTGGGGCTGGGACTGACCGAGGAGGATAGCAGAGGCTGGGGGACAGAACCACAGGCCAGGGGAAAAGAGGAGACAGGGTGAGGCCGAGGATGACTACGTTGTCTTCCCTAGATCAATTTTCTTCTGGATGGCTCGTGCTGAGTGGTAGATGAGTGAATCGATGAGTCCAGCCACTGGGAGAGAAACAAGGGCTGGCACTGGCCCAGTGGGGGCCTTGGCTTTTGATGCTGAGAGCCTGGTCATTTAACTGGCCAGGCCAGCATCTGCCCCTTCACCCCCAACCAAACCTGAGGTGCCCAGGCTTACCTTCCCTACCTCACTGTTCAGACACCCTGGGCCTCTTACCTGTGAACATGCCCCCAATGATAGCGCACACGCCTGTCAGGAAGTGAGTAAAGGACCTGGTGGAGGGAGCAGGTGGGCTCAGCAGGTACCCTCCTCCCTCAGGCCCAGGCCCTGGCCGCTCTGCCCCACTCTTACCTGTGCTTCTCTGTCAGCTTCACCATCATGGGCGAGAGCTCATAGAGGACGAAGACTCCGGGAAGGCCCTGGTCACCCAACAGCCCATTGGCGACCTTCTCATGCCTGGTCACAGAGAACTGATTTGTCCTCAGCACCTGGGGTGGGATGGGAGGCTAGGCCAGGGCTACGAGCTGGCACCAGCCACAATTAGCCCCACCCCTGCTCCTGCCCCTTTCCTGGTGGCCAGCACTGCAAGGCCTGGTCTACCAGATCCCCTCTCCTAGCCTTGGCCTCAGACTTCTTCCCCTCCCGTTGCCAGCTCTTTAGTTTACTATCCTGGTGGCGTTTGGCGGGTGCTCTCGCGGGGGTTCAGGCTCAGAAGCAGCTCTCCAAAGCTGTACCAGGGCTGACCTGACTTCCTCTGCCCTCAGCCCCTCGCATCCTGCCGCTCTGCTGAGATGCTGCTCCACAGGCCACAGCAGCCATGGGAACGGGGACACAGAAGCTCGCCCTGCCTAACCCTCAGCCCAAGCTGACCACAGGGGACAGTGGGGCAGGCAGACGGTGGGCACCAGATGAATGAATGAAGGTGGTTGGGGCAGAAGAAAGAGCAGGTGCTTTGAATCCCACAGCCCCAAGCCTGCCCTCCACCTGGGAGGGCAAATTCCCCACCCTATCTGTGCCTCAGTCTTTTATCCACCATGTGAGGACGAGGCAGCTTTCGCTCCCCAGACTGACAGAACTAAATGCAGGAACTCCAGTGCTTGACGCCACATAGGAGACTCTGGTAGGGAGCTCCCAGACTCACCTCCCCATCCACCTTCATGTACACAGTGGGCACCACCTTCACAAAGTACTGGAACATCATGGAAGCTGAGGGGAAAACAAAGCACTGGGCATGAGTACCCGGCACATCTTCTGCAGCTGGGGGCTGCCTCCTAGGCTGGTACCTTGGGGTGCAGTGACATTGGTGTGGTCCAGGGGGTTCACAATGCCTGGATAGTCCTCCCCAAATGACAGGTGCTGGATGTAGTGGGTCATGTTGATCTGTAAACAACACCATCCAAAGCTCTGATGACAGCAGCAGACAGGGACCCCTGGGTCTGTCTGCAGAGATGTGGGAGGAAGGGGAGGCAGGTCCTGCCTGGAAGAAGGCTATGGCCATAAGGGGCTAACCTCCTGAGACAGGTATCCCCACTCCCTACCTAGAAACTCTCTTGCACAGCCTGCAAACTCCTGGGGTTCCAGATTTTCTATTTTGGAGACAGGGTCTTACTCTGTCACGCAGGCTAGAGTGCAGTGGTGTGATCTTGGCTCACTGCAGCGTCTACCTCCTGAGTTCAAGCAATTCTCCTGCCGCAGCCTCCCGAGTAGCTGGGATTACAGGTGCACACCACCATGCCCAGCCAATTTTTGTATTTTGTTTTTTTGAAACAGTCTCACTCTGTCGCCCAGGCTGGAGTACAATGGCACGATCTTGGCTCACTGCAGCCTCAGCCTCCTGAATAGCTGGGATTATAGGTGTGTGTCACCACACCCAGCTAATTTAAAATTTTTAGTCAAGACAGGATTTCACCATGTTGGTCAGGCTGGTCTTGAACTTCTGACCTCATGATCCACCCATCTTGGCCTCCTGAAGTGCTGGGATTATAGGCGTAAGCCACCACGCCTGGTCAGATTCCAGATTTCTTAAAATAGCAGCTTCACTTGTATGTTAGGCACACAGAGTGGCAGGTGGTAGTTTGCCTGGAGGTCTAGGCCATGGAGGCCCCGAAACCCCAGATGTACTCCTTTCCTGCTCCCCTGCGTATCAAACTCAGCCACTAGAAGGATCTTTCAAAAATGCAAATTTGGTCACATTGTGACCCTGCTTAAAGAGGGCTGACAGCTTTCCACTGTTCTCATGAGAAAGAGGCGACTCCGAGGAGTGGCCTCTGAGGCCTGTGTGGTCTAGTCCCTGCCTTCTTCTCCAGCCTCACCCATCCAAACCTGGTCTGCAGCAATTCCTTAGAAGGGCCATGCTTCCACCTGACCTTGTGCTGAGGCTCTATCTAGGATGCTTTTATCCAACCCCAACCTTGCCCCTAGTCTGCTCAGAGCTCAGTTCAAAAGTCACTCTCACTTAACCCTCAAGCTGGATCCCCTATCAGAATATGGTATGTTTTTCTACAAGCACTCCCCACTCCCAGGACATTCCTACAAGGAAATGAAGGCAGCAACCAAGCCTCTCACCCCAACCTGCCCTCCATGGTTTCCATCTGGTACGTACATTGTCAAGGCCAAAGCTCTGCAAGTCATGGACTAGGAGAGAAGGGAGAAGTTGTCATTAGTAGGAGCGGCACTGGCCTCCCTGAGAGTCCTTGCTCAGGCCTCCTCATTCCTCCCCCTACATTGCGAACCACCTGCTCTTCTCTGACCCCTCATTTGTTCTCCAGCCTGGTTCTGATTAAGGACAGCCAGAAAGGGCAAGCCTTGGGCCTGTGAGAGAGTCCATGCCCTCCTTAGGAGTTGTAAGAACAGACCCTGGTTCCTCCCTGACATTCACAGGGAACTCTAGGCCTTCACTTCACCATGGCCCTGCCTGTATCTCCAAAAACAAAACCGGCTCTCACTAACAAGAGCTGATGGCAAATCACTGAACCCAAAGTGACGTGGGACCTGAGAATGTCATTAACATTCTTTCCCTGCCTCCACCCTTAAAGCTCCCCAGAGGAAATCCCATGGGCACCCTGTACCAACTGTTCCAGAACTAGTTATTCCTGCCCTCTAGCCTCAATCCCTCCTGTAAGGAACCATACTTCAGGAAGATACATCCCAGTCCTATTTACAGTCACCAGCAGCCAGGCCAGAGAAGACCCAATCCCAGACCCATCCAACCTCCCCCCCATCCTGGTAGGGCAGGCTGCCCCAGAAGTAGGGGCTTGGCCTCCCTGGGGGACATGGCCACTTACTCTCCACAGCATGTACTGCAGCATGAGGGAGGGAGAAGAGAGAAGGAAGGAAGAGAAGAAAGGTTCAGAGCTTCACAATGAGAACTATGGAGCAAGGTATGTGGCAAGAGGGAGGACTGAAGATTCCTGCCTCAGCAACAGTCTGGCCCCAGCTAACAAGCCTCATCCTGGCTTGCTCCTTGAGAGTGAACTTCCCTGGCCAGAGAAGAGTGAGAGAGTGGCCAAGGAAGGACAAAAGACCTAGAGCCCAAAGAGCCATGTTTCTGGCTGTATGGTCTTGGGAAAATCACTTGCTCTTTCTGGGCCTCAGTGCTCTCCTTTGCAAAGCACTTCTTAAGGATCAGGTGGGATCTAAGATGGGAAAATACTTGTAAACTTTACAATGTAAGAGATTATTACCACCACCACCACCACCACTCCGCCTGCTCCACTTCTTCCCCGGCTCCGCAAGGATATTAGAAACTTACTCCCAGGCCTTAATTCAGCCAGATCTCTGGCCTTGGGCAATTGTAGCTTTGTGTTTATACATCCTTCCAAATATAGAGCACCCCTGGCCCTGGGATCCACAAGTCTAACAGCCCCAGGCAGAGAAGCAGAGGGGCTGCCACTCTGGCTCTATGTCCTACTGAGTGCCTACCAGGCCTTGTGCCAACAGCTTGATACTCAACATTGTCCTACCGTCCTGTCCATGACCACCCTTTTCTTCCACCTTCCTCCAGAGTGAAGAGGGGGCTCCAGAGCGCTGCAGGGTCCTCCAGCCCCAGCCACTGGCCCCTCCCCAACACAGCCCCACCCCCACAGACTACCCTCAAGACCAGCAGAGTTACCCTCCGGGGTCCTTTCCTCCTGGTCACCTCAACCACTTGTAGAGGCCATCTTCATACCCTGGGCTCTGTCACTGCGTGGCTCTGTCCATCCTTTACTGTGACCTGCCTTCAACCGCTGGGAACCTTTTCACCTTCTTGCTTCAGCTACAGCCTGGCTCTTCCTTCCAAGCACTAGCTCTCTTGCATCCCCTCAACTATCTTCTCTCCATACACAACTAACTTGCTGGCCTAAAGAGAGGTCCTTCTCGCCAGATGCAGTAGCTCACATCTGTAATCCCAGCACTTTGGGAGGCTGAGGCAGGCAGATCACTTGAGGTCAGAAGTTTGAGGCCAGCTTGGCCAGTATGGTGAAAACCCGTCTCTACTAAAAATACAAAAATATTAGCCGAGCATGGTGGTACATACCTGTAGTCCAAGCTACCTGGGAAGCTGAGGCAAGAGAATGGCTTGAACCTGGGAGGCAGAGGTTGCAATGACCCTCGATCACACCACTGCACTCCAGCCTGGGCAACAGGGCAAGGCTCTGCCTCAACAACAAAAAAAGAGCGGTCCTTCTTGCTCCTTGCTGCCACTTCCAGATCACTGTCCCTTTACCTGCCTTAAAAATACACAATAGCAGGCCGGGCGCGGTGGCTCAAGCCTGTAATCCCAGCACTTTGGGAGGCCAAGGCGGGTGGATCACGAGGTCAAGAGATCGAGACCATCCTGGTCAACATGGTGAAACCCCATCTCTACTAAAAATACAAAAAATTAGCTGGGAATGGTGGCGCGTGCCTGTAATCCCAGCTACTCAGGAGGCTGAGGCAGGAGAATTGCCTGAACCCAGGAGGCGGAGGTTGCTGTGAGCTGAGATCGTGCCATTGCACTCCAGCCTGGGTAACAACAGTGAAACTCCGTCTCAAAAAAAAAAAAAAATGCACAACAGCTCTCATCGCTAATCCTAGCACTTTAGGAGGCCAAAGCGGGAGGATCGCTCAAACCCAGGAGCCTGGGCAACAGGGCAAGAACCACTCTCTGCTGGGGGAGCGGAGAGAGAAAGAAAATTAGCCAGGCATCGAGCCATATTGCCGGTAGTCTCAGCTCCTTTGGAGGCTAAGGTGTGAGGAGGATCTGTTGAGTCCAGGTGGTCAAGGCTGCAGTGAGCCAAGATCTCGCCATGGCACTTCAGTCTGGGCAACAGAGTGAGATTTTTGTCTCAAAAAAAAGTCCCCAGCTTCAAAGCTCATGGCAAAGTAGCCCTGCTTGTTTCAGTCACCTAGGTATCTATATGGACAGTGCTCCCATGCCATTTCTCAACAGCTTGGTCAACTGCTTGTCACTCTCCTGTACTACCTCTGTCACAGTCACAGTTTCTAGTGAATTCCATATCCACATAGATGATCCTTCCAATACCCTGGCCTCCCAGTTCCTGGACATCCTTTCCTTCCTGATCTTATTCTCTGCCTACCTGTGCTACTTGCTCTGTTGGTCATTCTCTAAACTTTGTCATTAACAAAGCCCCTTCTGTGACTTCAATTTCAAGCAACTCATGCTGCAACCACCAGCTTTCTAATTTCCTCCAGTCCCCCAATTCCGATAATTTGTTGACACCACACTTGGGATTGCAGCCCCTTGTTCCTCCTGTCCACTCACTGGCTTCCCTACGTCCTGTCTTTCCGCCTTTCCTAGCTTATACGCTGTGGTCCAGAATCACAACTACTTCTTTACATATTCGTTTAACTCCCTCCCCTTTGCAGGCACCTGGCAACACCACCCCAGGTGATTCCAACGTTCTGTCTACTCTGAGTCCTCTCCCACGCAGCTGGGAAGAAACCAGACAACCACGCTGACATACACAGGGAACTCTATGCCTTATCTTTCCATTGCTCCTCTCTTTGCATTCACAGTCACAGGGAGGCCTAGTGCTGCGTGGCAATCCTCCTCTATTTCCCTAGTCCACACACTCTTCCACCCCAAAATGACTTGCCACACCTTTTCTTTTAAATCTCCAACACCTCCTTCCCTCTCTTCTCATTCTCAACTGAGGATCTTTCTTCCTACATCATGGAGAAGACAGGAAGACTCAGAAGACTGTACTTCTGCCACCCCTGCTACCAACCTACCTGTACCTACAGAGCCTGCCTTTCCTCCTGTTGCTAAGTTTGGCCTTTCCACACATGTAAGGCACTAGATTCTGTCGTCTTTCTTCTTCTGCAGGACTTACTCCAGTAACTGTTGGTCTCATCTCTGGAGTGTCACTTGTGCTCTCCTTAGTCAATAATTTCCAACAGCATATTAATATTCTGCTACATCACCCTCCTTAGAAAAGCCTCCCTTGACTCCACATTTCCCTCCAGCTTCCCACGCTCTCTCCTCCCCTCAGAGCAAATTCCACTTTCGAGCCGTCTATATCAGGCGTCCCCAAACTGCAGCCCACAGGCCGCATGTGGCCCCTTGAAGCCATTTATCCGGCCCCCCGTCACACTTCAGGAAGGGGCACCTCTTTCATTGGTGGTCAGTGAGAGGAGCACAGTATGTGGCAGCCCTCCAACAGTCTGAGGGACAGTGAACTGGCCCCCTGTGTAAAAAGTTTGGGGACACCTGGTCTATACTTACTCACTCCAGCTCCTCTCCCATTCCCTCCTGAACCCACTCTACGGTGGTCCCTATCACACCCCTCAAGTAACTCAGTCAAGGCCATAAATGACTGCTGCATTAGATACCTCATTGTCAGTCCCTGCTCAACATCCAGAAACATCTGATTCAGTATTTGAAATACCCATTCGCAGCTGGCAGGATGCCACCCTCTTGGCTTGCCTTCCTCCTTCACCAGGGTTTCTTACCAGTCTCTCTGACAGTTCCCCTTGACACCCTTGGCTTGAATGTGGGAGGCCTGGCACCCAGACCTTCGAGCTGTCTCTTCTCCAGCTACCCTCACACCTCCAGGGTGATTTCATCCAGTCCCAAGGCTCCACGCACATGCTGATGATGCCAACATTTGCATCTCCAGGTAAGTCCTCTCCTTGAACTCCAGGCTCGATTGGACAACTACTTACTTCACACCTTGGGTGTCTAGAAGGACACCAGACACTATTGGTCTGAACATGTCAAAACCTGAATACCGGCTGTACAATCTCATTTCCGAACACCTAAACCTGCCCAGAGTCTTCCTCATCTTGCTAAATGGCAACTCCATGCTTCTTACTACCCAGGTACAAAACTTTAGAGGCATCCTTAACTCCTTTTTCCTTTATCCCTCATGCCCATCAGGAACTATTTTCTGCCCTGCCGTCAAAATACATCCAGAAGCCAGTCACTTCCCACCACTTCCACTGCCACTCTGGGCTGAACCCCACCATCTTTTGCCTGGATTGATCACTGCGAGAGCCTTCTAATGGGCCTCTCTGATTCTGTCCTTTACCCCGCCCAGTCTTGTCCACAGAGGTGTTAGTTGGAGACCCTTCTATCTTTCAAGTAAGTCGAATCAGGCCCCACTTCTTCAAAGCCCTACAATGGCTTCTCATCTAATGCAGAGTAAAAGCCCAAGTCCCGACAATGCCCCTGCAAGTCCTGCATGACATGGCCCTGTGACCTCACTTCACTTTTTTTTTTTTGAGACGAAGTCTCACTCTGTTACCCAGGCTGGAGTGCAATGGCACGATCTCAGCTCACTGTACAATCCACCTCCCGGGTTCAAGAGATTCTCGGGCCTCAGCCTCCTGAGTAGCTGGGATTACAGGAATGCGCCACACACTCAGCTAGTTTTTATATTTTTAGTAGAGATGGGGTTTCACCATCTTGGCCAGGCTGGTCTTGAACTCCTGACGTCAGGTGATCCACCTGTCTCGGCCTCCCAAAGTGCTAGGATTACAGGTGTGAGCCACCGCCCCGGCCTCTCTCACTTCATTTCTAACCATGCTCCTCTGCTCCAGTCACTCTAACCTTCTTACTGTATCTTGAACTTGCCACGCACATTCTAGCCTTAGGAATTTGCACTTAATGTTCTCTCTGCTTGTAATACTTCCTCCCCAGACATCTACACGCTGGCTCCCTCACTTTCTTTAGGTCTTTGCTCAATTATTACCTCATCAAAGAGTCTTTCTCTGACCTCCCTATTTAAAATAGGACCCTCCCTGCCATACCCTAGCCCCTCACCACTACCATCTATAACCTGGCTTGTTTTGGTCCATATGACTTAACGGCATCTGATATACCATATACAGATGCTCCCTAACCTACACTGGGGTTACATCCCAATAAACTCATTGCAAGTTGAAAATATCGCTAGGTGTGGTGGCTTACACCTGTAATCCCAGCACTTTGGGAGGCAAAGGCAGGCGAATCACAGGTCAGGAGTTTGAGACCAGCGTGGCTAACAAGGTGAAACCCCATCTACTAAAAATACAAAAATTAGCTGGTCGTGGTGGCAGGTGCCTGTAATCCCAGTTACTCGGGAATCTGAGGCAGGAGGATTGTTTGAACCCGGGAGGCAGAGGTTGCAGTGAGCTGAGATCATGCCATTGCACTCCAGCCTGGGTGACAGGGCGAGACTCTGTCTCAAAGAAAAAATAAAATCTGGTGTTTGGAGTTTTCAGAAAAAAAATTGTAAGCTGAACCACTGTTAACTGGGGACTATTTATATTTTATATACTTATTTATTGCCTATTTCTTTACAAGAATGTTCTGAGGGCACAGACTTTCTTCACTACTGTACCCTTAGCAACTAGACTAGTAGGCAATTACTAAATATCTCATGAATGCATGAATGAAAAAATGAATGAGTTGTTTCCTATGATCTATGTTAGAGGAAGTTAAAAAAAAAAAAAGAAAAAGAAAAAATAAATGAGAATAAATCTCATTTGTTCACCTTAAAAACCCTGTGAGTGGGTTCTAGTATCATCATCCCCATTTTACAGAAGCAGCAACTCAATAAGGCTCAATATTTCCTATAATATGATATAGCTCAGGAGTGGCAGAACCTGTGCTCCAGCCTAGCTCTGCTTCTCCCAAAACCTCATGCATGGGCCATTGTCAGACACTGGGGGCAACCATTTCAACAAGCACCTACCAGAAGCTCGGCTCCGTGCTATCATCTTTAACCTGCACAAATACCCTGTGAGATAAGTGCCCTCATCACCATTTTACAAAGCAGGAAACAGCAGTCAAAAAGATTAAGAAACCTTCTCAAAGTCACACAGCCTGTAAGGTCTGAAACTGGTACCTGAACACAGGCACTCTGGGCCCTTGGCCTGTGCTCTTAGCCACTGTGCCAAACTGCTGCCCTGAGATGAAGGCCTACTGTGGCAAAATGGTTGCCAAACACAAATGAGCAGCAGGCAGGGAAGACCCACTCAAACTCACCAAGAAGGTGGCCAGCATCTAAACCTCCCCAGCTGGTGCAGGATTACTCACCATGCACATGGGACTGCTGGAAGCTCTTCCCAGGGGCAAAGTGGAAGTTTCCAGCCACCTGTAAGGAACATTCTCTCTCATTTTCCAGCTGTGTCCTCCTTTTGCCCACTGAGGGCCTGAGTGGGTCCTCGATTTCCAGCGGAACTCACCCAGCCCAACTGGCCCTATCTTGCCTTGATTTCTCCTGATACCTTATTGACTTCCAAGAAGCCATACACCTGGCAGCCTTCATTCTTCTGCTCTTGCATCTTCTGGCTAAAGCCCTCTCGCCGGCACTGCTCAATAGTATCAGGGTTCTTGAAGGCCCAGCCTCTTCGGCGATATGCCTCCCGCACATCTTCACAAGTGTTACAGCACCTGTGGGCCAGGGAGTGATGGTAAGTATGTCAAAGAGGCACAAGTCCAATGCTGGCATCTTGGGAATATAGAGCCTGAGCAGCTCTGCCTGCTAATGAAGGCTCTGCTAGCCTCATCCTTGACCACCAAACGTTCTTCAAATGTGTTTCCTCAGTGGCAGAAGGACTGCTTTCTGTTTAATTTTTCAAATGTTTTGTAGAGATAGGGTCTTGCTATGTTGCCCAGGCTGGTCTCAAACTCCTGAGCTCAAGTGATTCGCCTACCTTGGCCTCCCAAAGTGCTAGGGATTACAGGTGTGAGCCATTGTGCCCAGTCTAGGACTGTGAAAAATACATATTCCCGTTGTGTTTGGGATTACAAATTTTGGGGACAGAGAGTGGTGACTGTATGACACTGTAAAGGTACTTACTGCCACTGAGCTGCACACCAAAAAAAAATGGGCCAGGTACGGTGGCTCACGTCTGTAATACCAATACTTTGGGAGGCCAAGGTGCGCAATCACCTGAGGTCGGGAGTTTGAGACCAGCCTGACCAACATGGAGAAACCCTGTCTCTGCTAAAAATACAAAAAATTGCCAGGCTAAGGCCAGGCGCGGTGGCTCATGCCTGTAATCCCAGCACTTTGGGAGGCCGAGGCGGGCGGATCACGAGGTCAAGAGATCGAGATCATCCTGGTCAACATGGTGAAACCCCGTCTCTACTAAAAATACAAAAACTAGCTGGGCGTGGTGGTGCCTGCCTGTAATCCCAGCTCGGGAGGCTGAGGCAGGAGAACTGCTTGAACCCAGGAGGCGAAGGTTGCGGTGAGCCAAGATCGCACCATTGCACTCCAGCCTGGGTAACAAGAGCGCGAAACTCCATCTCAAAAAAAAAAAAAAAAAAAAAAAAAATTGCTAGGCTAATTTTTTGGTGGCACATGCCTGTAATCCCAGCTACTTGGGAGGCTGAAGTAGGAGAATCACTTGAACTGGGAGGCGGAGGCTGCAGTGAGCTGAGATCACACCACTGCACTCCAGCCTGGGCAACAAGTACGAAACTGTCTCAAAAAAATAAAATAAAATGGTAAATGTTATATTTTACAAAAAAAAAATTGTTAAAATAGTAACTTTTATGTCATATATTATTTTTCCACAGTAAAAAAAAAAAAAAAAGGTGGGGGGCATGGTGGCTCAGGCCTATAATTCCAGCACTCTGGGAGGTCCAGGTGGGCGAATCACAAGGTCAGGAGTTCAAGACTAGCCTGGCCAATATGGTGAAACCCCATCTCTATTAAAAATACAAAAATGAGCCAGGCATGGTGGTAGGCGCCTGTAATCCCAGCTACTTGGGAGGCTGAGGCAGCAGAATCACTTGAACCTGGGAGGCAGAGGTTGCAGGGAGGCAGAGGTTGCAGGGAGGCAGAGGTTGCAGGGAGGCAGAGGTTGCAGTGAGCCAAGATCGCATCACTGCACTCCGGCCTGGGCGACAGAGTGAGACTTCGTCTCTCAAAAAAAAAAAAAAAGTATATATTCCCAGGCCCTGCCCTAGACCTGCTAAATCAGTCTTGTAGAAGTCAAGGCCTGGGAAACACAACAGCAGTTATCAGATACTGAGGGTCTAATAATCTGGGCCAGACCTTCCACTTCAGTGCTTTATGTATCATATACATCTAATCCATATGTGACTCTTATGAGAAGACGTTGTCATTATCCCTCTTCACATAGAGAGGTTACATGGCTTGGTCCAAGGAAACAAGAATCCTGGCAGTTGGGACTCCAGAGACCACTTTTGAACCGTTTCTGTAGGCTGAAGAGCAGAGACCACTTCAGCTTCATCTCTAGGTCTGCAGCTCCCAGGCTGGTCACAAAGCCTCAGTCACCTGCACCAGGATCAATGACAGAGGCACACATCCCACCTACTCTAGATTCTTGGTCTGACCACCTGCCATAGTCTGACTGAGGCTGAGGCTGGCTGACAGATGGTACCTGATGGGAACCCTGCTCCCGCTACCCCCAGCTCACTTGATATCTTCTGACTCAGCACCATAGCAGCTCTCACAGCGGTCAGGGTCCAGGGAGTCAGGGTCAAACACCGTCACCTCCACTTTCCCAAGCTCTAAGGGGAGAGTAGAAGCAGAGCTATCAGCTGGGGGCAGACAGTAAAACTGTTAGCCCCAGTTGCTGCTGGAGCCCTTTGGCCAGCAGCCTGGGAATAATAAAAGTTACAATAACTAATATTCACATAGGACATGCTACAGTCAGGCATTAAGCACTTCTACATACATATCAATTCTTTTAATAAAAGAAACAGTAAAAAAACAGTAACAATAAACACTGAACATTAGCTGGGTACACATCACTGTACTTCACATCCATTGTCTCATTTCATTGCCACAATGACTCTAAGGGTGGAGGTAATTATCCCTGTTTTATTGAGAAGATGCTGAGCCTCACTGATGAGAAGTGACTTTGACCAACAAAACCTAGTAAATAGCAGATTTCATTAACATCATTAACCTCTTTGCTATGCTGCTGCTTCTCAGACCTCTCTCTCTGTACCAGCTCCCTGCCTCTCTCTAGTCGCCCCATCCTAACTGGTGATTTCAATACTGAATGCTAACCTCCAGACTCAGGATAATCTTTTGATTTTGCCATCTCACCTCAGCTACCCATTTCCATGCTCATATCAAGATCCTGTCAATGGCCGGGCACGGTGGCTCAAGCCTGTAATCCCAGCACTTTGGAAGGCCGAGGCAGGTGGATCACGAGGTCAAGAGATTGAGACCATCCTGGTCAACATGGTGAAACCCCATCTCTACTAAAAATACAAAAAAAATCAGCTGGGCATGGTGGCGCGTGCCTGTAATCCCAGCTACTCAGGAGGCTGAGGCAGGAGAATTGCCTGAACCCAGGAGGCGGAGTTTGCAGTGAGCCGAGATCTCACCATTGCACTCCAGCCTGGGTAACAAGAGCAAATCTCCATCTCAAAAAAAAAAAAAAACAAAAAAAAGATCCTGTCATTGCCAATAACTGCAAACCTTCCAAAATTTAACTTCAAGTGTCTGAGTCTTCAACTACTTACCATTATTTTCCCAGTTCACTATTTAGTACCCGAAATCTACCAATTCTTTGACACTATCACATCATTACTTCCCTC
Organism: Saimiri boliviensis; assembly: GCF_048565385.1. Classification (NCBI taxonomy): domain Eukaryota; kingdom Metazoa; phylum Chordata; class Mammalia; order Primates; family Cebidae; genus Saimiri; species Saimiri boliviensis. Next base: position 99,688,050 of record NC_133457.1, on the reverse strand, counting down.
CTTAAATCCCATGGACCACTGTAATTATTCTCTTGCACATAACCACAACTCACTGTTCTTGTCCTTCGTTTTATAAATCCAGCAAAACCCCAAACCCTGGTTACATTCAACTCTCTATGCCTGTCTCTTGCCTGAACCTCCCTTAGGACTGCCTAGCCTAGCAATTCCACCTCATTTTTCTAACCAGTTCACTTTTTTTTTTTTTTTGAGACAGAGTTTTGCTCTTGTCATCCAGGCTGGAGTGCAGTGGCATGATCTCAGCTCACTGCAACTTCCACCTCCTGAGTTTAAGAAATCTCATGCTGAATTGCCTGAACCCAGGAGGCGGAGGTTGCGGTGAGCCGAGATGGCGCCATTGCACTCCAGCCTGGGTAACGAGCGAAACTGTCTCAAAAAAAAAAAGATTCTCCTGCCTCAGCCTCCCAAGTAGCTGGAATTACAGGTGCCCACCACCATGCCTGGCTAATTTTTGTATTTTTAGTAGAAACGGGGTTTCACTATGTTGGCTAGGGTGGTCTTGGACTCCTGATCTCAGGTGATCCACTCACCTCAGCCTCCCAAAGTGCTGGGATTACAGGCATGCGCCATAGCGCCTGGCCCACTCTCCCATTCTAAGGTGACTTAGACCTTCTGTCTCTCCTTAGGCTTCTAAAACCCCTTCTCTTTTTTCAAGTAACTAATGTCTTTCATTTCAATTTCCACTAAGAAAAGAGAAGCAACAGAATTTCACTTGCTCTTACCACCAAACCTACCATCTTACCACTTTCTCCTTCAGCCCCCACCCCATTTCTCAGCTCTCCCTTACAGCAAAACTCCAATAGTCATCTATAGGTAATATGTCTGCTTGCTTTACGTTCTTTGATCAGATTTTCATCCTCAACAGTATCAAAACTGTTCCTTTCTTTTTTTTTTTTTGAGACGGAGTTTCGCTCGTTACCCAGGCTGGAGTGCAATGGCGCGATCTCGGCTCACCGCAACCTCCGCCTCCTGGGCTCAGGCAATTCTCCTGCCTCAGCCTCCTGAGTAGCTGGGATTACAGGCACGTGCCACCATGCCCAGCTAATTTTTTGTATCTTTAGTAGAGACGGGGTTTCACCATGTTGACCAGGATGGTCTCGATCTCTCGACCTCGTGATCCACCCGCCTCAGCCTCCCAAAGTGCTGGGATTACAGGCTTGAGCCACCACGCCCGGCTAAAACTGTTCCTTTCAAAGTCTCCAGGAATCTCTTGTGTTGCCAATTTCAATGGTCAATTCTCACTCCTCATTTTACTGGACTATCAGTAGCTCCTAACACAACCGCTCACTCTCTTCTTGAAACTCCCTCCACTTGGCTTTTGGGACACCTCTTGGTTCTCTTCTACTTCAAAGGGTAATCCATCTCAATCTTCCTTTCTGTCCTGACTTCTAAATATTGGAGATGCCCAGGGTACAGGCCCTAGACCTCTCCTCTACCTACATTTATTCTCCAGATTTCCTCACTTAGTTCAATTGCTTTAACTGCCCTCTACCTGCTGATAACTCCTCAATTTACTTCTCCAGTCCTACTCCTCTAAATTCTAGACTGGTACATCTAAGTGCCTCTTAATATCACCAGAGTATAAAATAGGAACCCCAAATTTAACATACCCCAAACCTGAAATTCCTCTTTCCCCCAAATCCTGACCTTACTCTGGGGCAGCCAGCTTCCAAGATGTCCTCAATGATCCCCACTTCCTAGTATTCACACCCTTATACAGTCCTCTCCTAAAACGAATAAGGCTAAACTGTGTAACCACTAGTATACTGCAGAAATGATAGTGTACAGCCAGGCGCAGTGGCTCACACCTGTAATCCCAACACTTTGGGAGGCCGATGCAGGTGGATCACGAGGTCAGGAGTTCAAGACCAGCCTGGTCAACATAGCGAAACCCCATCTCTACCAAACATATAAAAAAATTAGCTGGGGGTGGTGGTGGGCGCCTGTAATACCAGCTACTTGGGAGGCTGAGGCAAGAATTGCTTGAACCTAGGAGGCAGAGGTTGCCGTAAGCCAAGATCACGTCACTGCACTCCAGCCTGGGTGACAGTGCAAGACTCCATCTCAACAACAAAAAAAGAAATGAATGATGTACAACTTCTTCTGAGGCTGGGTCATAAAAAAGCTTTTTTTTTTTTTTTTGAGATGGAGTTTCGCTCTTGTTACCCAGGCTGGAGTGCAATGGCATGATCTCGGCTCACCGCAACCTCCGCCTCCTGGGTTCAGGCAATTGTCCTGCCTCAGTCTCCTGAGTAGCTGGGATTACAGGCACGGGCCACCATGCCCAGCTAATTTTTTGTATTTTTAGTAGAGACAGGGTTTCACCATGTTGACCAGGATGGTCTCGATCTCTTGACCTCGTGTTCCACCCACCTCGACCTCCCAAAGTGCTGGGATTACAGGCTTGAGCCACTGCACCCGGCCAAAAAAGATTAGTTTTGTTATTGCTGTTGAGATAGTTTTGCTCTTGTTGCCCAGGCTGGAGTGCAGTGGTGCAATCTTGGCTCACTGCCATCTCTGCCTCCCGGGTTCAAGCGATCTGCCTCAGCCTCCTGAGTAGCTGGGATTACAGGCATGTGCCACCACGCCTGGTTAATTTTTTTTTTTGTATTTTTAGTAGAGAAAGGGTTTAACCATATTGGCCAGGCTACTCTTAAACTCCTCAATGTAGGTGACCCACCTGCCTTGGCCTCCAAAAGTGCTGGGATTACGGGCATGAGCCACCACACCCGGCCAAAGATTACAGTTTCTACTTTGCTCTCTCTCAGCTCATTTGCAAGAACCAAGTGGGGGAAGCCAGTTGCCATAATCTAAGGACACACATGCAGCCCTATTTAGAGGTCCATGTGGTGAGGCACAGAGGCATCCTGCCAACAGCCATATGAGTGAGCCCTTTAAAAGTAGATCCCCAGCCGGGCACAGTAGCTCATGCCTGTAATCCCAGCACTCTGGGAGGCCAAGTGGATGGATTAACTGAGGTCAGGAGTTCGAGACCAGCCCAGCCGACATGGTAAAACTCCATCTCTACTAAAAACACAAAAATTAGCCAGGCATGGGGGTGGGTGCCTGTAATCACAGCTACTCAGGAGGCTAAGGCAGGACAATCACTTGAACCCAGGAGGCAGAGGTTGCAGTGAGTCGAGACCAAGCCACTGCACTCCCTCCCGGTAGACAGAGTAAAACTCTCATTTAAAAAAAAAAAAAAAATCCCCGTGTGGCACCAGCCCTTCTGCCACAGCGACCATTGGAGAGCAGCAGCCACAGCTCAGTGCTACCCTGTAAGCCATGGGCCTCAACAAGGGCCACAAGGTAAGCAAGAACATGAGCAAGCCCGCGCACAGCCACTACCTCAGGTGCCTGACCAAACACACCAAATTCACGTGGGACACGATCTGAGATGGTCTGGTTTTGCCCTGCACAAGCAGCACGCCATGGAGTTACTGAAGGTCTCCAAGGACACACAGGCCCTCAAGTTTATCAAGAAAAGAGTGGAGACACAAATCCACATCAATAGGAAGCAGCAGTTGCTAAGCAACATCCGGGCCATCATGAGAAAAGTCGCTGCCAAGAAAGACTGAGACCCCTGCCCTCTTCCTTGAAATAAAGACAGCTTGTTGGGGGCTGAGGCGGGTGGATCACACGGTCAAGAGATCGAGACCATCCTGGTCAACATGGTGAAACCCCGTCTCTACTAAAAATACAAAAAATTAGCTGGGCATGGCGGCACGTGCCTGTAATCCCAGCTACTCAGGAGGCTGAGGCAGGAGAATTGCCTGAACCCAGGAGGCGGAGATTGCGGTGAGCCGAGATCACGCCATTGCACTCTAGCCTGGGTAACAAGAGTGAAACTGTCTCAAAAAAAAAAAAAAAAAAAAGGCCAGGCGCGGTGGCTCAAGCCTGTAATCCCAGCACTTTGGGAGGCCGAGGTGGGTGGATCACAAGGTCGAGAGATCGAGACCATCCTGGTCAACATGGTGAAACCTCGTCTCTACTAAAAATACCAAAAATTAGCTGGGCATGGTGGCGCGTGCCTGTAATCCCAGCTACTCAGGAGGCTGAGGCAGGAGAATTGCCTGAACTCAGGAGGCGGAGGTTGCGGTGAGCCAAGATCGCGCCATTGCACTCCAGCCTGGGTAACAAGAGTGAAACTCTGTTTCAAAAAAAAAAAAAAAAAAGACAGCTTGACAGAAAAAAAATAAATTAAAAAAATAAATAAGTAGGCCAAGCACAGTGGTGCACATCTGTAATCCAAGCACTTGGGAGGCCGAGGAAGGATCACAAGGTCAGGAGATCAAGACCAGCCTGGCCAACATGGTGAAACTCCATCTCTACTAAAAATACAAAAATTAGCTGGGTGTGGTGGCAGGTAATCCCAGCTACTTGGGAGGCTGAGGCAGGAGAATTGCTTGAACCTGGGAGGTGGAGTTGCAGTAAGCTGAGACCACGACATTGCACTCCAGCCTGGGTGACAAAGCGAGACTCCATCTCAAAAAGAAGTAAATAAATAAAAGTAAATCCTGCAGTCCCCATCAATCCTCTGATGACTGCAACCGCAAGAGATACCCTAAGCCCAAATCACCCAAACAAGTCACTCCTAAATTCCTGATCCAAGGAAACCGAAAAAATAAATATTTACTGTATCAAATTACTAACTTTCAGAGTACTTTGTTATACAGTAGTGGATATCTAATAGCTACTCCCCACTCCCACCAAAAAAACTTTCTCCTCCAGTCATCTCCATTTCAAGTCATTAATTTGCTCAGGCTAGAAGCGTTGGAATCAAAACCGCGACTTTGCTCTCTTACACTCCACATCCAATCCTACAGCAAATTAAGCTGGTTCCACTGGTGATACACATGTACCTGCTGAAGCAACGAATGCTAAAACTCCCCACCAGAGTAATCTCTGAGGTGTTAGAAATCCCAGCTTTGAGGATAGTTTTGCTGTGGTGGGAAACTGAGTTAACGGAGGCATTGGGAAGCCACTGAGATAAAGAAAAGGAAGCTAAAAGTGGGTACCCACTCTGTACCTGGCATTTTATACATACTACTTCATTTGATCCTAAAATCCCATGTGGTTGGTACTACTGTCTTATCACCACTTTCTAGCTGAAGCTCACAGACTGCAGGAGACAAAGCTAGATCTGATAACTAGCTAGATCTGATTACCAGGCAATCTGACTTGAGAATCTAAATTCGAATCTTAAACCACCTGCATTCCAAAGGGGAAGAGCATTAGGGGCTGAATTCAGCTGATGGGCTGGGAAAGCAAACCCTCAGAGAAGCCTGGACCCATCTAGAGAGTTCTACCAAGGCAAGAGCACATAAGACCAAACTTCAAACCTATGAGTTTTTTTTCGTTTTTTGTTTTTTTTTATATTTTTAATATATTAAGACAGGGTTTCACCATGTTGGCCAGGATGGTCTCGATCTCCGGACCTCGTGATCCACCCGCCTTGGCCTCCCAAAGTGCTGGGATTACAGGTGTGAGCCACTGCACCCCGCCCAAACCTATGTTATTCAAACTAATCTGCAGGTATGGAGGATCTCTGAGAATAATAGGTAGATTACCTGACTCAGTATGTACAGAGGATTTTAGCCCACTCTCTTACTGGCTGGGGGACTCCTTGGCAAGTCACTTGACTTCTCTAGGTATTAGCTGATTAACGTATTACTGTGCCTGCCACAATCTACTTGCCACCAAGTGGGTAGGCTTAAACACATCCAGCTTTGGGATCTGACACCCAGCCCCCCTCCCCTGGTTACCATGCCGCTCAGCCTCTGAGCTCACGGGGATGCCATCCTTGTCTAGTCGTTGCTTAAACAGGTTGTGTTCCACATCCAGCTGCTGTTCCCCAGCCACATCCATGGCATCAATGCTCAGATCTAGAAGCAGGAAAGTCAGGCTAAAGGTACTGGGACCCTAGGGACAAGGAATACGGGTTTTGGAGGGGAAGGGGATACTGGGCCTGTCTTGGGGCAGAACGGGATTAGGAGAAGGAGGTTGTCCTGGGGTCCAATCCAAAACCTAGGACTGGAGGTGTGAATCTGGCAGCCCACATCAGAACCCTGGGTCTCTCAACTCCCACCCATGGTGAGGTACTCACAGGCACAAGGCATGTGTGGAAAAAGTACATCGATGTTGATCTTCAGTTTATCTCCCCGCGACTTGTCCACGTAGAGCTCAGGATGCACCTGGGGCAGCGCTACCACAGTAAGACTTGACCCCAAGCCTCTCCCTCCCCACTCCCACGCCTAAAAGTCCTACTCCTAGAATGCCAAGCCCCGCCCAAGCACTAAGCCATGCCCCTTACCTCCGTGGTGAGGTAATACTGCAGCTCCGACAGAAACAGTAGCAGCATGAGCAGGCCACTGACAATGGTCACTGCAGGACAGGGGGCGAGGGTCAGAATGGCCTCGAAGCCGCTCCCTCAAACACCGGCAGGCCGGTCAGAGTCCAGGAGGCCGAGCCAAGCTCTAGGAACCCCCCCATCCCGGCGACCCCGACCCCGCCGCGGCCTACCTGTGGCGCCCCCGCAGGTCTTGACCCGGAAGTCCTCCAGAGTCTTGGGGTATGCATCGAACTGCTTCAGCTTCCCCAACGCCTCCATGGGGACCGGCCGGAAAGGGGACGCCAGCCGGCCCGCCCCTACAACCTCCCGCTTCCGGCCTGGAGCCACGCCCCGTTTTCCTCACGCAGGCGCAGCAAAGCACACGCGTGGCGGCTCTTGGCAGCGCCCCCGCCCACGACATCTTCAGCCGCTTCTCTTACAGGCGGCCCCACCCACCGATGCTGCCACGCCCCCTTGCGCGGGCATTTGGGTCTGGAAGCTACTGCCCCGACTGCCGCGGTCTGGGGAGGGTCGTTTGCGAGGAGATCTCCGCGGGTTAGAAACGCTAATAGCACCGTTCTTGTGCCTTATGCCAGGAACTGCGCCAAGTGTTTAAGACTCTTGGAACATCTTGGAATATCTTGGACCAGTGGTTTTTCGAGTGTACCGGACTGGCAGCATAATTATCAACCTATTAGAAATGCAAATAATTTATTATCAGGAGAAGGGGGAAAAAAAAAGAAAAGAAATGCGAATAACTGATTCCAACCTACTGCAGCCGAAACGCTAGGAACGGCACCTGGGTAATTGTGATGTAAAGTGAGGGTGCCCGCCCTGAAAGCAGGTGTCACTTATTATCTCCGTTTTCGAAAGAGCAAACTGACCTGGAAAAATTAAATAACTTGCCCGAGATCACAGCCAATTAATAGCAGGACCTGCTTCCAACTCAGTTCTTCTGGACCCAAAGTACTCTGGGAACCAGGGTCTTTGGGTTGATTTTACCCAAACAGCGTCCCAGTGCTTCTCCTGAGCGCTGCTTTCTAGATATTACTCTAAATTGCTTTCCAGACCCTGGGATCTTCCAGGACAGGCTCTAAGTGACGTGGAGCTTAAGCCTCCCTGACACTTCCCATTGCAGCCCAGTGTCTCTAGGGGACAGCACCCTCTAGACGGTAATGCAGCTGCAATGATTAAGATATAAAAGCTCGGGCCGGGCGCGGTGGCTCAAGCCTGTAATCCCAGCACTTTGGGAGGCCGAGGCGGGTGGATCACGAGGTCAAGAGATCGAGACCATCCTGGTCAACATGGCGAAACCCCATCTCTACTAAAAATACAAAAAATGGCCGGGCGCGGTGGCTCAAGCCTGTAATCGCAGCACTTTGGGAGGCCGAGGCGGGTGGATCACGAGGTCGAGAGATCGAGACCATCCTGGTCAACATGGTGAAACCCCGTCTCTACTAAAAATACAAAAAATTAGCTGGGCGTGGTGGCGCGTGCCTGTAATCCAGCTGCTTAGGAGGCTGAGGCAGGAAAATTGCTTGAGCCCAGGAGGCGGAGGTTGCGGTGAGCCAAGATCGCGCCATTGCACTCCAGCCTGGTAACAAGAGAGAAACTCCGTCTCAAAAAAAGACAAAAAACAAAAAACAAAAAATTAGCTGGACATGGTGGTGCGTGCCTGTAATCCCAGCTACTCAGGAAGCTGAGGTAGGAGAATTGCCTGAACCCAGGAGGCGGAGGTTGCCGTGAGCCGAGATCGCGCCATTGCACTCCAGCCTGGGTAATAAGAGCAAAACTCTGTCTCAAAGAAAGATGTAAAAGCTCATAGGCTTTCATACAGGAATTCCACTTTAGGAAGTAAAAGCACCATGTCAAAGTTAATAGAAAAATAAAAAATGAAAGAAAAAATATGTAAGCAGCTATCCAAAGTTAATAGAAAATAAAATAAAAATAAGGACAAAAGTGCCATGACATCTGGGTGGTTCTTACACCTTAGGACAGGTGTCCCCAAACTACGGCACGCGGGCCGCATGTGGCCTCCTGAGGCCATTTATCCGGCCCCCTGCCGCACTTCAGGAAGGGGCACCTCTTTCATTGGTGGTCAGTGAGAGGAGCACAGTATGTGGCGGCCCTCCAACGGTCTGAGGGACAGTGAACTGGCCCCCTGTGTAAAAAGTTTGGGGACGCCTGCCTTAGGATGTTGAATCTTGTCTCTTTTGTTGTCTGAGACGGAGTCTCGCTCTGTTGCCCAGGCTGGAGTGCAGTGCGGTGGCATGATCTCCGTTTGCGACCACCTCAGCCTCTCAGGTTCAAGCAATTCTCCTGCCTCAGCCGCCCAAGTAGCTGGGACTACAGGTGCGCGCCACCATGCCCGGCTAATTTTTGTATTTTTAGTAGAGATAGGGTTTCACTATGTTGGCCAGGATGGTCTCAAATTCCTGATTTCATAATCCCCCTCACCTCGGCCTCCCAAAGTGTTGGGATTACAGGTGTGAGCCACTGCTCCCAGCCGAATCTATCCCTTAAAGATTTTTTTAAAAAGTGCACCAGGTCATAAACATGCATGAGACTATTCAATGGCAAAATCTGGAGCCAGCCAGAATGCCCATTGATACATTAAATAAATTGAATAAATCACGGCACACCCATTCTATGGAATATTAGGCCACTTTTCAAAAGAATAAGGTAGATTACTCCTTTAGGTATATTAAGAATGTATTTTTAAGGAGGAAAAGATGCAAAGTAAGTGTATTCTATCATTCAATTTTTTTTATTAAGAATTGGGCTGGGCACAATGGCTCACACCTGTACTCACGGCATTTTGGGAGTTCGAGGAGGGAGGATCATATGAGGCCAGGATATAAGACCAGTCTGGAAAACACAGCAAGACCCCATCTCTACAAAAACTTTAAAAATTACACCTGCAAGTCCAGGCTTGGTGGCTCATGCCTATAATCCCAGCACTTTGGGAGGCTGAGGTGGGCCGATCACTTAGGTCAGGAGCTCGAGACCAGGCTGGCCAACATGGTGAAACCCCGTCTCTACTAAAAATACAAAAATTAGCCGGGTGTGGTGTCGCACACCTGTAATCCCACCTATTCAGGAGGCCGAGGCAGGAGAATCACTTGAACCTGAGAAATGGAGGTTGCAGTGAGCCGAGGTAGTGTCACTGCACTCCAGCCTGGGGACTCCGTCTAAAAAAAAAAAATCACGCCTGTAATCCTAGCACTTTGGGAGGCCAAGCCAAGCAGAGCACTTGAGTTCAGGAGTTCGAGACCAGTGTGGCCAATATCCTGGTATGGTGGCACACTCCTTTAAACCCAGCTACTAGGGAGGCCGAGGCAGGACCTCGGGCTTGAACCTGGGAGGCGAAGGTTGCAGTGAGCCGAGATCGTGCCACTACATTCCAACCTGGGCGACAGAGTAAGACTCTATCTCTAAATAAATAAATTAATAAGCCAGGTGTGGTGGCGTACGTCTATAGTCTCAGATACCTGGGAGGCTGACGCAGGATGACGAGCCCAGGGGTTTGCGACTGCAGTTGTTACCGGATAGAGTTGTCCAGGTTCTTCACGTGTCGAACAAAACGCATAAAGTAACAAAAGGGAAACAAACAAACAAACAAACAAAAAACGGAATAACAAAGGCACACATTTATTGAAGACAAGCTCTAGTGCCTCCTCACTGAGGGTTTGTATTAAGCTAAAGGAATCCGGCAACACGCCTAGGAGCCCTTTAGAGGCCTCCAATTGGCTACACCCTATGAAGGATTGGCCTAAGACCAATCAGAGGCTGAAGTGGAGAATCGGTCCACAGCCAATTAGAGGCTGAAATGGAGATTTGCCCCCACCACCCCTCCCCACGGTCAATCGGTGGCTGAAGTGGAAACTTCTGTCTTGTTATCACAGGAGTCAAGAAGTGGCCTGTATGCTGCCTAGAACTGGCTGCACCTGTTCATTTGCTAATGTCTTACCCCGGGTTTCTCTCTCTCTCTCTCTCTCTCTCTCTCTCTCTCTCTCTCTCTCTCTCTCTCTCTCTCCCCCTCCCCCCCTCTGGTTTTTTTACGGAAACCAGTTTTTGGGTCTCCCTAAGCTAACAGGGTAGCAGAGGACACCTGGGATTCCCTTTCTATTATCTGAGTGGTTTCAGATTCCCGAGAGGACCAAGAATTCTATCAGAAATAGTTAATAAGGAATCTGCTGATGGAATTAAGTCTAAAGTTCCACTACCCTAAGTGTCATCCTTGGACTAGAAACATTAGCCTTATCTCGGAGCCTGTTAGAAATGCAGAATCCCAGGCCCCACCCCAAACCTGCAGAATCAGAATCTGCATTCTAACAAGTCTCCCAGATAATTAGCATGCACATTGAAGTGTCACAACTACTTTCCTGAAAGGTTCCTTGCTTTATTGCCCACATAGGACCAAAACTAGCAGCACAGGAAAAACAACAATCTAAGTGGCTCAAATATTGCACTAAGGCCAGGCACGGTGGCTCATGTCTGTAATCCCAGCATTTTTGGAGGCCAAGGCAGGTGGATCACTTGAGGTCAGCACTTTGAGACCAGCTGGCCAACATAGCAAAATTCCATCTCTACCAAAAAATACAAAAACTTAGCTGGGCGTGGTAGCAGGTGACTGTAATCCCAGTTGCTTCGGAAGCTGAGGTGGCAGAATTGCTTGAACCTGGACGGCAGACGTTGCAGTGAGCTAAGATCATACCCAGGCTGGGTAACAGAGTAAGATCCTGTCTCAAAAATAATTTACAAAAAGCCTGGGTGTGGTGGCTCACATCTGTAATCCCAACTCTTTGGGAGGCTGAAGCGGCCAGATTACCCAAGCCTGGTCAATATGGTGAAACCCGTCTCTACTAAAAATACAAAAATTAGCTGGGTGTGGTGGCAGGTGCCTGTAATCCCAGCTACTCGGGAGGCGGAGGCAGGAGAATTGCTTCAACCCGGGAGGTGGAGGTTGCAGTGAGCCAAAGGTTGCACCATTGCATGAAAGCCTGGGCAGCAGAGTGAGAATCCAACTCTAAAAAAAAAAAAGTTGGCCGGGCACGGTGGCTCAAGCCTGTAATCCCAGCACTTTGGGAGGCCGAGGCGGGTGGATCACGAGGTCAAGAGATCGAGACCATCCTGGTCAACATGGTGAAACCCTGTCTCTACTAAAAATACAAAAAAAAGTAGCTGGGCATGGTGGCACATGCCTGTAATCCGAGCTACTCAGGAGGCTGAGGCAGGAGAGTTGCCTGAACCCAGGAGGCGGAGGTTGCGGTGAGCCGAGAGCGCGCCATTGCACTCCAGCCTGGGTAACAAGAGCGAAACTCCGTCTCAAAAAAAAAAAGTTACAATCCTAATAATGGATATTAACATATCCCTTAATAAAATAATAAACATTTTTGGCCGGGTGTGGTGACTGACGCCTGTAATCCAAGCACTTTGGAGGCCAAGGCAGGCGGATCACCTGAGGTCGGGAGTTCAAGACCAGCCTGACCAACATGGTGAAACCTGTCTCTAAAAAAAATAAAAAATAAAAACAAAATAAAATAATTAAAAAAATTTTAAAGCTAATAATAATACTTTTTTTTTTGAGATGGAGTTTTTGCTGTTGCTGCCCAGGCTGGAGTGCAATGGCACGATCTTTGCTCTCTGAAACCTCTGCCTCCCCGGTTCAAGCGATTATCCTGGCCTCAGCCTCCTGAGTAGCTGGGATTACAGGCAGGCACCACCACACCTAGCTACTTTTGTATTTTTAGTAGAGATGGGGTTTATCTGTGCTGGTCAGGCTAGTCTGGAACTCCCGACCTCAGGTGATCCACCCACATCGGCCTCCCAAAGTGCTGGGATTACGGGCTTGAGCCATCACACCTGACAATAATAATAATTTTTTAAAATAGTTGGCATTTATCAAGCCCCTACTATGTGGCAGATATGGTGGTAAACTTCTTTTTTTTTTTTTTTTAGACGGAGTCCTACTCTGTCCTCCAGGCTGGAATGCAGTGGTGTGATAATCGGCTCACTGCAACTGCCGTCTCCTGGGTTCAAGCGATTCTTAGGACAGCCTCCTGAGTAGTGGGATTACAAGTATTTTTTGGTAGAGATGGGTTTTCACCATGTTGGCCAGGCTGGTTTCTAACTCCTGGCTTCAGCCTCCCAAAGTGCTGGGATTACAGGCGTGAGCCACCTCAAGCGGCCTAGGTGCTACTTCAAATCTCATTTTACAGATGAGGAAGCCAAGAGGTAAATTGACTTATCCCAAGATTGCAGGGGTAATTAATAGGGTAGAGCTGGCATTCAAGGCCAGTTTTCTCTGGCGCCTGAGTCTGGGTCACTTCATGCATTTGCTGCCACCAAGTGCAGGGCATGTCTATTCTTGGATGAAGGACCAGGGACTTTAGCAGAAATGTTTGCCCTTGGCCGGGTGTGGTGCTCACACCTTTAATCCCAGCATTTTGGGAGGCCGAGACAGGTGGATCGCTTGACCCCCGCAGTGTGAGACCAGCCTACGCAACATCCTGAAACCCCATCTCTACTAAAAACACAAAAATTAGCCAGGCATGGTGGCACACGCCTGTAATCCCAACTACTCGTGAGTCTGAGGCTCAAGAATCACTTGAACCTGGAAGGCAGAGGTTGCAGTGAACCAGGATCGCTTCACTGCACTCCTGCCTGGGTGACAGAGTGAGACTTGTTGCCCTCTCCTCTCTGACCTGTGCCCATTCTGTGCCCATCCATGTTTGGCTCCCACGGCTTTCCTCCTCCGTGGGGCTCCAGGCTAAATGACTCACTCTTTTAGTACTTCAGTATTCAATTACTAATCATTTCCAGTTCCCAGATCTCTGGGTTGTGGGAGTACCATGTGAATAACAGGCATGGGACATGCCTGCCTTCAAGGAGTTTCCACTGTAGTAGGATGAGGCAAACAAAAATACATAAATAAGTAAAGTAGGTCAGGCAAAGGGGCTTACATCTGTAACCCCAGCGGACAGCCAAGATGGGAGAATTTCTTCAGGCTAGGAGTTCAAGATCAGCCTGAGCAACACAGCCAGATCCTGTCTCTACAAAAAAAACAATAATAATAATAACAATTAGCTGGGTGCAGTGGCATGTAGTTGTAGTCCCAGCTATTCAGGAGGCTGAGCTGGAAAGATCACTTGATCCCAGGAATTCAAGGTTACAGTGAAATATGATCACACCAGTGCACTCCTGCCTGGGTGACAAAGCAAGACCCTGTCTCAAAAAAAAAAAAAAAAAAAAAAAAAAAAAAAATAGAGTTGACTCATTACACAGTAAGAAAAATCTCCTCAGCAAAAATAAATAAATAAATAAATTAATTAATAATAATAATAGTAAAAAAGAAAACGAAAAATCTACTGGCACTTGAAGGAGTTGAAAACAGCACATTATTTGCGAGTGGAATTTGTGGCTCTGGGAATAGGGCAGGGAATGGTGGCTAATGGAGCTTATGTGTCAGTAATCTACAGGTTTTTTTCTTTTTTTTTCAGATGGAGTATTGCTCTGTTGCCCAGGCTGGAGTGCAGTGACGCAATCTCCGCTCACTGCAACTTCCGCCTACTGGGTTCAAGTATTTCTCTTGCCTCAGCCTCCCCAGTAGCTGGGACTACAAGCACCCGCCACCACACCTGGCTAATTTTTGTAATTTTAGTAGAGATGGGGTTTCTCTATGTTGTCCAGGCTGTTCTCGAACTCCTGACCTTGTCATCTGCCCACCTCAGCCTCCTAAAGTGCTGGGATTACAGGCATGAGCCACTGTGTCTGGCCTTTTCTTTCTTTCATTTCTTTTCTTTTTTTTTTTTTTTTTAGCATATAGTAATAATTTATCTTAATATAGGCATTTATAGTTTACAAAGCACTTTCATATAAATAATCCTGTACACTAGAAAGTAGTAAGTGCTAGGAGCTATAATTTGGTAAGACGACACATTTATTTAGGAAGGCTTCTGGAAGGAAGTGACTTTTTAAATTGGAATCAGATAGATGGGAAGAAAATGGCCGGGCGCAGTGGCTCACATCTGTAATTCTAGCACTTTGGGAGTCCGAGGCAGGAGGATCACTTGAGGCCAGGAGTTTGAGAGCAGCAGTGTGGCCAACATGGCAAAACCCTGTCTCTACTAAAAATAGAACAATTAGCCAGGCATGGTTGCATGCACCTGTAGCTCCAGCTACTCAGGAGGCTGAGGCATGAGAATTGCTTGAGAGCCTGGGAGAAAGAGTTTGAGGTGAGCTGAGATCTGGCTACTGCACTCCAGCCTGCGCAACAGAGCAAGATAAAAAAAAAAAAAAAAAAGAGGTGCGAAAACATGGTTTTGCAAAATATTTTTCTATTGTCTTTTTTTTTTTTTGAGACGGAGTTTCGATCTTGTTACTCAGGCTGGAGTGCAATGGCGCAATCTCGGCTCACCACAACCTCTGCCTCCTGGGTTCAGGCAATTCTCCTGCCTCAGCCTCCTGAGTAGCTGGGACTACAGGCATGTACCACCATGCCCAGCTAATTTTTTGTACTTTTAGTACAGACGGGGTTTCGCCATGTTGACCAGGATGGTCTCGATCTCTTGACCTCATGATCCACCCGCCTCGGCCTCCCAAAGTGCTTGCAAAGTATTTTTCAATCAGTGTAGCTTGCACTGTCCCATGAATATAATGTACTTGCCTTATGATCAGTGTCAAAATATAGAAGGGTCTTGTTTGGATATTGAATATTAGTGCCCATAAAGGGAAAATGTAGCAGGACAAGCCACAGACGAAACTTCAGGAACACCAAATTTAAGAAGGAAGTGGCTTTTTATTCGGCAGGGAGCTGCGGCACACATATGTCTTAAGAACCAAGCTCCCCAATAAAGAAAATCCTGGCCCTTTTAAAGGCTTGCAATCAGCAGGGCGCAGTGGCTCAAGCCTGTAATCCCAGCACTTTGGGAGGCCGAGGCGGGTGGATCACGAGGTCAAGAGATTGAACCATCCTGGTCAACATGGTGAAACCCCATCTCTACTAAAAATACAAAAATTAGCTGGGCATGGTTGTGCGTGCCTGTAATCCCAGCTACTCAGGAGGCTGAGGCAGGAGAATTGCCTGAACCCAGGAGGCGGAGGTTGCAGTGAGCCGAGATTGCGCCATTGAACTCCAGCCTGGGTAACAAGAGCGAAACTCCATCTCAAAAAAAAAAGGCTTGCAATCTATGCAGTATACATGTGAGAGGATCGTGATCAATGAAGCAAGCATGGGGACATGACCAGCCAGGGGTCTAAGCAGCTGAGCAAGAACAATGCCTTCTGGAGAATATTTCTCCATACCGTGCCTGTGATTTATACATAGAAGTGTGGTTGGGAGTATGGGGTTTAATCTGTAACCTCCAGACCTGGTCAGTGGCGCCAGTCGGTCTTTCCATTGACGTTATGCTTGCTGATTTATAACCTTTACTTCCTCCTTTTCTCTAGACAGGAGAAAGGAGTCTCTTCCTTCATTTCCCCTCTTTGAGAACTTCACTCATTTATTAGTGGGGGTTCTCATTTTCTTCCTTCCTATCCTGGTCATTCTGTGAGATTGATTGATAGTGATTTATGTAATATGCTGTGATAACCTGCTTTTTGCCAGCTAAAACTGACTCCGTCTTTCCCAGACTGAGAGCTGTTCAGGCTTCATGTTACCTTCTTGAGCCGGACAGACTCCATCTTAGCTTCTTCATTTTAGTTATTTTCCCACCATTAATTATGTAACTGCAGCTGGGGCAGGCTGACACTGGGCACCCCCAGGAATGCATTTGTTGATAGGAGGCAGAGTTAAGTGGTACCAGCAGAGCCTGGGAATGCAGGTGCAGTGAGAGCCCAGAGCCCCCATTGTCTATAAGTTGTATGTCTTTCATGACAGCTTTACCCCTTGCACCTGGTACTGTTTTCTCATGTACTAGTTTATCTTTTAACTTTTTCCTTACTCTGCTTTTGTGAAAAATTTGCTTCAGCTAGCTTCCCCCTCCCTTTTAAAACTAGGGTATAAAAGACCACCTGACTTTTTCTTAGGGGCCCATAGAATTTTGGGCATTAGCCACCTCTCAGTCACTGGCATAATAAAGGACTCATAATTCAATCTCAGAGTGTGGCGCATTCCTTGACCTACTCAGGTACAACATGCTTGTGCTGAAGTTTTCTTGTGAACCATAGTAGTGATAAGTCCTTTAATCTCTTTTTTTTTTTTTTTTTTTTGAGATGGAGTTTCACTCTTGTTACCCAGGCTGGAGTGCAATGGCGCGATCTCGGCTCACTGCAACCTCCGCCTCCTGGTTCAGGCAATTCTCCTGCCTCAGCTTCCTGAGTAGCTGGGATTACAGGCACGCGCCACCATGCCCAGCTAATGTTTTATATTTTTAGTAGAGATGGGGTTTCACCATGTTGAAGAGGATGGTCTCGATCTTTTGACCTCGTGATCCACCCGCCTTGGCCTCCCAAAGTGCTGGGATTACAGGAGTGAGCCACCGCACCCGGCCTGTCTTTTAATTTTTTTTTTTTTTTTTTTTTTGAGACGGAGTTTCGCTCTTGTTGCCCAGGCTGGAGTGCAATGGCGCGATCTCAGCTCACCGCAACCTCCGCCTCCTGGGCTCAGGCAATTCTCCTGCCTCAGCCTCCTAAATAGCTGGGATTACAGGCACGCGCCACCACGCCCAGCTAGTTTTTTGTATTTTTAGTAGAGACGGGGTTTCACCATGTTGACCAGAATGGTCTCGATCTCTCGACCTCGTGATCCACCTGCCTTGGCCTCCCAAAGTGCTGGGATTACAGGCTTGAGCCACCGCGCCCGGCCTGTCTTTTAATTTTTTAAAGGAACAGGGGCAGTAAGCAGGGGAGCAATAAACATGCAAAAGGAGGTGATTCCCTGAGACCTCAAAAACAAAACAAAACAAACCCTGCTTTTAAAGGGGCTGCACTTGTTAGCTCACGCCTGTAATCCCAGCACCTTGGAAGGCCAAAGTGGGTGAATCACTTGCGCTCAGGAGTTTGAGATCAACCTGGGTAACATAGCATAGACCCCATCTTGGCATACAATACAAAAATTAGCCAGGCATGGTGGCACGTGCCTATAGTCCCAGCTACTCTGGAGGCTGAGGCAAAAGGATTGCTTGAGTCCCAGAGGCAGAGGTTGCAATAGTGAGCTGAGATGGTACCAGTGCACTACAGCCTGGGTGCTAGAGTGAGACCCTGTCTCAAAAAAAAAAAAAAAAAAAAAAAATCAAAAGACTGAAACACAACAGATTACCAACCACATCTAGACAATGAGAGCTGTGGGACCCTTCATTTATCATGATTTGCTTCCTTTCTCCTCCCTAGTTTCTGTTTTCTTACATGTTGTTACATTTCTTTCCTGCTACATAAACCTCTCAAACCCAGGGAGTTGGATTTGAGATTGAGACTGACCTCCCATCTCCTCAGCTGCACTGCCTGATTAAAGCCTTCTGGCCAGGTGTAGTGGCTCACACCTATAATCCCAGTACTTTGGGAAGCCAAGGTGGTAGGATTACCTGAACTCAGAAGTTCGAGGCCATCCTGGGCAATATGGTGAAGCTCTGTCTCTCCAAAAAATACAAAAATTAACTGGGCGTGGTGCCATGTGCCTGTGGTTCCAGCTATCAGGAGGTTGAGGTGGAAGGATCATCTGAGCCTGGGGAAGTCGAGGCTGCAGTGAGCTGTGATAGTGCCACTGCACTCCAGACTAGGCAACAGACCGAGACTCTGTCTCTAAAAAAAACCAAAAAGTGCCAGGCACGGTGGCTCACACCTATAATCCCAGCACTTTGGGAGGCCGAGGCAGGTGGATCACGAGGTCAAGAGATCAAGACCATCCTGGTCAACATGGTGAAACCCCGTCTCTACTAAAAATACAAAAATTAGCTGGGCATGGTGGCGTGCGCCTTTAGTCCCAGCTACTCGGGAGGCTGAGGCAGGAGAATTGCTTGAACCCAGGAGGCGGAGGTTGCGGTGAGACGAGATCGCGCCATTGCCCTCCAGCCTGGGTAACAAGAGTGAAACTCCGTCTCAAAAAAAAAAAAAAAAAAAAAGGCACTTTGGGAGGCCAAGGCAGGTAGATCACCTGAGGTCAGGAGTTCGAGACCAGCCTGACCAACATGGAGAAACCTCATCTCTACCAAAAATACAAAATTAGCCAGATATAATGGCACATGCCTGTAGTCCCAGCTACTTGGGAGGCTGAGGCAGGAAAATCATTTGAACCAAGGAGGCGGAGGTTGCGGTGAGCTGAGATCATGCCATTGCACTCCAGCCTGGGCAACAAGAGCAAAACTCTGTTTCAAAAAAAAAAAAAGAAAAAACAGGCTGGGTGCGGTGACTCATGCCTGTAATCCAAGCACTTTGGGAGGCCAGGCAGGCAAATCACAAGGTCCGGAGATGGAGATCATCCTGGCTAACACTGTGAAACTCTGTCTCTACTAAAAATACAAAAAATTAGCCGGGCGTGGTGGCATATGCCTGTAGTCTCAGCTACTTGGGAGGCTAAGGCAGGAGAATTGCTTGAACCTGGAAGGAGGAGGTTGCAGTAAAGCGAGATCACACCACTGCACTCCAGCCTGGGTGACAGAGCAAGACTCCATCTCAACAAACAAACAAACAAAAACAGAAAAACACAATCCTGTGAAAGATGCACCTGGTCTAATGTTACAAAACACATGAAGAAACCATCCTTCATGAACAGGAATCAGTAGACATCAGCAGCAGCAAGCCTAGACCCTCATGAATTTGAGATGACACTATCAGATAAACACTATAAATATGTTTAGAATTAAAGACATTTAAGAAAAAATAAAAATGTAAAGATGCTATCAGACCAAGAAGACTTGAAAGTAAATTTCAAAGAATTTCTAGAAATGAAAAATAGTCATTCGTATTTTAAAACCAGTAGAAGGGCTAAACAACCAATGAGGCACAGTTAAAGAGAGAACTATTGGCCGGGTGTGGTGGCTTACACCTGTAATCCCAGCACTTTGGGAGACCGAGGCGGGTGGATCACGAGGTCAAAAGATCGAGACCATCTTGGTCAGCAAGGTGAAACCCCGTCTCTACTAAAAATACAAAAATTAGCCGGGCATGGTGGTGCACGTCTGTATTTCCAGCTACTTGGGAGGCTGAGGCAGGAGAATTGCTTGAACCCAGAAGGTGGAGGTTGCAGTGAGCCAAGATCCGGCCACTGTATTCCAGCCTGGGCGACAGAGTGAGAACTCTGTCTCAAAAAAAAAAAAAAAAAAAAAAAAAGAGAGAGAGAGAGAGAGAAATATTGAACAGAAGGAGCTGAAAAAAATTACCCAGAATGTAATAGAGAGAAATAAAATCGTAGATGCAAAAGAGAGATTCAGATACTTGAAGGCTAGAAAGAAAAAGAATCCAACATTTGCCTAATACGAATTTCCTAGTAGGAGCAAATACTGAGAATAAGGGAGAAGCAGTATTTGAAAGAAATGGCTGAGAATTACCCAGAATTGATGAAAGACAAGAGTTCTCATATTTAGGAAGCCTGAATATACTTTAACAGAATAAATATACATATATTCATACCTGAACACCAGAACAGCAAAAGCAAAGCAATGTTAAGATCTGGAAAAAATGGGTAGTGGGTATATGAATGTCATCATATCGTTCATTCTAGTCTTTTTTTTTTTTTGAGACGGAGTTTCGCTCTTGTTACCCAGGCTGGAGTGCAATGGCGCGATCTCGGCTCACCGCAACCTCCGCCTCCTGGGTTCAGGCAATTATCCTGCCTCAGCCTCCTGAGTAGCTGGGATTACAGGCACGCGCCACCATGCCCAGCTAATTTTTTGTATTTTTAGTAGAGACGGGGTTTCACCATGTTGACCAGGGCGGTCTCGATATCTTGACCTCGTGATCCACCCACCTCGGCCTCCCAAAGTGCTGGGATTACAGGCTTGAGCCATCGCGCCCGGCCCCACTAAATTTCATTTTTTTAAGAGACAGAGTCTTGCTCCGTCACCCAGGCTGGAGTGCAGTGATGCTATCATAACTCATTGCAGCCTTTAACTCCTGGACTCTAGTGATCCTCCCATCCAAACCTCCCAAGTAGCTGGGAATAAAAGGGCACACCACCACATCTGGCTAATTTTTTGTGTGTGTGTAGAGAAAGGGTCTTACTGTGTTGCCCAGGCTGGTCTCAAACTCCTGGCTTCAAGCGATCCTCCTACCTTGGCCTCTCAAAATGCTGGAATTACAGGCATGAGCCACTGTGCCTGGCCTTCATTTTCTCTTAATGGTAGCGTCTTACCACATAGTACATATAGTACTTTTTCAAACCCTGGAAATTGACAATGATATAATTAGCCTACAGACCTTACTCAGATTTTTGGGTGAATTTATTTAAAAGCTATAAAATATCCAGTGTAGCTTTCCACTAGTTAAGACGAACAACTGGCCGGGCGAGGTGGCTCACACCTGTAATCTCAGTACTTTGGAAGGCCAAGGCAGCTGGATCACAAGGTCAGGAGTTAACGACCAGTCTGGCTAAGATGGTGAAACCCCATCTCTACTAAAAATACAAAAAGTTAGCCGGACGTGGTGGTGGGTGCCTGTAATCCCAGCTACTCAGGAGGCTGAGGCAGGAGAATTGCCTGAACCCAGGAGGTGGAGGTTGCGGTGAGCCGAGATCGCGCCATTGCACTCCAGCCTGGGTAACAAGAGCGAAACTCCGTCTCAAAAAAAAAAAGAAAAAAAAGAGATGAACAATTTTACGTTGGGCGAGATGGCTCACGCCTGTAATCCTAGCACTTTGGGAGGCCAAGGTGGGCAGATTACTTGAGGTCAGGAGTTTGAGATCAGCCTGGCCAACATGGTGAAATCCCGTCTCCACTAAAAACACAAAAATTAGCCGGGTGTGGTGGTGGTCACCTATAACTTGGGAGGCTAAGGCAGGAGAATTGCTTGAACCCAGGAGCAGAACTTGCAGTGAGCTGAGATTGCACCACTGCACTCCAGCCTGGGTGACAGAGTGAAAACTATGTCTCAAAAAAAAATGAACAATTTTATTGTTCTTATTTCATTACGGAAAATGTTCTGATTTAAAAAAAAAAAAAAAGTTCTGTTTTTTTCGTTTTTTTCTTTTATTTATTTATTTATTTATTTATTATTATTCTTTTTTATAATAGAGACAGGGTTTCACCATATTGACAAAGCTGGTCTTGAACTCCTGATCTCAGGTGATCTGCCCACCTTGGCCTCCCAAAGTGCTGGGATTACAGGCCTGAGCCTAAACCTTAAAAACAACTCGATTTTTTAATTATCTTTCTAAGACTACTATTGAATTTAAGGGGTAGGAGTGGAGTTGAAGAAGATGGATTAGAAATAAAAACAAATGAGAGGGTTCCGTGGCTCACGCCTATAATCCTAGCACTTTGGGAGGCTGAAGTGGGTGGATCACCTGAGGTCAGGAGTTCAAGACCAGCCTGACCATCATGGTGAAACGCCATCTTTAAAAAGAAAAGAAAAGAAAAGAAATAGAAACAAATGAATTAAAAAATTCATTAATTTTGGTCGGGTGCGGTGGCTCACACCTGTAATCCCAGCACTTTGGGAGGCCGAGGTGGGTGGATCATGAGGTCAAGAGATCGAGACCATCCTGATCAACATGGTAAAACCCCGTCTCTACTAAAAATACAAAAAATTAGCTGGGCATGGTGGCGCGTGCCTGTAATCCCAGCTACTCAGGAGGCTGAGGCAGGAGAATTGCCTGAACCCAGGAGGTGGAGGTTGCGGTGAGCCGAGATTGCGCCATTGCACTCCAGCCTGGGTAACAAGAGCGAAACTCCGCCTCAAAAAAAAAAAAAAAAATCATTAGTTTTATTTCATTAATTTAATGAATAGAAAATTCATTAAATTTGATAAATGAATTTTTTAATTAAAAAAGTCCAGGCACAGCGATTCATTCCTGTAATCCCAGAACTTTGAGAGGCCAAGGAGGGCGAATCACTTGAGCTCAGGAGTTGGAGACAGATCCAGCCAACACAGTAAGTTCTGTCTCTACCAAAAAAAAAAAAAAAAAAAAAAAAAAAGGCCAGTCATGATAGCTGACACCTGTAATTCCAGCACTTTGGGAGGTCAAGGTGGGTGAATGGCTTGAGGCTAGGAGATGTGTTATACCCCAGCGAGTTGTATGGAAAACCCCACACTTTGAGTTTGAATTACAAGTCTTTTAATGCCAGCGACTTTCTTAATGCCAGCGACTGTGAGTTAGCTTATACTTAAAAAATTTTTTGGCCCCGAGGAAGAGGCTGCATTTTTTTTTTTTCATCCCTTGCTTAGAGAAGGGGAGGGGGAGCCTAGCTGAAGTATAATTTTACAGAAGCAAAACAAGCAAGTTAGTAGGAGGAGGCTGGTAACCAGGAGGCAGGAGGTTCCCATAGTTGCTGGTTAGTAAGAGTACTTGCAAACAATTATTAAAGGGAGTAGCAGGGGGGACTTTTTATATAATTAATTACCAAGAGGAGTATTATAATAGCAAGTAAACTTGCCAAGCAGGACACAGTTACCTTGGTTACAGGTGTTGCAGGAGTGACAACGAGAAACAGAGCTCCCGAACACCAAATGGGGAAGGAAAGGGTTTATTATTATTGTCATTATTAATATTATTAATATTATGGCCGGAAGCTGAGCGATGGTTCCAAATTACCCAGCTCATTTAACAAAGGAAGGTTCTACCTTTATATAGGCTTATACTTTAGATATTACAGGTGGAAGAATCTTAGGTTTACAACCTTAGAAATCACATTTGAAAGGGTTTCGGTTTATAGTTTTAGGAATCACATATGAAAGGGTTTCAGTTTACAGCTTCAGGAATCACATATGAAAGGGTTTCTGGGTTTACAGCTTTAGGAATCACATGTTAAAAGGTTTCTGGGTTTGATCTTGTTTTAAGTGAAAACAGTGTCTTCCGGAGAGTTTTCCCCAAGACCAAGTCTGCCACCTACAGGAAGGTGAAA